>NW_022900950.1:35174905-35195502 GCF_012274545.1 Fukomys damarensis | reverse complement strand
ATCCAAAAAAAAAAAAAAAAAAAAAAAAAAAAAAAAAGTGAACATGATAGAATTATAACCAAGATTGAGTTGAGAGCAGAATGCTGATGGGACAGGAGAGATGGCAGGTATCACAATTCCTCTAAAGGAATACCATAGTCCTCATTAGCCATGACTTCATTTTCTGTGGTTGCAGTTACTCAGGGTCAGCTAAAGTCTGAAAATATCAAATGGAAAATCCTAGAAATAAACAGCTCATAACTTTTAACTTGTCCATCATTCTGAGTAGTGTCATGAAGTCTTGTATTGTCTCACTTGATGCTTTCTAAAATTATGTCTTTGTGCAGTGTATCCATCCTTCATATGCTACCTACCCTATCAGTAACTTATTAGTCATCTCAATATCCTATGAACTGTGGCTATATTATGGTGTTTATGTTTGGGTGACCATTGCACAGTAACCTGATACTGCATCATAAGGCTATGTTTATTGCCTCATTTCATCTCATCACCTACAGTAGGCACTGTATCATCTCACCTCATCACAAGAAGAGTGAATTCGAAACAATAAGGTATTGAAGGAGAGATACAGAAACAGAGACAGACAGAGGTCACCTTAATGTAACTTTTATCACAGTATATTATTATAATTGTCCTCATATTTTATTATTGGTTATTGTTGTTAATTTCTTACTATGCCTAATTTATAAATTAAATTTCATCATAGGAATGTATGTATGTATAGGAAAAAATATATTTAGTTTGGTTTCAGACTTCCCAAGGGATTTTGGTGTAATCTGAATGGATGAGGGACTGGGAAACAACTATATACCCAAAATACTTTCTATTTTCAAAATGCTTCTATTTTCCTTTTAATACAGTCAATTTTTCTCTTATTTGGTGTCTCATGCTAGTAATTGGTAGCCATCAGATAGTTAATTTCTTGTCAGTGGCTTCAGACACTTCAATAGTAATAAAACTTCATTTCTGTTGGGAAATGGCAAATAAAATTCATAAGTATGTAAATTAGCTGCTTAGCTTTCCTTGGATTCCACAGACCCAGTTCCCTCTGAATCTTCCTGCTGTATGCTGGATAATAGCTAAGTCATTCCCCAATGCTAGCTCCTCCCGGAGAGCACGCATCGACCAATAGCCAATCCTCCATTCCATGTTTAACTCTGTTGATGGATTTAGCTTCTTCGTACTCACTTCTTATTTCAGCCAGACTTTTGAAAGTAAGAAAACAATACAAAGAACAAATATATAATGTGAGCCTAATAATATGAGTGGTGACTTAGTTAATGCTTTCTAATTAAGTTTAAATTTTAATAAAGCTTAAAAATGGATTCAAATAGAGGACTTATATAGACTATATCAGACCTCCACATATTTATCTATATTAAACATGTATATATTTTGTCTATCCATATTGTGTATCTATATATCTTCACGTCTACAGACCTTTACATAATGTGAATGGATTAGAGAAAGTTATTAAAAAAAGCCTATAAGTATAGAAAAACATCAGATAATCTTTTAACAGTAGGATAGTTTGTATTTTAACAAAAAGGAGCACAAACCAACCTAATTGATTAAACTGCACACATATAATTCCAACTAAATAACTAGAAAATAAAAAATCAGTGTGTATTAAAATAATAATTTGTCATGATCAAGAAGACTTTATCCAGAAGATGTGATTTTTCTATAAAATGGAATACTACTCAGCCATAAAGAATGAGAGATTAGACTCATTCATAGGAAAAGGGATACATATTGAGGATATACTCCTAAGTGAAATAAATAGGTTATACATGTGTAAATACTGAATAGTTTCTCTGGTGTGAAAAAATATAATGGTACATAAGATCCTAATGATATAATTGACAATGTGAAATAGGAAGAAAAGGGCTAAAGGTATATGGGATATGGCAAGGGTAGGGGAAGGTAATAAGGAAAAAGGAAAAAAATGAGAAAATGAAAAAATGGAAATTAAGTATTTGTATTTGAAATTAAGTATAAATATGGAAGAGGGGGTGAAGGGAGGGTGGGGATAAGGGGAAAAAATGAGAACCAAGACCTGTCATGTAAAAGTACAAGATCCCAATGATGAATGTAGCTATACTATAAACCTAAAATGTACCAATAAACTCAATGAAAAAAAAAAAAAGAAGACTTTATCCAGAAAGACTCAGGTAGGTTAATATTAGGAAAGCTCATGAAAGAAAATATCACCTTGATAGGCAAATAAGAAGACAAAAATTAATTACTTTATAGATATTTGAAAGTATAATTGTTACCATTATTAATTTCAGTGAATTCACTCTCTCTGCTCCTCCCTCCCTCCTCTTCTATCTGCCTATCTCTCTCTGGTGTGTTCTGCTGGGGATTGAACCAGAGCCTCATGCATGCTGTGGTGAGTGTTCTACCACTCCCTTATGCCCTTAGGCCCGTGATTCCAATGAATTCTTCTAAATCTAATTTTGGAAGCGTGTTAGCAGTCTATGACTGCATAACAAATTACTCCAAAATTAGCAGTGGGTGAGGAATTCAGGAGTGGCTTAGCTAGATGGTTTTGGTGCAAGGGCTTTGGTGAGACTATAATTGAGTAACAGGCCAGGTTTCAGTTATCTGAAAACTAGATTGGAGCTAGACTATGTGCTTCCAGAGAGGTTTCCTCACACACCTAGGGAGTTAGAGCAGGATTTTGACAGGAAGCTCAGTTCCTCACCATTACAGAGTTGTTTGAGTGTTCTGACAACCTGGCAGCTGGATTTTCTTAGAGTAAGCAAGCAGGAAAAAGTGAACAGCCATAAGCCCTGGTGTCTTCTATGAAGTAGTGCCAGAAGCCCCTAAACTTCATATCCTTTATGTCTCCGTGATTATGCAGTTTTATTCATTCCAATTTAGCATATGTGCTGCTGAAGTGAGCACAGTTTTATTCAGTATGGGAGGACACTATGCCCAAGAGCCACTACCAGAAAGCAAGAATCATTAGAGGCATCTTAGAGGCTGGATGTCCTAGGCAGTTTCTCACATGGTAATATAAATAACATTTATCTTCAGCCACAGACAGCATCATCCTTAAAATGGAAACACTAGAGGACCTTCCAAAAAAATTGATAAGAGAGAGACTGCTACAGTTTTATTATCCAACATGCTGTAGAGATGTTAGTTCATGTAAGACACCAAACAAAGGAAGTAGTTTATGAAAGAAAACTTTCATTTTTATAAGTCATATGGTTGAATAATTATATGGAGAACTCACTTAAGCCAATAATGACCAGTTAGAAAATGACATTTGCTATAGCAACAAAAATCACCAAGCAACCAAAATTATCCTAAGCATTAAGAAAACTATACTTTACTAAGAGGTGTGAGAAAGTAATAACTGCAGAGGCAAACTGTGTTCTTTGTTGGGAAGATGTGATAATGAATGTATTAATTGCTTCCAGACTAATATATAAATTTATTACGGTTTCAATAGGAATCCCAACAATTTTTAAAATTGATACTAAAGAATTTTTTTAAAAATAATGTCATGTTAACAGGTAAAATAATTAAGCACATTTTGAAGAAAGGGAGGAAGGCAAGGGAAGTCATCTTGCTATATGTTAAAACATATTTTAGAAATAGTTAACAAGCTTGATACTGATGCAAAAATAAAGGGATAAAATAATGCCACCAAGTAAAATTCAGGAATAATCCAACTTTCCTTAATTTAAAGTTATAATAAATATCTGAAACATATATACATATATATGTATATATATTTATATATACCAAATTACATAAAATTTGGAGAAAACAAGAGTTCCTTAAAATATGAAAATAGATTTATTCATTAGAGATATGAAAAAAAATTAAGCCAATATAGGGAACTCTGAGTACTAAGAGTGAAATCTTGCCATTCTGGGAGTTTGAAAATACCAAATTTCAAAATATTCACATCCTCACTTTCAACTTTTTCCAAATTCTGACTCATTCTTTGTAATGTACAGAAAGTGGATATGCTTGATGTCATTTTTTTTCACTATTTTTAAAGTTTCTCCTTTGGAAGTAATTTTAATTAAGTTTTCTGGAAACCTCACTATCCATTTGGATGGGACCTGATCCCTGGACTATTTATTTCAATATCATCATTTTTTTTTAAGATTCAGAAGTATAATTCAACCATTCAAATTTTCAATCTCCCATAAAGATTAAATTTATATTCCCAACAAATTAAACATTTTTCTAGTTTATTTCTATTCTACCAAGATGGTTTAAGAAATGAGACAGATCAGGGCTTGCAGGCACCAAATGTCAGATTTTTGTTGTTGCTATTGTTTTTTTAATATATTGATATATATATATATTTTGCCAATGGATGAATAGATAAATGATAGATAGGTAGATAAATAGATTGATAGGTAGAATTGATAGGTAATTCAGCTGCAAGGAAAAGGTACTATTTGTTCATATTCTTGTAAGCAGATGCATTGTGATGAAGGAATTTCTGTCTAGGGCCTTAACTTTCTTTATGGAAACCAACTGTTCTTACCCTATGTAAGAGCAAAAGATTATAGTTTCAAAATTACACATTTTTATGTGAGCCAAGAACAGAAACAGTAACAAGTTGATGATGGATCGGACTTGAGTGGACAGTACTAGTTTGTGGCTTAGTAAAGCTGAGTAGAAGTTCCAGTGGGCTATCAGCCAAGCTTCCTAGCCAGCTCCGATTCTACCTTTGACCTTAGATCCCCTGCATTTTCTAAGTATCTTTTCTAGTTTCATTTTGCATCAGAATCACCTGGGGAGTTTCTCAAAACTGTAGAACCCAATATGAGTGAATATGTCCCCCTAAATGATTCTAATCTGAGCCAAGGTTAAAAATCACCTTCCTAAATCATGTTATAATCCCCTTCCTCCTGCAATTTTTTTCTCCAATTCAATATGCCACTGTTACCTACAATATTATAAAACTAAAATTCAATAGATATAGATTTTTAAAGTTTTTTCCTTTTTTTTTTCTTTACATACGCTGTTGGAATGTACAGGTCTTGTTCTTTTCTTGGATAATATGCTCATGTTCATGAAATTTCTGCAGTAACTGGTAATTACTCCAGTATTGTCCAACAAAGCCCATTATGAAATAATTGATACTTATACACATATCTCTTATGTTCCAGGTACTGAATAAGCACTATATATATATATATATATATATATATATATATATATTCATTGAATCCTTACAGTATCCTGAAGTTCAGTATTATTATCAACTGCATTTTCCCTTGAAGAATATAATTAAAATGTTTTTCTCTTGACTTGTAAATGAACTTGTTTTTCTTTTCCCACAGATAAGCAAGTCAGTTAAGATTTAATAGTACACAGAAAAAGAATCTAATTGTGAGTTCTTTTAGACTATATATATATATTCATTGAATCCTTACAGTATCCTGAAGTTCAGTATTATTATCAACTGCATTTTCCCTTGAAGAATATAATTAAAATGTTTTTCTCTTGACTTGTAAATGAACTTGTTTTTCTTTTCCCACAGATAAGCAAGTCAGTTAAGATTTAATAGTACACAGAAAAAGAATCTAATTGTGAGTTCTTTTAGACTTAATGGTCCCCTATAACTTTTAACAGTCCTGTATTTGCTAGAAGTGGCTCTGGTAATGAAGTTTGGCATAATAATGATTTAATGTCTCTTGTTTTCAACAGTTGATTTTTCAAAGTGTCAAATTATTCTGGTCATGAATTGTAGTTTCTTTCTCCTGTGTATAGAAAGAAGACAATGACCCAAACCAAATATACAGAAAAACCTGCACTGTCCCCTTTTCTCAGTAAACATTTACTTCAGCATTGACTAGATTTGTGTTGGGTGCTACTATGCACATAGATATGCAGCAGACCCTTAATCAAGAATGCTCAAAATAATGATTGATTTAAAGTAGTGGTTCAAAATCTGTAGAAGTCAAGCCTCACTGTCTTCAAGAACATGATGCAAGGTGCCTATCAGTGATTCTTAGGCACGCTATGAGCAGCTAGGCCAGGGACAGTAAGATGGCATACAACTACACTCTCCTGATGAAAGAAGAAGTAGAACTGATGATAAAGACATCAGTAACTCTGTATGGGAATTGAAGTTGGATGAAATGAAAAATTTTCAAAATCTTCCAGACAAAACCAAAACTATCCTCATATTTTTAAATTAAGTTGGTGCCTGAAGATAAGCTATCTTACCTCTGTATTCTTCATTAGAAATGAAAGCAAAACTCTACCAGTAATTAGGGATAATTATACTGAAATATTTTAAGCACACTTATATTTATTAAGTTATCTTTACTCCAATAAAAACACCTATGGGAAAATCTGCTTTTTAATGTCATTCATCAAATACAAATAACAAAGTTACAGGCTTACTAGCTGAAAAGATTAAAAAAACTAGTATACTGAGGTTTTGCTAAGTTTAAAAATTATAAGTCTATAGCTAATATCTCCAGAGGTTTTTCTTTATTTATTTGTTACATATTTGTTCTATGATACTGTGGTGCTTGGATATGTTTTCAAATATGTTCCTGTTTTCTATCTTTAGCTTAGTACTATTTACATTTATAAAATAATTTCACATAAATATAATTAAAACTTTTGTCTTTAAATGATACTGCTATGTTTCCTAAGCCCTATTTAATTAAGGGCTCATAAAATAAGCAATAACCTTTTAGTTACTTGATGTATGCAGAATAATAAGCAAATATTTCATATGTTTTTAAAATGACTCCAGAAACCCACTTAAATCCACATGGAAAATGATTCCTTGAATTCTGATTAATGTTGTACTTATCTCTTGGCAATAAAGATACAAGTGATTAATAGAGCAGACAGCAAAGTAATATTTTTAAAAAGTTCTGGCAATTTAGCATTTTCAAATACTGAGATTAATCTCATGATTAATGGTGAAGAAGGTTTGTGAGACAATTTTAACTCATGTTTTGCAGGACAGAGTGAAGGACAGGAACCAATCTCTAACATACAAGAAAGAAGTCAGAAACACAGAGATCATAAATTCACTGAAACCAGTGTACTCAGTTTGCAAAATGGCCTGACATCTGGGACCTTCTTGATACTGGCCTAGATTTATTGCTCATTGGGGTTCCACAGTTGGAGCATAAATTATACCACAATCACTTATGCAATACTAGTTATGCATTTTGTATCTATTCATCAAACTTTAAATACCACTGCAAAATCATAAGGACCATCACCAGCCTGCCAGCCCAGAGCCAGGCTGTAGCACAGAACCTGCCATTTCAAACATTGAATCCCCTACTCTGTGCCCTCTGTCACCAAAGAAACCAGGGAGACAAAATAATAATGGGGTTTAGTCTTCACCTCTCCTGTCACAGGCCTATAGTGCATGACTGCTCTAAAAATAAATTAGCTTTCTCAAGTTTCTAAGAAAGCATGACCAAGAAAGTTACCAGAACAAGGAAACAAAAAATTTTAACGAAGCTTCTACTATAAAGAATTCATTCAAATTGAAGAAAGTTTAAAACTACATATTGAATGTAAGATAATACTGATAGCTGGATCTCTGTTAAATGTTGTATTTTTGTCTTGGGAAGTCTTTTAAAGGTATAATGTTGAATGGAGCTGGGCTACAAATGTGGACAATCTCCTGGGCTCCTCAAACTACACTACAATTTTGGTCCAGTCATGTGTCATTTGTGCCTGAATTTGAGCCACTGTTTCTTTCCTGTGTTGTTTCTCATTGATGTAGCCATCCTCTAGTCTGTTGTCAGACAATTGTTTCTAAATGTCATTTACCAAATTTCTTCCACTCAATAATATACAGTGGCTCCCCAGAGTTTCATAGTTTAGCAATTACATGTCAGGAAATCCCATACCCATCCCAGGGAGCACCATCTACTCAGGTCACCTCATTCATTGCACAGTGCACACTTGCTCTCTGTGCCTTATTGAATCCTGCATCTGAATCCCATGCATGAGTTATAGGGCCATATCTCCTTTCAACTTCCTCTCCCAGCCTCCCTGCCTACCACACAGCTCAAATCTCTCTGGTTGTTTGGGTCCAGTTGTTCTTTCCTGTCTCTGAGCTGCTGTTTTTCCAGCACTAGCCTAAAAAACCCTTTTAATGCTTCTTGTGACTTACTCATGTTACCTGCTGTAGAGCATGACTGACAAATATCGTCTGTGTTCATCATAAGTAGGATGCTGAGAACAAGGAAATACAAAATAACGATTGACTAAGGCCCACATCTAATACATCATGTCCTTTAGTCTAAAAACATTAATTTTGAAACTTAATGTGCTATAACGAATGAAACCTTCTCTAATCCGTTCTGTATATACTGAGTTCTGTAAAAACCCTCAATCAAATAAGACAGCTTGAATTTGTAAGGCTAGTTCAGGTGTTGTCATATGGATGTCTCTAAATCCTTCAGTCTTACAGAGGCAGCTTCCTTCAACATTTACATTGAAATGTTGTTTGAAATAGCAGAATGATAGAAAATGGCACCACCACCATCATTCCCAGGATTCTACAGGAGATTATCTGTCTCTACTTCACATCTCATTTTTATTTCTTGCTCCTATAGAATTTCCCACTTCATTTGTGTTTCCATTCTTATGATTGATGCTTGAGCGTCATCTTATTCTAATTGAAATAAAGTTTCCTCTTCTTGCTTCCTACAAATACTACTTACATGGGATATATATAATTTTATAGCAGGAAAGCAGGAGAGTCACATCACAAAGCATACGAGATCACTTGAAATTCAATCTCAGTCTTAGATACCTTTAAGCCATTTTTATAATTCTCATTAGTCCCACCTTCAGAGATTTCTCTGACTTTCATCTTCCACTCTCTGACTGCCCACTAGCTTGCCCTCCTTCTTTTTTCTCTTTTCATTTCCTCCTTCAAAATTTCTCCTGATACCTTAAAATCCCACAAGTCTCATCCCCATGCACACTTCTCCATCCACAGTGAGAAAAGTTATCAGATGTTTAACATTGTCTTCTCATCAGGATGAATTCTGCCATAAGTTCAAAAATTATTTTATTTTAATATATAAATCACTAATCTTTCATCATTAAAAGGTAAATTATTTTGTGTATTATATCCCTTTGTTGATGTTCTCCTTTGTGTTTCCTTTTACCTTATCCTGGAGCTAGTTGGCAATCACTTACCTACTTGCAGAATTAGATGATTTGCCCAGCCAAAATTTCACTTATATAAATGTTCTACCTTTCCCTTTAAGGCTGAATCTTTCTGAAAATTAGTACAAGAATTTCTTTCAACTTTCATTTGCAAAAAGTAATGAAAACTTAACTTTAGAGTATTTATTGCAAAGTGTTACCTGGAAATATTCCTGGTGTTGGATGTTTGTTCTGTTTTGATTGCAGGTTGAAGTCATTAGAGAGATAGCTAAACCTTCATCTCCTAATCTAAGACATTTATTTGATAAATCATCAAACCTGATAATATCCTTGGTAATTAGTGAGAAAGAAGAAAAAAAAAGATATTCTCTAGTATTAAGAGGTATAGTAGAACCTTTGAAAGTGGAAGCACAGGGTGACAATTTCAGTTACCATATGGTCTTACGGAGGATTAGGAGAAAAATCAGATAGTACAGGGACCTGGAAATGCTGTTAGGAAATAAAACCAGTCAGGTGTAAGCAGAAGGTCCGCATCCACATTCCCTGTCAAGACTTGTCTGGGCCTACTAGTGCACACACAGGTGTATCTCAGCCTTAGGCCACAAATCCAGGGAAGAAGCCCACATGTGCTTTGAAAGGGACTTGTGGGTGTGTAACATGGCATTCTGGGGTGCTTCCACCTGAAACATTGGTGGAAGGAGGACTTGTCTCCTTGACTTCAAGGACTCCTTCCCCTCGGGGGTGGAGCAAAATCTGGGGGGGGGGCACAGCAGGAGGGCTGGGCCAAGGGCTGGGGCCTATCCTGCCAAAATTTAATGGTAGCACTGACAAGAAGAATGCCTAAGGGCCAGAAGAATCTGAGTCGAAAACCTAAGCATCAAGTTAGAAGGCAGAGGTTCTAGTCTGGAAGAATATAACCCAATGCTAATCACCTCTAGTGTTTGCCAACAGTAGCTCACATTCAGCTACACTCCAATTACTCTTTATACTGGAAAAAGTATGTCTCAGATTTAAGGATTCTCTCTTTTTTTTTTTTTTTTTTTTTTTTTTTTTTGTACCAGGGACCTTGCACTTGTTAAGCAGTCACTGTGCTACTGAGCTATATCGCCACCCCAAGAATTCTTGATTCACTTATTTTGCTCCTAAACCTCTCTTTTGCAAGGTCCTCACCAAGTTCCCCACTGGAAAAGGACTTATGTGCTTCTTCAGCAGGACCTCCAGGATGTATTAGTAAGAGGTGACCTGCAGGGAGTGGCCAATGTGACAAGATGTTAGCCAAATTAACACTCATGCAAGATCTATAAAACAGGCAAGATTTCTGTGGAGACGCTTGGAAGTGATTGAGGGGAAGAACCCCTAAAAATGCTAATTTCCCTCTAGCCATCCAAGAAGGAAGTTCAAAAAATGTTAGGTTGGCATTAAAGGGAAAAAATCTCTTCAAGCTTCTAGTGACAACAATACCAACTGTTGAAACAACAGGTGACTTCATACACTACTGGTGGGAGTTGGTCTGTCTGACATTTAATAGAAGGGAGCACATAGACTCACTCTCTGTGACCCACCAACTCCACTCTTGAACTATATCCTACAGTCATGTACATGTGTGTTCACCAAGACTATACAGAGGAGGATAGTGCTCATAGTGGTATTACTAGCAAGTGACTCAAAAGAAACAACCTTAATAAAATACAACATAAATAAATTGAATGCAATCACCAAAATACTAATATAGTAGTGAAATGAGTGGTCTTGCAGGGCACGCAATAACATGGATACATCTCACAAATATGCTATAGAGTAAAAGAAATAGGACCCCAAAGAATACACATTGTCAATTTAATTTGTATAAAATTCAAAAATAAACAAAACTATATCTGTACATCAATTTAATAACTATATTTTCAAAAGTAGTTAAAAATAGTTGAAAAAACAAGTTCTTAAACAATCCTTAGTTTTGATCATAAATCTGGTCCACTTTCCTTCATTTTTACTCTGAGGTAATTAAAAGGGGGTTGCTAAAAGGAGAGCAAAATAAATCTCACTTCTTCTGCCAAATGAGGTTGATATTCTAGAAATGGAAAAAAAACACAGAAATCTATAGTGGTTTTTAAAAGTTGATCCATGATGAATGTAACCATTATGTACTACAAACATACCAATAAAGAATGTTTAAGGTGAAAGCAAAAAATAAATAAATAAATAAATAAATAAATAAATAAATAAAATAAAACATATTCTAGAAAAGCTATCTCTTCCCTTGGTCTTTGCTTGCAGAGTATTGATTGCTTTTCCTGAAAGGTCTGATTTCATGGTTAAAGTTTTCAAAACATGTACTGGATCTGTGAAAAATATAAAACAGAAAAAAAAATGATATACCCAGCCTGCTTCTTCCAATATCTGCCTCCTAGTATATCATGTAATTTTGCTATAGTAAAGGTAACAACTTGGGTTGGAAACTAAAGGCCATTCTGTAAGTCATGATAGACCTACTTTCTTTCCCTTATAGAAATGCACCAATTTGAGACAAAAAAGCTGCTAATAATGGAAAACCAAAGGTCATTGGCTCATTTGGGCCAAAAGAAACTTCGAATGTGGAAAATTGAAGTGAGCAATTCTGTTGTCACAGCCAACTGAAGCCTTCGGGGACTATTGGGAGAAAGGAGGTGACAGCACTTTAAATTGTCTGAGGAAAGGTATAATCTGTGAAATTATATCCCCGTCTACATTTTTGCCTGTAGATGTAAAAGTCCTTTCCCTAAACACAGGAATGGAATGGAATGGAATGGGAGTGCAAATAAAAATGGGAGATGGAAAAGGAAAAGGAAAAGAAGACAGCTTTTAAATACATCCAAATTTGGAATCAGTATGTTGTCAGTGATTGTGTGAATTCGGTGATAAATGGGCAGCAAAATAAGTGAAGCAGTTGAGTATTCCAGAGTAAATATGTTTGGGTTTTAAATGGGTTTAACTCTTGTGCCACGGTGTAGCCTTGGTTTCTTCATCTGTAAAATAAATATATTATATATACCTACTTATGAAAATTAATTTATGTAATCTGCATAAAGTCCTTGGTGCAGTTAGTGGCACACAACAAATAATATGTTGTAGCTGTTTACAAATCATGCAATATATAGCACACACTGATTAAAAGTAAACATTTCCAATGAATAGGTGAAGGTGAGAGCACTAAAATTGTTTTGCAGTCTGTTGATAATACAAGTAAAGTAACCCCCCAAAAGGAACAGTGTCCTTTAAGAAGGACTCAGCTAAGTCATGTAGAGGTACATGATCCCAACAATGAATGCAGCTGTACTGTATCCCTAAAATGTACCAATAAACTCAATTAAAGCTGAAAAAAAAAAGAAAGAGCTTTAAAATTCTCAGAGACAAAGCTTATAACATGCCGAGCTCAGCTCAATAAATCTTTCCAATATTATCTGTTTCTAAGAAAAGAGAGAAAAACTAGGAAAAATAGGTGGGAAGATGTCAAGGTGAACAGAGGAGTTAGCAAAAAAGCAGAGATGTAAAAAATCTTGCTAACTCATGTAAAATACATTATTAGAAAAAATAACATAGTGGCCTCTTTGAGATAAAAACCTCATCACCACTGGGTATAAAAAGAGAAGGAGAAACAGAAGCGCCATTGGATAGGAATTGTGGAAAGCAAAAGTGCCTCCATTTGTACCCACAGAACTCCTGGACTTTATGGGGGACTTAGTCATGAGTCTAAAAGGAAGAGTAGAGTTGCAAAAACTCAAAAGGAGAAAAGAACTGTTTGTGATAAAAAAGGATTGCTTCATCGCTGTGTCCATTTAAGGAGTATCACCAAGACACTATTTAACCCTTAGTTATCAATAATGTTTGAGAAGAGAAAAATAAGTGTTCAATCTTAGTTGAAGATGAAATGTGATTGATGAATGTCTCTGATGATGATTATGATTACAAAGATATCTAGTAAAGGAGTTGAGAAAAATCATTGATCGAAATATCTCTTTCTAGAGCTAATTTTCTTTGTCCAAATAAGCATCCTACAAATCAGCTGTTCTAAAATGTGGTCTTTGGACCAAGAACATTAGGACCCTTCTGGAATCTTGATCCAAATTCATATTGTCGGATCCCACCAATACCTTCTGAACTGGAAATTCTGGGAAGGTGCACTAATCTATTTTTGAACAAACCTTTATGCAATGCCAATTTTCACTGAAGTTTGAGAATGATGAACATAGAGATATAATAGCAGCCTTTACAGCATGGTGGCCATACTGTGTGCTCTTGAGCAAAGTTCTTGGCCTCAGAGCCTGTCTGAGATGCTATAAGTGAATCTGGATGAGGGTTTCACTTTTTCATTGTAAAATAGGGACGATAATATCATGGGGTAGCTAGAAAGATGAGATAATGCATGTTAGTACCTGAAAATATGAGTTAATAAATGTTATTATATAAAGGGAACCAGACTTCCAAAAATATGAATTTCATACAGTAGCACAAAGTCCATTAAAATGTAGTTTAGTTTGGACTCAGAATTGATGGAGATTATCTTTTTGAACTGGTATAATTAGGACATTTATGTTTAAGTAATTATTGAAATGGAGAGCTAATTGCTCCTCTTATTTTGTGCACTCTTTATTATTTCTCTTTCCTTCTTTTGTTTTTTAATTTTTGGCATTTATGTATTTTCTCCTGTACCTGTTTGGAAGTTGTTGTCTGCTTGTATTTGATTAGTGGCTGCCAAGGCATTACAGCATGCATATTTAGCTTCCTGATATCTAGTCATTGCATTTGCCTTTTGCTCATTCAATAGGAGAATATGAAAACACTTTCTCTTGTGTCATGCTATATAGAGATATTTTCCATTTTTGCTAACTTTCCATTACTGATTTAAAAAAAGACACCTAAGACAGTCAACTTAAACAGAGGAAAGTTTTATTTTGTCTTACATTTTTTAAAATTTCAGTCCATGATCAGTTGACTGAATTGTTTTTGGCCTGTGGCAAGTCAGCACATCATGCAGGGACCACATGGTGGAGCAAAGCCTGTTGACTGGGAAGTGAAAGAAAGGAAAGGGCTAAGGCCCAATATCTCTTTCAAGGGTATTCCTCAATGACCTAATTTCCTCCTCATAGGCCCACCCTATTAAAAGTCCCACTATTTTCCCAAGATGGCAACCATGTCTTTAATACATAGGCTGCTAAGGAATATTGAAGATCAAAACTATAGCACAATCATATTGTTCCTTTTTAATTGGTCTCTTTATAAAGGCCCCTTCTTGTGATCCTTCTCAGAGAGGAGTATGTTTTGCTACATAAAATAAGGCTTGACCAGGTACTTGGCCTTTGACCAACTAAATACAAGTAGAAGTGATAGGCATCTCATCCAAATGTAAGTGCTGTTACTGGGTTCCACCTTCCCTGGATTACGGCTGCCAGATAAGGTTTATTCTCACAGCCAGTGTTGCAGAATGCAGATGACATAGAAGGAAGATCTGAGCCCACCACTGACATAACCTAAGAGAAAAGTGAACTTTTCTTTTTGCACACCCAAGATTTGAAAATGGCTTGCTATCAAATTGTACCATAACCCAGGAGGTGGCAAACTTTTTCCATGAAGGGCCAAGTAATACACATTTAAGGTATCACAGCCATCATAAACTCTGGTAAATGCACTTTTTTCATTTTGTTTGTGTTTCTAATAAACCTTTTAAAATGCAAAATCAAATCTCATCTTAGGCCCCACACAAAAATAGACTGCAGATCTCATTATAGTTTTCCAACTATTGATTGACCTACCTGATTGTGACTGATAAAATATCCCAGTAGCATTTTTATACAGAGAACTAAAGAAGGAAGAGATATCAAACTTGATTTTGGTGGCATTAATGCTTGCCTGATGATTGTAGGCTTTAAAGAAGATAAAATTTCTCAAAGGGATCAAATGAAATGATATTCATTTCCCACACATGTTATTGCTCTCATGAGTGTAGTTTACTCTTCTTTTTGATTCCTTAAGGGGTAAAACCAGTTGACCTATTTGAGATCTATATTTTTAATGTAGATACTTATAGGTATAAATTTATCTGTGAACACTTCTCTCATTGTACCCCACACATTTTGGTATGCTTGTGATTCATTTTACTGGTCTCAAAGGATTTTATAATTCCACTTGTGTTTTCCTTTTTGACCCTTTGGTTGTTTAAAATGGGACATTTTTTTCACATATTTGTGAATTTTCCAGTTTCCTTCTGTTACTAATTTCTGATGTCATATTATTATAATAAAAAAAGATATGTGTAATGATCAATCATTTTAAATGTATTGAGATTTGTTCTGTGGTCACATATGGCTCCTCTTGAAGTATATATATATTCCATGTACACTTGAAAAGATTATACATTCTGTAGTTATTGGGTGGAGTGTTCTATATATGGCTGCCAGGTCTAGTTGATTATAGTGTTGTTCTATTTTCTGTATGACCTTATCTATAAAGGCTGATGAGATATTGAAGACTCACATTATTATTGTAGAGAAACACATTCAACTTTGTTGAGATCTGTCAGTGTTTGCTTCATATATTTTTAGGCTTGGTCTTTAGCGCATAATTTTTAAATTATTTTAAATTCATCCTTTAATCATCATACAATGTTTTCTTTAAACATTTGTTTAAATATTCCTTAAAACATTTTTTTACTGAAAGTCCATTTTTTGTGATATTAGTAATAGCCATATATCTTAACCTTCTTATACTTCTACAACAAAATACCAATTAGTGGGTAATTTATAAAGAACAGAATTTAATTTTCTCACAGTTATGAAGGCTCAGAAATCCAAGATCAAGGTGCCAACAAGGTGAGCTGTCTGATGAGGGCTGCTCTCTGCTTTCAAGAAGACATGTTGACTCAGTATTCTTTGGAGAGGAGTAATGCTGTGTTCTTCTTACATGGAAGAACACAGGAAAGAAAGAGAGATAAACACCCTCAGTCACGCTCTTCCAGAAGGGCACCTAATCTGTTAATGACTCAGTCAGCTCCCAAATGTTGTACATACCAATACTGCTGCAGTGCTGACTAAATTTCAGTGTGAATTTTAGAGGGACCCAAAAGCAATTAAACCAAAGTACCTCTTAAACTCTATTGGTTACTATTGATTAGTAACTGTGGTTAATAATAGTAACTTGGTTACTATGGAATATTTTCATCCTTTCACTTTCAACCTTTTTGTATCTTTGGATGTAAAGTGAATCTCTTGTCAACAGTATACAGTTGTATCATGTGTTTTTTCCAACTCATTCTGCCAATATCTTTTTATGATTGGAGAACTTAATCCATTTACATTTAAAGCAATTAACTGATAATGACTTCTGCCATTTTGTTTTCTGTATTTTAATACTATTTTTTCATTTTTTCCATCACTGATTTCTTTTTTATTGCTTATTCTTTCATTTGTAGTGTATCCTTTCAGTTTCCTTCTCATTTTGTTTTATTAAATTTTGCATCTATTTTCTTTTGATTACTATCCAGATTATAATTGATATTTTAAATTTGGTTCTCAATTTCCTAACAGTCTCCCTTTTTCTTCACCTCTCAGAGTTTTCATAGGTTTTATTTTATGTATAGTTTTGAGTGTTTAAATGCACATAGCAGAAGGAATAGGGGAAATTTCATCTACTTAATTTCCTTGCATGCAAAAATCATAATCTCAATTTTATATGTAAATCAATGACTTTTTGAAACATATCCTTTTAGGTAAGCAATATGAATCCAACTTTCATCATTCTAGGTGGCCACCAAGCTATACAGTATCCATTTTTGAGAAGTCTGTATTTTCTTCACTGATTCAAGATAATACCTAGTGCATGTGTGTGTGTGTGTGTGTGTGTGAGAGAGAGAGAGAGAGAGAAACAAGAAGGGAGAGGGAGAGAAAGAGAGAGAGAAAGAGAGTTTTGCTATGTGGCTCAGCCTGGTCTTGAACTCAATATACAGCCTAGGCTGGCTTGGAACTCACAGTATCCTCCAAGTGCTGGGATTATAGGTGTGCACTACCATGCCTAACAGTAATACTTTTTAAAACAATTAGTTATTCCTATAGCTGCACATATTTATGGACTTTCCATTCCTTTTCATTGGGCTGTTCATTGTTACCATACTCCTTTAAATACTGAAAAATTATAATATTTATGTTTTAAATCTAGAAGTGACAACATCAATTTCTTTTCCACCTGAGAACTAGATAACTTCAGAAAAACACTAGCCTCTGGATAGGAAGGAGACTCAGAATAGTTTATTGGTGACTCCTCCTTCTTCTTTATCACCTCTTATAAAGAAATACATTTTCTACCCATACTTTATTTCTTCAAATGATATTTTCTGCCTCCATCATAATCTGTTCAAATTTTGTGTCTCAGTATCAAATATTTTTATTTTCCATTTTATTTACTCTGAGAATGTCAACCTTACAAGGCATAGCTTCAGAGCCATGAACCTTATTGTCTGTTTATTAAGAAATGAATTTATTTTTCTTTAAAATTTATTTTTCAAATGTCTTTTCTCTTCCCATTAAATTTTGAAAAATTCCTGAATTTGACAATGCAAGTTAGTTCTTCTAAGTCTAGTTTGAAGTCTTAGAGAAGTATCTATATTCAAACATATTACTCAATAAAAAAGAACTTTTTAAAGATAGTGGCTGTTTTATTTACTCTTTTTTATATACAGCATGATGCAATACCTGAAAATTCCATAAATATTTGAATTTAACTGAATTCTAATAATTTTACAAAGTGAATGACTAATTTATGTAGAAAATAAAGAGAAGCATAGTTTTAAAAACGGGGAATGGGGGAAAATGCGAATCAAGATGGTTTATGTAATGTGGCAAATTTCCAATGATGAATGTCATTACATTGTATACCTTAAATGTACCAAAATTGAAAAAACAAGAAGAAGAAAATCATTTCAGGTTTTCTTGGTGAAATTTTACCAACATGGAATATGAGCTCCTCTTGAAAGAATAAGTTCTTGTGTTAGAGGCAAGGATGAAAACAAATAATAATTTCATTTAGATGTTGTATAAGTAGAAGTACAGACATAGGAAAGCACTAGATATTTTGAAACTATTAGTAGTTGGGAATAGTATTCATATGAAGACGAGTAGTTGCAAATAAAGCTGCAAATCCATGTTGAAGAAGAATAGGGAATTCCTTCAACATCTGACAGTTATATTTGAAAGATCTGTCATTTCATCACCCAGTTAATATTTTTAAAAGCAAATTCAATTATTTAAACACTATTAGATACTACTATGGATAATAACTTACTGAAATAAAATAAACAAAACAATATTACAAATTTTAAATTTCTCCCCCTATGAATGAGCGAATACAAATATATTAAATTCTGTTCAATATTAAATCCTAAAGTTGATGTATTATTAGAAAAGTAATAACATTTTAAATTCTTTCAAAAATCAATATCCCCACTTTTACTATATCAATTTTGAGGGACAGCATAGTCTGTTGGTTAAAAAATTTGGCTCTTCTTCTGACAGTCTGGGCCAAGCAACTCAATACCCATACAAACATGAATACATTATTTCAACTATTTAGGCAGCAGTTATTCCTATGAAAATGGGCCAATAATTGTATTGGTCTTATATTGATACATAAAACATTATCACAAAGTAGGAGCTTGCAATAACAAATAACGTGGATGGAACTGGAGCACATTAAGTTAAGTGACAAAAGCCAGGGACAGAAAGACAAATATTGAAAGATTTCATTCACATGTGGGAGTTAAAATATATTTCATATGTCATAGAAATAGAAAATAGAATAGTGGTCACCAGATGTTATGAAACATAGGGAGAAGAACAACAGAGGGAGGCTGGCCAATAGGTAACAAAATACATTATATTTCGAATTTCTGTAGGAAATAGTGTTCAATGAAATGCATTATTCTACAGCACAGTACAGTGACAATAGTTCACAAGAAGTTACTGTATATATTACCAAGAACTAGAAGAGAGGTGCTTGTAGCTGCCCAAAACAAAAAGATTATAAATATTCCAAAGATAGAAATGCTAATTACCTTGGTGTGATCATTACACATTATATTTTTTTCCTCACTGAGTTTATTGGTACACTTTAGGTATACAGTACAGTTACATTTATTATTGGGTTCTTGTACCTTTTTGTGCCAGGTCTTGGTTCTCATTTTTTCCCCTTTTCCTTGCCCTCCTTTCACTCCCTACTCTGCTCCCCACCTACAAACACTTTATTTCCATTTTTTCCTATTTTTTCTTTTCCCTTATTATCTTTCCCCTACCCTTCCCACTTTCCCTACACCTTTAGCCCCTTTCTTCCTATTTCACATTGTCAATGATCTCATTAGGATCTTATGTACTATTATAGTTTATTCACACCAGAGAAACTATTCGGTATTTACACATATGTGACATTTATTTCACTTAGGAGTATATCCTCAATATGTATCCATTTTTCTATGAATGAATCTAATCATCTAGAATATATAAAGAACTAAAAAAATCAGACTCTGCAAATATAAAGACCCAATTCAAAAATGGGCATCTGAAATGAACAGACATTTCTCAGACAAAGAAGTAAAAGCAGCAAGTAAATATATGAAAAAATGTTCCACATCACTGGTCATTCGAGAGATACAGATGAAAACAACACTGAGATTCCACCTCAACCCACATAGAATGGCTGCTATCAAGAAATCAAACAATAACAAATGTTGGCGAGGTTGTTGGGAGAAAGGAACCCTTCTCCATTGGTGGGAGTGCAGACTGGTGCAGCTACTATGGGAATCAATAAGGAGATACCTCAAAGAGTTGGGACTGGAGGTTCCATTTGACCCAGCCATCCCTCTGCTGGGTATCTTTCCAAAAGAATTAAAAGAATCATATCACAGAGATAGATGCACACCTATGTTTATAGCTAAAACTTGGAAACAGGCCATTTGTCCACCAGTTGGAAATTGGATAAAGAAGAAGTGGTTTTTCTATAAAATGGAATACACATTGTATACATATATTGGCTTATAGTATACCACATAAGTATGTAAAATTATTATATGCCAATTTAAAATTTTTAATGAAAACACATGTTTATTACCTCACATATTTTGAGAATCACAAGTCTGGATGCAACTCACCTCATTTTAGGGCTTCAGTAGTCTGCAATCAAGGTGTAGGCCAGAGCTCCAATCTCATATGAGACTCACATGGGAAGGTGTTGACTTGTTAGCAGAATTTACCTCCTTGCAGTAAGAGTTCAGTTTTTTTCTGTCTAAGAGAAACTACCTTGAGTGGGTTAGCCTACAGAGGCACATCACAAGGCACTTTTCTTCTTCAAAGCAAGGAAGGGAGAGAAAAATATTAATCAGAGTAAGCACTAAAACCTTATATCACATAATCAGGTAATATATATATATATAT
>NW_022900950.1:35170774-35174892 GCF_012274545.1 Fukomys damarensis | reverse complement strand
TCCATCAAAATACATATGCATATTGCATCACATTTGTTATAGTTAATTAGAAGTCCCACAGGCTCTACTCACACACTAGAAAAGGGATTGTACAAGATCAGGATGGTGAGGGCCACCTACAAGAGTCTGTTAGCCATGTTGGTGATAGCTACTGGGTTTTTAAGTATGACAATTATTAATATCCTAGATCTCTGTGCATATATTCTAAGCCAGTTTCTTATTTCCATAAGGCATAATAGTTAGAAAGTAATACAGAGTAAAAAACTGTCTTTACTAACAAATTTAAAGACTTAATTCTTCAGACATTTTCCAACACTGCCACATGTAAAACTGCTCATGAAAAATCCAGCATGGCAGACACTGACCACTTCACAAAGAGCAAAAGGAGGAAAGATGGATTGTCTGAGGATAGACCACTGGGAGAAAAGAGCAAACAAAGATCCAGCATGTTAGTCTTTCAGCCCATCAGGCTTATCAAGCAAACCTCAAGTCAGTAGGGCTGAAGCTCTCCCTTCAGAAGTGAAAACATTTTCATTAACCTTCTGCTATTGTCTTCATGAGTTTTGTTCTCCCAATGCCAGTCATTTCTACTTTGCACATCATTCTGGAACCACTGGTAGAGAGTTCTATTTTTGTCTTAAATTGGGTCAACTCCAAGGTCAGTCTTTAATCTAGACTAAAAACACATTCATTTTTGTTTTCTAATTCATTTTTTCCAGGAATATAATGAGCTCAAAGACAGTGGAGATACTAGAGCAATACAAGGTCAATAATACAAGATGACTCAAAATTGTATAACATGGCTCCCCTTATATTATTTTCACTGAAAAATAAAATCTAAAATATTGTGATCCCATTTAGAAGGATTGAGGAGAATGGGGAAAAATAATTAAGATACATTATGTACAGGTATAAATTCCCTGATTAATGTAATTATTATGTATGTTGAAAGTTTTCCAATAAAAGTAATTTTAAAATAAAAAATAAATGTTAAAAATAGACCTAAGTTCTAAATGCAAAGAAATTAACACAGTACATTTTTCTTCCTCAATTCTTTATTTTACATGCTGTTATCCAACAGCTTAAAACAAATACTTAGACACTTTAGAAGCCAATTCTGTCTGTAGCATGAGTTTTTACTAACAGAAATAAATGTAAATTCTCTAGGGATGATAGAAAAGTGGAAAAATAAGTGTGAACATTCTCTAAATTTGAAAATGTTCTGTACCTCAAAATTCAATAAACCAAATGAGTCTCAAGTAAAATAAACATAAAGAAAAATACTCCAAGGGGCACTATAATCAAACTGCTGAAAACCTATATAATAAAGAGAAAATTCATAAAAGTAGCCAAGGAAAACATTATATTTAGAGGGAAAAGAAAAGAGTGATAGCAGACTTCTCTGAAGAAAGGACACAATCTAGAAAGCAATAGAATAGCATCTTCAAAATGTTTAAAGAAAAATTTAAAACTCTAACAAACTGTAACACTGTATCTAGAAAAAATGTTTCAAATATTAAGCAAAAATGTATTCTTTATTAACAAGCAAAATTGAGAGAATTTAGAGGAATAAACTGCAAGAAATGTTAAAGGAATTTTTTCACAAAGAAATAATAACCATATGGAAATTTGCATTATACAAAAATTAAGGATGATTAAAAATAGCAAGTATCTGGATTTTTTCTCATTTTATGGTCTGCTTAAAAGATAATCTTTAAAAATTATAATAGTACATTTTAAAGTACATTATATATGTATGTTTGAAAACAATAGTTTAAAAAGAAGAGGAAGAAGTATTATGTCATACATAAAGTTGTATAACATTATGTGAAGACAAACAGTGTTAAGATGGATGTATATTGCAAATCCTAAAGCAATGACATAAATGGTAGGTAGTAAGCCAATAGTGGGGAAAAACAGAATCCTAAAAAATACTAAAACAATAATCATTAAAAAGAAATATTTGCTATCGAAATAAGGTAGCCATTAGGTATGTGTAGGTAGTAAATATTGGCTGTATCTATGGTCTGAAATACTGGATTTTAAGGACATGGAAAAAAAGGTAAAATATCTAGCCATTTTTATGGATTACATACTAAATATTTTACATATGAGGTTAAATCAAAATATACTTAAGCTAATTTTACTTTGTTAATGTGAATACTAGAAAAATAAACCATATGAAGCGAATGTTATAAGTCTTTCCAACAACTCTGATCTGAACATTCCAATTAAGTGGCATGGATTAACAGATGGGATAAAAGTCAAGACCCAATTATATGCTGTGTTCAAAACCCCACCTTAACAGTGAAGGCATAGGATAAGTGAAAAAATAATAAGTATAGTGGTAGGCCCAAGTATAATTCTAGATGTGAAACCAAAAACCACATGTACAGTTTTCTCTCTCCAAATACAGCATCCTCCAACATTTTTAAATTTAAATGTCTGAGATACAAAGTAACTTATAAGTGCAAACCTTGCATTAATGACAATCAAATACCACACATGAGTCAGAAAAATTTCCTAGCAGACACAGTTTATTCTTTGAGAATTTGACCAATAATCTTTCACTATTTTGATGGCAATGGTGTTGGTGATGCCTCTCATTTCGTGAACTATTTGATCTCATCGTTTCTTCCCCTCCTGTTTTCATCCAGTTGTGACTAATTCTGAGTAAAGTTTTCAGTTGAAAAAGGTTTAAGATATTAGCTATAACAAATAATTTATATTTTCTAAGGGAGTCTAGAACTATCTTGAAGAGAAAGAAATTCCACGTCAATATCAAAGGAATAAAAATATTCAGTTGACCCAAGTTCAGACCTATAGAAAGGCCCCCTGTTTAGGGATGAGAGGTCTTTCACATGCTATTCAAATAAGAGAAATAAGTTGTTCCTCTCAACAGCAAATGCATAATGCCCACTTTATAAAAATATTGTGTTATAAGTCTGTTCTTTAGACTGGTAACAACTCATCTGGCTTTTTTGAAGGAAACTGAAAAAAATGTTCAGAGGAAAGTTAGCAGGATCACAATGAGACAAGAAACAATTTCAATTAAAGAATACTGAAATGAATGGAAATATTTAGCCTGGAAAAACCTCAGGAGGAAAATAATATTGTTGAAATATTTAATAGATTATCACATAGGAAAGAGACCAGATTTATAGTCTGTTGTCTCAGAGAAGACCAATGAGAATAAGAAAGACATTTAAGAGAGGCTTTAAAACTGTCCATTAATGGAGTGGAGCAGAATAGGATACACCTCACCAGAAGTATTCAAGTTAAGGTGAATGGAGGGTATTTCTTCAGGGATGACAAAAGAAGTAATGTGTGCCTTGGAAAAATATTTTACTGATGCTTCCAAAAGTTATCACTGTCTCATAGATCCAGAATTATATGCTGATCTTTCCCTTGAAGCAACCACATTTTGATGAGAAAAATCAATTTGTGACATTTATACCAAATAAATTATTTTATTTCCCATGATACATAATATATAGGTTACATTTGCCCTATTTGTGCCTTAAAATATCATTCTTTTATATAATGTGGTAACTGCATCTCTACATACTAATAAAATACCTGGCAATAAATACTAAGCCTCATAGTCTGTGCTTTTACTGGACTGTGATCCTTGGCTTATGAAAATAGTATTATATAGAAATAACATTTGTAATTTTGTTTCATAATAATCTCTTTTACTGAAAGGAAATTTGTCCCTTATTCTTCCATGAATGAGCATATGCAGACAATTATAATACCAACTTCAGTTTTGCCCATAATACAGTGAAAAACAGAAAGGTGTCAAAATACTGTCATAGAATTAAAGCCACAGAAAATTCTGATAAACTTGTACCTGCCAATGTATTCAGTATCATGCCTGTTGGTGCTATTCACCTAGTAATAAAATAGACAATGTGAGGGTGAGTTGTTGATAAGTGCTTTGACGTTAATGAGGAAAAGTCTGGCTATCACTACAGATGGTGGCTTTCCTCAGTAACTATATCAACCATTCTATATTTGACTAAGGAGAGTTAAAATAGGAAGACTTATTCCTGCTTTGTTATGTTATATTGTTTCATATAAAAATGTTATCTTTTTTTTTTTTTTTTTTTTTTTTT
>NW_022900950.1:35104928-35164228 GCF_012274545.1 Fukomys damarensis | reverse complement strand
CCCCCTCTGGGGTCCTTGGGTCCTTCCTGGGTCTGTTGTCGCGCAGGCCGGGAGCTCACGCGCACGCCGCCGGGTGATCGCAGACAGGCAGGTAGGCAGGCAGCTGAAAAAAACCCCCTCTGGGGTCCTTGGGTCCTTCCTGGGTCTGTTGTCGCGCAGGCCGGGAGCTCACGCGCACGCCGCCGGGTGATCGCAGACAGGCAGGTAGGCAGGCAGCTGAAAAAAAAAAAATAAAAATGTTATCTTAATTCCACAGACTTTGGGGTAAAAGTCCCCAAGGAAACCTAAGAGTTTAAATGAATAATGTTCATGTTTAAATATGTCTCCCAAGAGGTAAGCAAATTGCTATATTTTAACAGTTTTTGTTATTCTTGCATCTGGAAGAATAAAGAGTTTCTCCTTTCGGGCAAGAAAAAAATATAGTTGAAAGAAAATTCAGAGGGTTCTGATTTCATCAGAACATTAACAACTCATTATGTCTGTGTGCATATATATTTATTAATCTGTCAATTTCACAATCTCTAGAACTTGAGACTAAAACTTACTCTGATAGCTATGGGTTTTTAATCTTTGTAGCTGAGAGAAGGCATGTTTATAAAAATTTGTGAATGCATACTGTTCATGGAAGACTGCTTCCCAAAACTTGTTTCTCCTTCCTCCCTTAATAATTCAGTTTAAACTGAGTCCATAGCCACCTAGTTGGAGATCACATTCCTCAGTTCCCCTTAAGTGAATGAGTTTTTACCAGGCTGGTTTCTCACTGATGAGTATTCTAAGCAGGCAGTTTCTTCACCTTTGGCAGTGGAGTGTAAGGAGGAGAAAGTTCTCTTGAGGAAATGACATTTCTGTCTTTCTCTTGTGTGGTATGTGTTTAATCTTTTTAAAGTTACTGCTGTGAGAGTCTCCTAAAGTTTAATTTAGATTGATAAGTATGCAAGAAAGTGATCTATAGGTCATGTTCTTTTATTATTTATTTATTTTATAACACAGCCTTGTTTCTTTCTCTTTTTTTTTTCCTCTCATTGAGTTTGTTGGTACATTTTAGGTATACAATACAGTTACATTTATTATTGCGATCTTGAACAGTCTTGGTTCTCATTTTTTCCCCTTGTCCCTGCCCTCCCTTCACCCACTCCTCCCCTCCCAATTTACAAACATTTTATTTCTATTTTTTTCATTTTCTCCTCTTTTTCCTTTCCCTTATTACCTTTCCCCTTCCCTTCCCACTTTCCCTACACTTTTAGCCCTTTTCTTCCTATTTCACATTGTCAATTAATAAATAAGTTGCCCATTCCAGAACTGGGCAGCTGCACACTCCCCTTCCTATGTCTCTGACACAACCCCCACCCAACTCTCAGACATACTAATTGGGCCAGTCCTTGGACCCACTCTGCAGAGGCATAGGTGGTCATAAAGGGTATCTTTCTGAGCTCCCAACTTTGAACACCTTTAAAGAAAGGGTGGGAGAAACCTGTAGTAGAACTGTGTGGAGTTCAACACTGCAGGTGGTCAGGGAACTCAATCTGGGCCTTGTGGTCTGAGTCAGTCTGAGTGGGGGGATCTGCCATTGGCTAGCCGAGAAGAGGGGACTTGGCTCTGCACATGGCTACACATGTTGTACATTATGACAGCAGAGATATAGCCTGAAATATAGTCTTTTCTTTCTTTTCCTCTTTCAACTCTGCAAATTCTTTTTTTTTTCTGTCCTCTTTCTCCAACTCAGTCTCTTGCTCCAACATATGATCCCACATCTCCCTTTCTGTTCCTGCTCCTGCCCTAACTCAGACTTCTTCTTTATAATTGTTTTAATGTTCCTTTTTTCTATCATTTTACCTCACTCATGGGTCAATAGCTTCAAGGTAAAGTGAGACCCTCTTACTGCTAAGGGGATATATTCTTGTCCTTATTCTTGCACTCTGTCTATTTCTTTTGAATTTAATAGTTTCCTAAAGATTGTATGGTCAATCTATATCTTCTGGCTTCACTTAAAACCTTCTCCAATTCTTTCACTTATCTACTCCTCTCATCCTAACTCTGTCTAAGCCCCTGTCCTAAATGGTAAAGATGCTATATTGAAAAGTGTACTCACTGCAAACATATTTTCAGGTGCTTCTTGATTTTAATTTAATTCACATGATTTAAAGGTGATAGATGAATGACTACCACAAGTGGTCCATTTACAAGTTGTGCTTGATCTTATTGTGTTGCTGATTGTATCAATTGGGATAAAAGATTGTGATTGATTTAATGAGTTGCTTTCTCTTATATCATGAAAATGAGAATGTCTATGAGTCATTAGAGACTCGAAAGCTAAAGCGCAACTATATCAGGAAGATTTAAGTAATAACCCAGAAATTAAACCAAGGACAAGCCAACAACAAAATAAAAATGAGAAAACACTTAAGCAAGACACAAAGACAGACTTCCAGTTCACCAATGGCAAACAGTAGGGCAAATAAGGATGAAAAGGCTGATAGTGAACCAGCAGAACTCCCTGAACCCATAGCACAGGAAGTAACAAACAGATCAATCAGGCTCTAGAAAAATTCAAAACAGAAATAATTTCCCAGATAACCACAGAGCTGGTGAGCAAAATGGAAGCCATGATTCCAGACTCTAGAAGAGAAACTGAGAAAAGAATAGATGAGCTCAGGACCATGATAGAAGCCATAAAGGCACAGCATAGGAAAGAAATGGAAACAATGAATGCGCAAGAGAGGAAAGAAATGGAATCCATAAAACAGAGTCAAACAAATGTCCAGCAGATTAAAAACTTTATTGAAAATGTACATAATAGAATAAAACAATGCAAAGATAGAACCTGAGATATAGAAGATAGGATTGCAGTCAGTGGCCATGAAAATAGAGGTCTCTTAAAAACAGTAAGGGATCATGAGAAATCTAGGAGTAGCAGGAGAAAATACAAATGACTTAAAAAAGTTGTTCAGATAATTAATGACAGAAAACTTCCCAAACAGAAGGGAAGATTTACACATAGAGATAAGTGCAGCATATAGGACTCCAACTAGTCATGATAAAAAAAAAAAATCTACACCTAGACATATAATAATCAAGATCTCAGAAACCCAACAGAAGAACAAAATATTACAAGCAGTAAGAGAAAAGAAACAAATCATATGCAAAGGAAAGCCCATCAGAAACACAGCAGATTTTTTTAAACACAAAACCTCAGGTCAAGGAGAGCCTGGAGTGAGGTATTACAGCTCCTAAAAGAAATCAACCTTCAACCTAGACTGATGTATCCTTCAAAACTGTCTTTCAAAATGGATGGGGAAATAAGATACTTCCATGACAAAGAACACCTGAGAAAGTTCATGAACACTAAATTGGCACTACAAGGAATTCTAAACAATATCCTAGAAAAGACAAAGAAGATCACAACACCATGGGGCCCAACAGACCAAATCAAATAGGCAAAGCAAGAAACTAAAAGAAGAGGGGGGAAAAGTAAAAAGAGTCAACAAAAGGACAATAAAATGGCAATAATAAATCAGTATGTATCAGTTGTAACCATGAAAATCAGTGGCCTCAATTCACCAATCACGAGGAATAGATTGGCAGAATGGATTAAGAAGCAAAATCCAACAAAATGTTGCATACAAGAAACACACCTAGTGCAAAAAGAAACCCATAGACTGAAAGTGAAAGAATGGAAAACAATTCTCCATGCGAAAGGAGCCCAGAAAAAAGCAGGGGGAGAAATCTTATTTGCAGACAAAGTAAATTTCAAACCAAAACTGATTAAGAGAGACAAAGAAGACCAACACATCCTTGAAAAAGGAACAATTCAAGAGGAAGAGATGACAATCACAAACATGTATGTACCAAATATTAATACCCGCAATTATATAAAATAAATATTAAGTAACATGAAAAAACAAATAAGAACTAATACAATTGTAGTGGTGATCTAAATACCCTACTTTCACAAATAGACAGATGATCTAGGCAGAAAATCAACAACAAAATATTAGAACTGAACCAAGCTTTTGAATGCATGGAATTAATAGATGTCTATAGAGTGTTCCACCCCACAAAATCAGAAACTACATTCTTTTCAGCTGCACATGGGTCTTTCTCCAAAATAGATCACATACTTGCCCACAGAACAGGTTTGAATAAATACAAAAGAATTGAAGTTATTCCCTGTATATTATCAGATAACAGTGCAATAAAGGTGGACATCAATAGCGTAAGAAATTGTAGGAACTTCACAAACACATGGAAATTGAACAATGCTCTTCTGAGCAATCAATGGATCACAGAGGAAATTAAAGAAGAAATTAGACAATTCTTACAAATAAATGAAAATGCCAATGCAACACAGAGGAATCTATGGGACACAATGAAAGCAGTTCTACATGGAAAATTCATAGCACTGAATGCACACACTAGGAAAGAAGAGCAAGCTCAAATAAACAATCTAATAATGAATCTTAGACTACTAGAAAAACAAGAGCAGGAAAAACCCAAAATTCAAACAAGAGAGGAAATTATAAAGAGTGGAGCAGAAATCAATGCAATGGAAACTAAGGAAATGATACAAAACATAAATGAATCAAAGAGTTGGTTTTTGGAAAGCATAAATAAAATCGTAAACCCTTTGCTAACCTTATCAAAAAAAGTAACAAAAGGCTCAGATCCATGCAAACAGGAATGAAATAGGTTAAGTCACAACACTTCCAAAAGAAATCTAGAGGATTATTAATACCTACTTTGAGAACCTGTACTCTAATGAAATGGAAAACACAGAAGAAATGGACAGATTTCTAGATACTTATGAATTACCAAAGCTGAACAAAGAAGATAAAAACATTTTAAACACCCCAATCACAATCAATTGAAAATGTAATTAAAAACTTACCAACAAAGAAAAGCCCAGGTCCTGATGGGTTCACTGCTGAATTTTACAAGATATTTAGAGAAGAACTACTGCCTTTACTCTTCAAGCTTTTCAATGAAATTTAAAGGGAAGCAATACTTCCAAATTCATTCCTGGAAGCAAGTATCACTTTCATTCCCAAACCAGAGAATGATGCAACTAAAAAAGAGAACTATGGGACAATCTCCTTAATGAATTATAGATGCAAAAATCCTTAATAAGATACTAGCAAACAGATTACAGAGGATCATCAAGAAGATCATACATCCTGACCAAGTCAGACTTATTCCAGGGATGCAAGGATGGTTCAACATATGTAAGCCAATAAATGTAATACACTATATTAATAAAGTCAAGGACAAAAATCATATGATCCTCTCAATAGACGCAGAGAAAGCATTTGACAAAATTCAACACCCATTCATGATAAAAACCCTGCAAAAAATTGGAATAGATGGTCTGTATCTCAACTTAATAAAGGCTGTCTATGAAAAACCAACAGCCAACATCATATTAAGTGGCCAAAAACTGAAAACCTTCACGTTAACATCAGGAACAAGACAAGGATGTCCACTATCACCACTCCTCTTAGATATAGTTCTGGAAACATTATCCACAGCAATTAGACAAGAGAAAGAAATTAAAGCAATAAAGATAGGAAAGGAGGAAGTTAAACTGTCATTATTTGCTGATGATATGATACTCTACATTGAAGACCCAAAAAACTCCACCAAAAGACTTCTAGACTTAAATGACAGATTCAGTAGAGTATCTGGATACAAGGTGAACACCCAAAAATCAATAGCCTCCTTATACACAAATAACAGACTCACTGAGAGAGAAATAAGGGAAAAATTCCTTTTACAATAGCATCCAAATAAATGAAGTATCTACGAATCACTCTAACAAAAGAAGCAAAAGATCTCTACACTGAAAACTACAGCACTCTGAAAAAAGAAATCGAAGAGGACATAAAAATATGGAAAGATATCTCCTACTCCTGGGTAGGAAGAATGAACATAGTGAAAATGGCCATACTACCAAAATCGTTATACAGAGAGGTCTCTTAAAAACAGGAGGGGATCATGAGAAATAGATCCAACAACTCCTAGATGATGCAAAGAAGAATAACATAACACTGATAGGAATCCATGAAGTAGCAGGAGAAAATATAAATGATTTTAAAAAGCTGTTCACAGAATTAATGACAGAAAACTTTGCAAACATAAGGGAGGAATTAGACATACAGATAAGTGCAGCATATAGGACTCCAACTAGACACTATAAAACAAATATACACCTAGACATATAATAATCAATATCCCAGAAACCCAACAGAAGAACAAAATACTACAAGCAGTAAGAGAAAAGAAACATATCACAGGCAAAGGAAAGCCCATCAGAATCACAGCAGACTTTTCAACACAAAACCTCAGGTCAAGGAGAGCCTGGAGTGAGGTATTTCAACTCCTAAAAGAAAACAACCTCCAACCTAGAATGATGTATCCTTCAAAACTCTCTTTCAAAATGGATGGGGAAACAAGATACTGCCGTGACAAAGAACACCTGGGAAAGTTCATGAACACCATATCAGCAAGACAGGAATTCTGAACAATTTCCTAGAAAAGACAATGAAGGTCACAACACCATGGGGCCCAAAAGACCAAATCAAATAGACAAAGCAAAAAACTAAAAGGAGAGGGGGGAAAAAGTAAAGAGTCAACAAAAGAACAATAACATGACAATAAGAATTCAGTACATATCAGTTATAACCATGAAAATCAATGGCTACAATTCACCAATCAAGAGGAATAGACTGGCAGAATGGATTAAGAATGAAAATCCAACAATAGTTGTATACAAGAAACACACCTAGTACAAAAAGAAACCCATAGACTGAAAGTGAAAGAATGGAAAACAATTTTCCATGTGACAGGAGCCCAGAAAAAAGCAGGGGGAGAAATCTCATTTGCAGACAAAGTAAATTTCAAACCAAAACTGATTAAGAGAGAAAAAGAAGGCCACTATATCCTTGTAAAGGGAACAATTCAAGAGGAAGAAATGATAATCATAAACATATATGCACCAAATATTAATGCCCCCAACTATATAAAATAAATATCAAGTAACATGAAAAATCAAATAAGCACTAATACAATTGTAGTGGGAGATCTAATTACCCCACTTTCACAAATAGATAGATCATCTAGGCAGAAAAATCAACAAAATAATAGAACTGAACCAAGCTTTTGAATGCATTTACTTAGTAGAGGTCTATAGAGTGTTCCACCCCACAACATCAGAATATAAATTCTTTCTGGCTGCACATGGGACATTCTCCAAGATAGACCACATACTAGCTCACAGAACAAGTCTGAATAAATGCAAAAGAATCAAAGTTATCCACTGTATACTATCAGATCATAGTGCAATCAAGCTGTAAATCAATAGCATAAGAAACTGTAGGAACTTCACAAACACATGGACATTGAAAAACATTCTCCTGAACAATCAATGGATCACAGAGGATATTAAAGAAGAAATCAGACAGTTTTTTCAAATAAATGAAAATGCCAATACAACATACAGGTATCTATGGAACACAATAAATACAGTTCTTCATGGAAAAATCATAGCATTGAATGCCCACACTAAGAAAACAGAATGAGCTCAAATAAACAACCTAATGATGAATGTTAGACTGCTAGAAAAACAAGAGCAAGAAAAACCCAAAGCTCAAACAAGAGAGGAAATTATAAAGATTAGAGCAGAAATCAATGCAATGGAGACTTAAAGAAGACAAAAAATAAATGAATCAAAGAGTTGGTTTTTTGAAGGAATAAATAAAATTGATAAACCCTTAGCAAACCTTATCAAAAAAGGAAAGAAAAGGCTAGATCCATGCAATCAGGAATGAAATAGGTGAAGCCACAATAGATCCCACAGAAATCCAGAGGATCATTAATACCTAGTTTGAGAACCTGTACTCTAATGAAATGGAAAACACAGAAGAAATGGACAGATGTTTAGATACTTATGAATTACCAAAGTTGAACAAAGAAGATAAAAACATTTTAAACACCCCAATTACAATCAGTGAAATTGAAAATGTAATTAAAAATTTACCAAACAAAAAAAAGCCCAGGTCCTCATGGATTCACAGCTGAATTTTACAAGACGTTTAGAGAAGAACTACTGCCTTTACACTTCAAACTTTTCAGTGGTTTTGAAAGGGAAGCAATACTTCTAAATTCATTCCTGTAAGCAAGTATCATTTTGATTCCCAAATCAGGGAAAGACTCAACTAAAAAAGATGACTACAGAATAATCTCCTTAATGAAAAAATCCTTCGTAAGATATTAGCAAAGAGAATACAGAGATGATCATCAAGAAAGTCATACAACCTGACCAAATCAGATTTATTCTAAGGATGCAAGGATGGTTCAACATACCTAAACCAATAAATGTAATACACTATATTAATGAAGTCAAGGACAAAAACCACATGATCTTCTCAGTAGATGCAGAAAAAGCATTTGAAAAAATTCAACACCCATTCATGATTAAAAAAAACCCTGCAAAAAACTGGAATAGATGGTCTGTGTCTCAACTTAATAAAGGCTATCTATGAAAAACTAACAGTCAACATCATATTAAATGGCCAAAAACTGAAAACCTTCACATTAAAATCAGGAACAAGACAATGATGCCCACTATTACCACTCCTCTTCAATATAGTTCTGGAAACATTAGCCACAACAATTAGACAAGAGAAATAAATTAAAGCAATAAAGACAGGAAAGGAAGAAGTTAAACTGTCATTATTTGCTGATAATATGATACTCTACATTGAAGACCCAAAAGACTTCTAGACTTAATTGACACCTTTAGCAGAGTAGCTGAATACAAGGTCAACACCCCAAAATCAATAGCCTTCTTGTACACAAATAACAGACTCACTGAGAGATAAATTAGGGAAACAATTCCATTCACAGTAGCACACAAATAAATAATGTATCTGGGAATCAATCTAACAAAGGAAGCATAAGACCTCTACATTGAACACTACAGCACTCTGAAAAAAGAGATCAAAGAGGATATAAGGAAATGGAAAGATATCCCCTGCTCCTGGGTAGGAAGAATCAACATAGTGAAAATGGCCATACTACCAAAACTACTATACAGATTCAGTGCAATGCCAATTGAAATTCCAACACTACATTTCACACAACTAGAAAAAATAATCCAAAAATTCCTTTGGAACAAGAGACCTAGAATAGCAAAAGCCATCCTAGGCAACAGACACATGGCAGTGGGTATAACAATTCCCAATTTGAAACTGTACTACAAAGCCACTGTGATAAAAACAGCATCATACTGGAAAAGAAACAGACCTGAGGATGAGTGGAAAAGATTGGAAGACACAAAAACAAATCTGGATGTACTCAACTACATCATCTTTGACAAAGGAGCTGACCATCCTCAGTGGAGGAAAGATAGCCTCTTTAATAAATGGTGTTTGAAAAACTGGATCTCAACCTGCCAAAGATTAAAACTGGATCCTTATCTTTCATCATACACTAAATTAAAATCCAAGTGGATTAAAAATCTAAATGTTTAAAAAGAGTCACTAAATATTCTGGAAGATAAGTTAGGCAGAACTCTGGAAGACATTGGCATAGGAAAAGACCTTATGAACAATCTTCAGTAGCATGGGAACTAGCAGAAATAATCAACAACTGGGATCTCATCTTATTAAAAAGCTTCTTCACTGCAAAAGAAACCACAACAGAACTAAGAGACAACCTACAATGTGGGAAAAAATTTTTACCAGCTGCTCCTCAAACAAAGGACTACTATTTATAATATATAAAAAACTCAAAAAAATCAGACCCCCAAATATAAAGACTTGATTCAAAAATAGGCATCTGAAATGAATAGACATTTCTCAGACAAAAAAGTAATAACAGCAAGTAAATATATGAAAAAATGTTCCACATCACTGGCCATTCAAGAGATGCAGATGAAAACAACACTGAGATTTCACCTCAATCCACAAAGAATGGCTGCTATCAAGAAACCAACCAATAAAAAATGTTGGCGACATTGTGGGGAGAAAGGAACCCTTCTCCATTGTTGGTGGGAGTGCAGATTGGCGCAACCACTATGGAAATCAATAAGGAGATACCTCAAAGAGCTGGGACTAGAAGCTCCATTTGACCCAGCCATCCCTCTGCTGGGTATCTTTCCAACAGAATTAAAAGAATCATATCACAGAGATATATGCACACCTGTTTATAGTGGCACAGTTTGTAATAGCTAAAGCTTGGAAACAGCCCATTTGCCTATCAGTTGGAAATTGGATAAAGATGTGTTTCTATGAAATGGAATATTACTCAGCCATAAAGAATGAGAAATTAATTTCATTCGTAGGAAAATGGATACATATTGACGATATACTCCTAAGTGAAATAAATAAGTCACACATGTGTAAATACCAAATAGTTTCTATGGAGTGAATAAACTGTAATAGTACATAAGATCCTAATGATATAATGGACAATGTGAAATAGGAAGAAAGGGGCTAAAGGTGTAGGGAAAGTGGGAAGGGTAGGGGAAAGCTAATAAGGTAATAGAAAAAATATGAGAAAATGAAAAAATGGAAATGAAGTGTTTGTAAAGGGGGAAGGGAGGAGTGGTGAAGGTAGGGCAGGAAAAAATGAGAACCAAGACCTGTCATGTAAAAGTACAAGATACCAATAATGAATGTAACTGTACTGTACACCTAAAATATACCAATAAACTCAGTGAAGAAAAAAGAATTAATAAATAAGTCACATGTGTAAGTACTGAATTGTTTCTCTTGTGTGGATAAACTATAATAGTACATAAGATCCTAATGAGATAATTGACAATGTCATGTTCTTTTAAAATCACATGTGTTCTATATTCCACCTGCTAACCCAGGAACAAGGCAGTGACTCAACTCGTGCAGGTGGAGAAGATTGATACCACTGGGATGGTGAAGAGGTAAGATGAAAACAGTCCCTGTCTCTGAATGATCACGTGGAAGGGAGCACCCAATAGGATGAATCACCTCCCCAGGGCTCCAGGGCTTGTTACTTGCTAACAGAGTAGACAGGGGCTCCACTTCTGCACAATGGCTAGTCACTATCAGAAGATGGAGAAAGAATTTGGTTTAAAGTCTCAACCCACACGCTAAACTTCCTCCTGAATGGCTACTTATGGGAATGACATATAAATTTAAGATGCAAGTTTTCTTCATTTGTCATATTAATTGCAGCATCCAAAGAGTTATCAGACAAAACATGGTTTCTATAACAACATGATCCTAAATACATTCCCCAGAAACTATTGCAGCTCACTTCAGTGCCATGCACAAGGAGTGTAGAATAGAGGGTGTGCATGAGTTATTCTTGAGGGCAATGTACTTTATCACTGCTGTTGTTTAGAATCGCTAATGCATTGCAGTAATAAAAAGCAAACTAAGTTTTAATATTTTATTATTATTTTTAAATTCTCCATACTCAATTATCCTCTTATTGTCTGTACCAGGTGGTTCATTCCCAATGGTCCATCCAACTCATACCTCAGATTTATCTGATTAAATTTTGCACAGCTATTTTTAGAATCACTCAAACTTCTGAAGACAGGAGGTTTGACTTTTAGTGGCATTTGATAAAGCAAGTTAAATGAAACTAATAAAAGCAAGAAAATGAATTTTTCTCAGCAACTACCTTTGGCAAACCTGGCTGAGACATACCAAAAATCTCAACTATTCACTGTTCCCATGCATACCAGCCCAAGGACCACTTCTGCATTACATTTGTTATTCTCTAACACCTGTTTAGTCAATTCTCTACATTAGACTATTTTTTAAATAACTGGTGCCATATCTGTTTTCCTTAGAAGACCCTGACTGGTATAGCATTAAAATTGTGACTCAAAACATTTAAGTTCTCAAGATGAACCTATAACTTATTGGTTCAAAGACAGTAGAAATTTGCCTCATTATCTCCTGTAAACCCATAGTTAATTTTTTGTCATTAAAAAACTTATAATAAGAACTATGGGACTCAGATTAGAATCTTTAAACTGATGATCCTATTTTCAGTAGTGAGTATACCTGGGACATATCACTAGCCCTTCTGAGTTCTAAAGTTCTCATGGGGATGTAATGGTCCCTATCTTGCCACATATTTGAGGTGCTTCCTGAGATAATAGACATTAACTTCTTTTATAAAACATAATTGACTTTGATATAAAAATTATTCATTACTTATTAGTAGTTTGTAAGAATTAAGAATACACAACTCAAGTGCTAAAGATCATTTATTTTAAAGTTTCACATTAATTTATGTAAAAGATTTTGGCAGGCTCTTAGGCTTAACAAAGCATTTATATCCTCATTGCTTTTTTACCTTTATAGATGACTCTGTCAACTCACTATCAATTATACTTTTGATTCTGTGTGCTTACTAATAATGGGTAGATAGCAAATCAATTCTGATTAAACATTTGACTAGAAAATAAAAGCATGTGAAAATATTGCTTTTTAGTTTTCTCTTGTCAAGTATATGGTTGGTGATTTTTTTGCTATTTTAAAGGACCTCACATTAGGGTGTTAAATCTTATAACTAACCACTATACTGTGCTCCATTTCCAAAAACAAGGACCTCTGTTAGTCATGCCTATGACTGTAGAAAAAAACTGACAGTTATGAGCTGAAAATAGAAAAATAACCAATGGACTTCATCATATGAATCCCTTATCTGCTCAGACTCAGCAAGTTTCTTAAATATCTCATTATTTCTTATACTGTAAACAGCCATGATAATGTTATTTCTGTCTCCCAATATTCACAGTGTAAATTTTGAACCATCCTTGTCTCTATCATCTCTGAGAACTTTAGATGTAGTCAGTTGACAAACTCAATTGCTTCTCTCTTTTAAATATCTGCCTCATATAATTCTCTTTCCTTCCTTTTTCATTTTCATTGCCCAACCCTGCCTTGGCTTGAACTGCCATGGTCAGCTTACTTCTTCAATTCCTAACTTGTCTCCATGCTTCTAGACCTTCTGAATTCTAATCCCTATCCTATAGCTGGATAGGTTTTCTATACCCTTGATATCCTCAAGAAAAGTTGCATGACCATTTGGTTAAGATGTTATAGAGAAAATCTAAGTCCACCCCAAACTAGTATTCAATTACCCCATGATTCTGTGTACAAACCATTCACATTCTTTACTTTCTCTCTTGTGATTCTTTCTGGATTCTTTCCTTCAAGATCTCAAGGAGAAGATAGTCCTAAATTACAAGGACTTCTGAATTGAATTTAAACTTACCTTGATTACTTCCTAAAATGCTCAGACTCTGTCTTTGTCAAAGTCTCCTGTGAAGAGGGGAATGTCTAAACTGATTTTTTCTCAGTTGTTGGAACATGCTAAAATTGAGATTAGAAAAAATTTGATGAAAAACAAGATTTTCTATAGACTTTTATTTTAGCAACTTCATATGATGGGGACTTTCTGATAGGTATATTTAGTCCATAACACTGCTAAATTTCTAAGTTTAGATTAAACTTCTCTGACACTGCTGATGATAGGAACTTGGAATCCCTGAAGGTTTTGGACAAGCATTTACTTAGTTCTAAAAATTTTTGAAAATTATTTGAGAAACAAATTATTTGAGACACAATTTTTTGTATAAAATTTAACAATAAAACCTTGGGATTTCTTCTAGTTTTTCATTAAGACTAGCTGAAAAATGTAGCAAGTCATCTTTGAAAATTTAACATTTTTAAATTTTAGAAATATTTTGGTGACCTCTCCTCCCTTCTCTGTTTACATTCATGGGTCTATTGAGTGGGCAGGTATGATTATGGATGAGCGATAATTGGATAAGTAGGCATCTGATCCAAAGTGGGCCTGACCATAGTCTAGTCAGTAACCTACAACATGTGTGCCCTGGCTTAAAAACAGATGAACTGGTCATACTCATTCCATGGAAAATTGAATTAAAACACATGGAGGGGAGTTTCTAACTGGAAAGGCTAAGAAGGGGACAGAGGTAGGTTCAGTGAACTCTGTAAATTCCATCCCACTATTCTTCTGTTAATAGATTGACATTATCTCTCATTATATCTTTTAACCCATTGGAAGCCAATGTTAAGAGCCACTGGGCATGACAATTGAATAAGTTTAAGTAACAACAAGTAATAGTAGGTAAATCTATGCATGTCATCATAATTTGACTCTGAGTGCATTATTGATATGATCTAAGAGGTAAATGAGATCTTTTACTAGCTGTATCAAGAAGCTTCCCTACTAGAAGTTTTAGATTTTAAGACCTATCATAAGCTGGCATATTGTCTGTCATGAAAGATACTCAATAAATATTTTTTAACAACTCAGCCAATGACTAAATAAGATATTCTGTAATATTTGCATTGGATAAAATATTGGACCAGTATAAAACAATGGACCAGGGTCATCAACAAAAGCCAGAGAATGATTAGAAATGTGAAAACCTTGGTCTCAGTGGGACAAGTCAGAATAGCATTTGAAGATAATGAGTGAGTTAGAACAACAGAGATGCACCACACTCCATGCCAGATTTGAGCCTATTTTTTTAAAGCCAATGGCCAATGGGGGCTACTGCCCAGAAATTTCTCTCAACCCTGAGAAACAGTTGATTTCTCATTTTAAATCATGCTTTCAGTTGGGGAGGCCTCAAGGCACAGCAAGCAGAATCTTACAGAAGCAGAAGCATGCCAGGTTAGAGGGGGGCACAAGGAAGTTTTGCACAGTAGGTGAGATACAAAACATCCTGCAACTGCAGCATGTTTACTGCCAAACAGGAGGCAGGGGTTTGGGTGCTTTGTCCAAGCATAAGCACTTTGTTCAAGCACTGGTACAAAATGGCATTGAAGCACAAGATGAAGTTAGGTTGGCTATCACAAGAACATCTGCAGGTAATTTCTATATATGATAAGCATTACTATTGTCTCATTACTGAGACAAAAATATCCAACATCCAAATTTAAAGGGAGAAAAGTTTATTTGACTTACAGTTCATAGAAGTTTTAGTCCACAATCATCTGGCTCCAAGGTATTGTGGCAGAGGGGCAACAGTTCATGGCAGTGGAACACAGCAAAAGCAAGAGGGGACCTTAACAGCATCTTTCTGCCCCTTTTCTCTTATCCAGACTATCAGGATTACGGTGGTGCCAAACCAATAACTCATGTGTAGTGGTTTAGTAACCACTTGCCCTTATTCCCAGCATCACACACTATAGATTCAGCCTGCATGAGGCTTTGGGGGGATATCCAGACCCAAACCATAGCAGCTATATAATGCGGAGGCCACCTTGACCATAGTTAACCAGTTCAGTGATTCCCAACTATAGGTATAACAGATTCACCTAAAATCCTTTTAAAAATATGATGACCAGGTGCCACCAAAACCAATTAAATTAAACTCAAATCCCCTTCAGTCATTGAAAGAGAACTGCCACCCTTTATTGTATGTAGAATGTACTACCTTGTCCATGGTATGTGGTGAATATATATTTGTGTGTGTGTGTGTGTAAACAATGGAGAAAGATTAAAGAAAGGATGACTACTGAGAGAAGTTCTGCCAAAGAAATTACAAATTTGAGGTGTGAGTTAAAGAAACCAAAAAGTAGTTTGGTTAAAATAGAAGTAGTTTTTTGGGTCAGGTTAGAGACTAATATCAACATTAGGTAATTGGGAGTATTCATGGATATTACAGAGAGACAAAGCAACTGATCTAAGACAAGAAGTTAACAATTTATGACCAATGAACAGAAATGAGAGATGTAGGCTAGGCCTGGAAAAATAAATAAATAATAACCACATTAAGGTCATTGGGAATTTGCCTATATTAGACTAAGAGTTAGGACAATTTCACTAAGATACTAGTCTATATTAGCATAAGAATTAAGTGTTATCTAGATAACATTCAATCACTTGAATATAGTTAGCTTTGCTCTGTAAAAGAAAAAAGTTCTTATGGAAAATTAGTTTCTTAGTTACTTTCTCATTGCTGAGACAAAATATTTGGCACCCAAAGTTAAAGGAGGAAGGGTTTATTTGGCTTACAATTCATAGATATTTCAGTTCATAATTACTGATTCCAGGGCATAGTGGCACATGGCAGAGGGGCATTGCAGCAGAGAAACAGTTTATGGTGGACAGCAGATAGCAAAACCGACCAAGGGACCACCATTGCTCTTTCTATTGCTTAATAGCTTATCCAGGCTACTTAGGGTGGGTCACACTCACAGCCTTAATCCTGGTGCCTTCAATCCTAGCATTGTACCATGAATGAATCCCACCATCACACACTCTAGATCCAGCTACCTCAGAAAATCCACACCTATGACTGCATTAGGCTTTGGCAGGACATCTAGAAACAAACCATAACAATTAGGAAAGAGAGAAAAGTAGAAAAAAGAAAACCCAAAGTAATCATAATTTCATAATCCAGAAATAGCTGCATTCAGTGTTTTGTTACATTCCTTCTGTGTATATCATATTTCTTTGATTTTGGAAGCTTTAGATTTTAAACCATATCATTATTCAATAACTATGTGACAATAAGTGATATGTAAAATACATGATGTATTCTTCCCCACTCTCTATTTTATTGTTTAAATATTATTACAGGGCTGGGGATTTAGCTCAGTGGTTTGGTGGCCTGCCTTGCAAGCGCAAGGACCCGAGTTCAATCCTTGGTACCAAAAAAAAAAAAAAAAAAAAAAAAAAAAAAAAAAAAACAACAACAAAAAAACAAACTTGAACATGTTTTATACTTATTTATATTTCTCCTCCTATGAATGGTCCTGGAAATCTCTGTTCATTTTTGTTTATTGTTTTTGTTTTTAATGTTTATATTTAAAGGAAAGTAGTCTTTGCTTAAGAAGTTTGAGAAAAATATTTTTCTAATATCTTGCTTGACTTTTTTGTTTTACTTTTGGTACTGGGGATTGAACTCAGGACCTTTCACATGTGAGGCAGGTGGCAGAACCACTAAGCTAAATCGCCAACCCTTGACTTTTAAACTTATGTTTGTATGTACATACAGGATAATTACATATCATAAAGTCAAATTAGAAAATTTAAATTTCTTTCAAATCTTTTATATTGGCAAATACTTTATTTTGAGATAACATAAAAAATTTTAAGATGCACTTTATTTTAAAATATATTTGTTTTAAAATGTACTTTTTCGAGGGGCGGTACCAAGAATTGAACTCGAGTCCTTGAGCTTGTGAGACAGGTGGTGGAGCCACTGAGCCAAATCTCTGGCCCTTAAACTGTACTTCTTATAGTTTTATATCCTAGGTGTGTCTTTTTCACAATGGAACTTACTACGATGTAAAGATCCTTTTTATTGGAAAAAATAATTCATATAATTTATTGCAGCCTGAGTGATTCATCATGCTTTAATTACTATTATATTAATAGTTATATAATATCAACATACTAATTAATTATATAATTATATAATTATATACTAATAATTAATAATTGTAATTAATTATTTATGAGTATATAATTATATATAAATATAATTAATTATATAATTATATAATTATTAATATTAATAGTTATGTAATATGTATTTCTGGATCAACCTTCTATCCAATAGAGTTATATATCTTTTCTTATATAGTGGTGCATATTTTAATTTTAAATTTCATAATAAATCAGTTTGCATTGCATTTAATTTAATAAAATCCTTGCTATGTTAATTTTTCACCCAATAAAAAGCAAGAATTGGTAATCCATGGTTGAGTCAGTTGCTGAAGATATACTTAGGAATTCAAGAAGTCTTCTTTTTTTGCATCATCAAACTTAGCAATGGCTAGTATAATTCCATTCTCCAAATACTCAATTACAGGAAGAAGGAAAACAAAGAGACAATATCTATGTTATAGAGTCATTACTAATGGAAAGAAAGCCCAAGTAACTAGAAGTTTGGAGAGGTTATATGGTTTTGGTTTTAGTTTCTGTAAGCAGAAGATAGAACAAAAGGGATAAAAGTCAGCATTGAATTAGCATATATCAACTGAACTTCATGTTATATTTGGTATCTTTCAGGAAAAAAAAGGCCTCTTGCTCTTTCAAAACTTCATAGCTTTTCTTTGTTTATCTTGTCTGAAAAACCATTAGCAGTAAGATGTTATATTTTATTGGGTTTGCAATTAGAATTCCTCACTCAAGAATATGGTATTTCTTTGTTTAATTAACTATCATTCAGTAATAATTAATTTTAAATCATCTAAGATTTTTTTTTTCATCTAAGATTCTGGAAGGACTGTTAAGTTATTCTCAGAAATTTGGCACTGGAGGTACTTTGATAAAATTATCCTTGTGTTTTCATTATAATTTTTCATTAGTTGGTAATAATAAACTAATTCATTCTGTGCTGCAATAATAGAATACCTGAAACTGAGTAGTTTACACATCATGAGAAATTTATTTTTCATAGTCTGAGAAGTTCAGGCTAAGAGTGTGAGCCTCTGGACCTGAGGGAGAAGGCAAAAGGCAAAAAAGTGTGTTCATTCTTGAAAGTTCTTTTTATAAAGATATTAATGTAGTTATGAAGGTGGATGCCTCATGACCTAAAAATTTCTCTATAGTTCCACTGTTCCATTGTAGCATCATTTCCTATGTATGCATTTAGGGGAGCACATTTGGACCACAGAAATAAGGTAGTAGTAGAGCTAAGGATTTGATGTTACTAATATGTAGATAGTTTATGGTACCCTTATGACTTTTAAAATCTGTCCATGATTTGATATATCTTGTCTTTTGTATTTTTGCTCTTGTGTTACTTTTTTATCATTTCTAGGAAAAAATAGCTGACACCCAAAGTTAAAGAGGACAGAGTTTTTCAGTTCACAGTTTGCAGAGGTTTCAGTCCATACCTGGCTGATTCCAGGACAGAGTGGCACATGTCAGGCAGAAGACAGAAAAAGCAAGCAAGATACCTTAACATCTCTCTATGCCTTTTTGTCTTTTCCAGACTACTCAGGGTGAGTAGTACTCACACTCTTAACCGTACTGGCCTTGAGCCTAGCATTACACCATGAATTAATTCCAGTGTCACACACTCTATCCAGCCATCTCTAAAAAAAAAATCCCACCTACTGCACAAGGCTTTGTGGGGACATCTAGGCACAAACCATAATATCTTTTAAAAATGTTTTTCTTAACATTATTTGTGGCATGTATTTGGATATTAACACCTTGATTTTAAGATTGCTTGCATTAAGCACAAATTTTGTCAAGAGAGTTATTCTTCAGATGTTGAATTATGTTTTTAAGCTTAAAGAGAAAAATACTGAGATGGTTAATTTTATGTGTCAACTCAGCATCCACAGACAGCCCACGTATTGGTTTAAACATTAACCTGGTCATATCCCTAAGAGTGCTTCTGGATGAGATTAACCCTTCAATCAGTAGACTTGGTAAAAAAAAAAAAAGTTTACCCCCTTGATCTGGGAGAACCTCACCCAATCTGTTGAAGGCCTAAGTGAAACAAAAATAGACTGAGTAAGGGAGAAACTCATCTGCTTCATTGTCTTCAAACTGAGGTACCAGTCTTCCTCCCACAGACACCGTCTGAAACTTGACATTTTCAGGAATCCCAGGTCTGCACCTTACCGACTGCATATGTCAGACTTCTTAGCCTCTGTATGGCATGAGAACAGTTACTCTTAAAAGAAGCAATGTAAATAAAATTCATTGCATACTTTTTAAATCAAATATCTCCTTTCAGTTCACACTGGTTCTTATAAATCTGAGAAAATAACCACCCTATCTACTTTGTAAAGTAAACAACCTCCTCAAAAATGTATGAAATCCTCCATTGTGTGGCTTTTTAAAACAATAGCTATACCTACCACCATATTATTACTTGGTTTCAAATTTCCCTGCTAATATTGTCCAGCCAATTCTGTTTTTCATTTTCAAGCTCTTTCATTGTTATTTAAATTTGTGTTTTCTGCCACTGATCATCTTCATTTGGTGGTCAGATGTTACAAATGAACTTCTGTTCCAATCTCTTTCTACAGGTAGCTTCAAGTGTTGCTTCATTGTCTTGTAACATTTATTGATTTTGATTGGAACTCTAAGGTCAATTCGATTTGTTTTTCCTTGTGGATAATTTGAATATTTTCTTCCTGATTGCTTCATAATCTTTTAATTCTTGAAAATTCTATCTAAATTTATCTTTTTAAAATTGTTTTTCTCATAGCAAAGTATAATTCCAGTTTTTAGATTTAGATTTTTCTTTATTTAAACTAGGAAATATGTCCCCACTTATTTGACTACCAATTCTATGTCTTTTGTCTAACCTGCTTAGAATTTGAATACTCTGAGGTCTGTCCCTTTGACCCAGCATGCCAGAGGAGACTGGCAGCAGCTTCTGAATTTCTGGTAGGCCTGCCCCTTTAGCCCAGTGTGCCAAAGAAGCCCAGCCATGAGGGTGGGTGGGTGCCAACACAGCCATGTTTGTGCCCCCCTCACTGGGAAACAAGAGAAAGAGGGCCTTTCTGAGACTACTAGGTGAAAGTTGAAGCCCACTGGAAAAGTGAAGAGAATCTGTGATAAAGGTACATCGCACCACTATAGTTGGTAAGTTGGAAGGACCAGCACCTCACATCTGAACCCAGTCTAACTTCAGGGGAAAGACAAGGGAATCTGCAGTAGAACCTTGCAGAGTTCAACCCAGCAGGAAGTCAGAGATCTTGACTTGGGCCTTGCAGCCAAAAATAATCCTGAAACTCAGGGGACAGCTGCTGCCTTAATGAGACAAATTAACTTAGACCTGCATACTGCTGCCCATGCTGTCTGTTGTGTCAACAGAGGCATACCCTGAAGGAGGCCCACTATTTCTATTTTTACTTTCAAAGTAATATTTTTCTCTTATCTTTAATCATAAAAATTTTAAAAATCTTTTTCTTTTCTCATAATTTTCCTTCTAAATCTTATTTTTGTATCCCCCCACCCTCTCTCTCCCGCCCTTATCTCTATTACTCTCCCATTTTCATTTCTGTTCCTAACCTAATTCAAATTTTATTTTCTTTCTTTTCCTTTTCTTCTCTTTTTCCTTCCTTCAATTGCCATTAGTATTAAAAGAAAGTGATTATAGTCTCTATCCTCCCAGTTACTTTTAGTTTGTTCCATTCTTGAATATATTTTGTGCTGTCTTCTCCTCAACAGCTCCCTAGACTTTGTGTGATCTTTCTCTGTCCTCTTACCTCACTTCTAACCTTTCTCTATCCTATCTAACTATCCCTCCCTCCCCAACTCCTTTTAAATCTCCATCATGGCTGGGCCACCGCCATTGCTCCAGCACCAGGAAGGTAGCTGCAGAGGAGCCCCTGAGCTCCCAAAACCCCCTGCACTCTCAGACCTCCTGATTGTGCCAGTCTTTGGACCAACTCTTCAGAGGCAGAGGTGTTCATAAAGGGTATTTTTCTGAGCTCCCAACTTTGAACATCTTCAAAGAAAGGGTGTGGGAAACCTGTAGTAGAACTGTGTGGAGTTCAACCTTACAGGAAGTCAGGGAACTCAATCTGGGCCTTGCAGCCTGAGGTCAGTCTAGATCATGGGGTTCAGCTATCAGCTAGCTGAGATCAGCGGTCTTGGTTCTGCACATGGCTGTGCATGTTGTATATTATGACAGCAGAGATATTATGACAGCAGGCCCTTCAAATCCTTTTTTTATCTTTCTTTTCCTCATCCCACTCTGCAAATTCTTTCTTTTTTCTGTCCTCTTGCTCCAACTCAGTCTCTTGCCACTCCATATTATCCCTCATCTCCCTTTCTGTTTCTGCTCCTTCCCTAACTCAGATTTCTTCTTTTATCATTTTTTCTCTTTTCTTTATGTTCTTTTCTTCTATCATTCTACCTCACACAGGGGCCAGTGGTTTCAAGGGAAAGTGAGCCCCTATTACTGTTAAGGGGATATATTCTTGTCCTTATACTTCTACTCTGTCTATCCCTTTTGAATTTAACAGTTTCCTGAGGATTGTGTGATCATTCTATGCCCTCTAGTTTCACTTGAAACCCTCTCCAATTCTTTTACTTATCTACTCCTCTTGTCCTAGCTCCGCCTGAGCCCCCATCCTAAATGGTAATATACTATGTTTAAAAGTTTGTTCACTGCAGACATGTTTTGGACTGATTCTTGATTTCAATTTAATTTACATGGTTTAAGGGTGATAGACTAGTGACTACCACAGGTGGTCAGTTTCCAAGTTTTGCTTAATTATATTGTGTTGCTGATTGTATCAGTTGGGATAAAGGATTGTGGTTGATTTGATGAGCTGTTTTCTCTGATGTGATGAAGATGAGAATATCTGTGGGTCATTAGAGATCCAGAAGCTAGGACACAACTATATCAGGAAGATTTCAGTGATAACCCAGAGATTAAACCAAGGACAGCCCAACAACAAAAATAAAAATGAGACAACACTTAAGCAAGACACAAAGACAGACTTCCAGTTCACCAATGGCAAACAGTAGGGCAAATGAGGATGAAAAGGATGATAGTGAACCACCAGGATACCCTGAAATCAAAGCAAAGGAAGTAACAAAACAGATCAATCTATCAAAGGTGATAGATTAATAACTACCACAAATTGTCATTTTCTAATTTGTGCTTGATGCTATTGTGTTGCAGATTGTATCACTTGGGCTAAATTGTTGTGATTGATGTAATCACTTGTCTTCCCTGGTATAATGAAATGAGATTGCCTCAAAGACATTAGAGACTCAAAACCTAAAGATGAGCTGTATCTGGCAGTTCAAAGCATTAACACAGTAATTAAACCAAGGAAAGGACCAATGACAGAAACAGAAATGAGAAAACATCTAAACAAGACATAAACATGGACTTCCACCTCACCAAAGGCAAACTCTGGGGGAAAGAGATGGAAATGTCTGACATTCAAACATAAGGATACCCTGAACCAATAGCACAGGGGAAAAAAAGATAAATGAGGCTCTAGAAAAATTCAAAACAGAAATAATTTCCCAGATAATCACAAAGATGGTGAAAAGAATGAAAGACATGATTAGAGATGTAAGAACAGAAACAGATTTTTAAAAATTATGAGCTCAGGACCATGATGGAAACCATGAATGCCCAGCATAGGACAAAAACGGAAATCTTGAATGCCCAACATAGGAAAGAAATGGAATCCATTAAACATACAAACAGATATCCAGGAGATTAAAAACTCTATAGAAAGCATTTGCAGAAGGATAAAAAATGTGAAGATAGAATTTCACATACAGAAGATAGGATTGCAGTCAGTGACCATGAAAAGCGAGATCTTTTACAAACAGTTAGAGATCATGAGAAATTTATCCAACAATCCCTAGATGGTGCAAAGAAGAATAACATAAGACTGATAGGAATCCATGCAGTAGCAGGAGAAAGTTCAAATGACATGAAAAAACTCTTCACAGAATTAATGACAGAACATTTTCCAAACAGAGGGGAAGAATTTCACATACAGAAAAGTGAGGCATACAGGACTCCAACTAGCCATGAAAAACAACAACAACAAAATCTACACCTAGACATGTAATAATCAAGATCCCGGAAACCCAACAGAAGAACAAAATACTAAAAACAGTAAAAGAAAAGAAACAAATCACACACAAAGGAAAGACCAACAGAATCACAGCAGACTTTTCAACTCAAACCTTCAAGTCAAGGAAAGCCCAGAGTGAGGTATTTCAAGCCCTAAAAGAAAACAACCTCCAATTTAGACTGTGTATCCTGCAAAACTATCCTTCAAAAAAAATGGGGAAATAAGATACTACCAAGACAAAGAACATCTAAGAAATTTCACAAACTCCAAACCGGCACTTGGAACACTTCTAAACAATATGCTGGAAAAAGAAAATTAAGACCACAACTCCATAAGGGCCAACACAGCAAATACACCAGGCAAGGCAAGAAATTAAAGGGAAATAGGGAAAAATAAAAAACAAAAAAACCAACAACAGGATAATAATACAATGAAAAGTCAGTACACAACAGTTATAACTATCAACGTTAATGGCCTCAATTCACCAATCAAAAGAAATAGGTTGACAGAATGGATTAAGAAGCAAAATCGAACAATATGCTGTATACAAGAAACCCACTTAATCCACAAAGAAATTAATAGACTGAGAGTAAAAGGATGTAAAACACTTCTCCATGCAACAGGAGACCAGAAAAAATCCAAGGTAGCTATCTCATCTCCAGCCAGAATAGATTTCAAAACAAAACCATGTAAGAGAGAAAAGAAGGCCACTGCATCCTTGTAAAGGGAACAATACAAGAGGAAGAAATGATTATCATAAATATATATGCATCAAATACTAATGCCCCCAACAAATATTAATGGATACAAAAAACAAAATAAGCATTAATACAATGTAGTGGGGGAGCTCAATACTCCACTGACACAAATAGACAGATCATCTAGACAAAAAATTAACAATGAAATAACAGAACTGAACCAAGTCTTAGAACAAATGGACTTAGTAGATGTCTACAGAGTGTTACACCCCACAAAATCAGAATATACATTCTTTTTGGCTGCACATGGCCATTCTCCAAAGTAGACTACATGCTAGCTAACAGAACATGCTTAAGTAAGTGCAAAGGAATTGAAGTTGTCCCCTGTATATTATCAAACCATAATGCAATTAAACTGGAGATCAATAGCCTAATAAACCATGAGAACTTCACAAACACATGAAAATTAACACCCTGCTGAACAACCATTAGGTCCCAGAAGAAATTAAAGAAGATATTAGACAGTTTCTGCAATTAAATGATAATGCCATTACAATATACAGGAATCTATGGGACACATTGAAAGCAGTTCTACTATGAGGGGAATTCATAGCAGTACATGCCCATATTAGGAAAACAGAATGAGCTCAAATAAACAACCTAATGCTCACTCCTAAGCTTCTAGAAAAAGAAGAGCAAGACAAACAAAAAGCTCATACAAAGGAAGAAATTATAAATATCAGAGCAGAAATTAATGCAATGGAGACCAAGAGAGCTATAAAAAAAATCAATGAATCAAATAGTTGGTTTTTTTTGAAAGAATAAATAAAATCAATAAACCCTTAGTCAACCTTATCAAAAACAGGAAAGAACAGGCTCAAATTCATGTAATTAGGAATGAAAAAGGTGAAGTCACAACTGATTCAGCAGAAATCCAGAGGATCATTGATACATTCTTTGAAAACCTGTACTCTAATACAATGGAAAATGCAGAAGCAATGAACAGATTCATAGATACATATGAACTTCCACAGTTGAACGAAGAAGATATAAAAAGTCTAAACACCCCATTCGGTGAAATTGAAATTTACATTCAGTGAAATTGAAAATGTAATTAAAACATTACCAACAAAGAAAAGTCCAGGTCCTGATAGCTTCCCTACTGAATTCCATGAGACATTTGGAGAATTATCACCACTACCCTTTAAATTCTTTAATCAAATTGAAAGGGAAACCATACTTCCAAATTCATTCCTGGAAGCAAGTATTACTTTGATTCCCAAACCAGGAATTAGACAAGAGAAGCAAACAAAAGGAATAAAGATAGGAAAGGAAGAAATTAAACAGTCACTATTTGCTGATGATATGATACTCTTTATAGAAGACCCAAAAAACTCTTCCAAAAGACTGGTAGACTTAATTGACAGATTCAGTAGAGTAACTAGATACAAAGTCAACAATAGCCATCTTGTATACAAATAACAGACTCACTGAGAGAGAAATTAGGGAAACAATTACTTTCACAACAACATCACATTGAGCCACATTACCTTTGACAAAGGGGCCAAATACGTTCACTGGAAGAAATATAGCTCCTTCTATAAATAGTGCTGGCATAATTGGCTTTCTACATGCTGAAGATTAAGTCTAGACCCATATTTCTCTCCATGCAATAAACTGAAATAGAAATGGCTCAAATAGCTAAATATTAAAGCAGAAACACTAAATCTGCTGGAATACAGAATACGTAGAACTCTTGAAAATCTAGGGGTAGGCAAAGCTTTTATGAACAGAAATCCAACCTCACAGGAAATATTTCAAAGAATCAACAACTGAGATCTCTATAAGCTTTTTCACAGGAAGTGAAACCACCAATAGAGTGAAGAGATAACATGCAGAGTGGGAAAATTTTTTTCCTAGCTGTTCCTCAAAGGACTAATATCTAGAATATATAAAGTACTAAAAAAAGTCAAGTTTAAAGACCCAATCCAAAAGTGGACATCTGAAATGATTAGACATTTCTCAGATGAAGAAGCATAAATAGCAAACAAATATATAAAAAAATATTAAGCCCCACCCAGATTCCATCAATAAGTGAGTGCAGATCCCAGTGAGAATCCCATGTGGACCAGAGAGGCTAAGTTGAGGGCAGGTGATAGCCAGAGCACTGCTCAAAATCCTGTAGCTTGGACTTAAGGGCCCAGCCAAAGCTCTACCTGGAAAAAAGCTGCAAAAGCACACAAGCAATGGCCAGTGGCCTACCAGATTACATCCATAAGTGCATGCAAGTCCAAGTGAGATGTCCATATGGACCAGAGTAGCAAAATTGCAGGCAGGTGCCAGCTAAGACCCTATGCCAATTACAGCAACTTGAACCCATAGGCCCAGCCAGAGGCCCACTTTAAAAAGAGCTGCATAGGCATACAAACAACAGGCCCATCTCAATATCATTGCTTGAACCCACAGGCCCCAACCAAAGTCGCGACTGAAAAAGAAATGAGCAGATGCACAAGCAACAGTCAGAGGATCAACCAGATACCACTGATAAGTGTGTTCAGACCCCAGCCAGAGGCCTGCTCAGACACCAGTAACTGGGGTACACAGCCCCCAGCCAAAAGAACTCCCAGGCAACAGCTACATAGGGTGGGCAGGCCCCAGCCAGAGGCATGCCCAGATTGATCCCAAATGTTCATAGGCAATAGCCAGAAACCTTCTTGGACAACAGACTAGCACAGGGACCCAGAAGGTCACCATTCTGAGATAAAGAATTGGCAGAGAGGTAAGTAGCAAAGAAAAGGCCGTTCAGTGGTTTGCTGAGAACTGAGACCACTGGGTGAGCAGAAGTTTCCTTTAAAAAAGACACATCAGGCTGCTTCTGTTGAAATGGCAAAGCACCGAAACAAATGGCAAAACCAGATTTCCAGATAGCCTAAGGCAACCAAAAGGGCAATAGGATGAAACAATCTGACACTTAACCGTTTGGGTCCCCTGAACTGGCAACAAAAGAGGATCTGGAAAAAATTAAATCAGAAATAATACCTCAAATAACAATAGAGATTTTGTCCACAGTGGAAAATATTATTAATAAGTCTAGAGCAGACACATAAACAAATAGAGGAGCTAAGGAACATGATGAAATCTCATCATAGAAAACAAGTGGAATCCATAAAAGAGATTTAAACAGATATCCAGGAGATTAAAATCCCTATTGAAAGTTTATGCAAGAGATAGAGACAATGTGAGGACAGAATTGCAGATATGGAAGACAGGATTGTAATTAGTGATCCAGAAAAGAAAAAAAATTCTTAAAAACAGTAAGAAACAATGAGAAATCAGTACAGCAGCTGCCAGATGATGCAAAGAAGAATAAAATAAGGCTGATCAGAATCAAAGAATAGGTGGCCTGCCTTGCAAGCACAAGGACCCAAGTTCAATCCCAAGTACAAAAAAAAAAAAAAAAAGAATCAAAGAAGAAACAGGAGAGAATGCAAATGATATTTTTTAAAATTTTTCACAGAAGTAATAGCAGAAAACTTCACAATCAGGAAAAAAGAACTTGACTTACAGATAAATGAGGCATATAGGACTCCAACTAGCCATGACCAAAAAACATCTACACCTAGCCATACAACAGTTAACATTCCAGAAACCAAACAGAACAAAATTCTACAATTAATCAGAAAAAAGAAACAAATCACCTACGAAGGAAAGCCCAGCCCATCAGAATCACAGCAGACATCTCAGCACAAACCATCAATGAAAAAGAGCCTGGAGTAAAGTATTTCAAGCACTAAATGAAACAACCTTCAACCTAGATTGAAGTACCCTGCAAATCTGTCTTTCAAAATTGATGGATAAATAAGATACTTTCACGACAAAGAACATCTTAGGAACTTCATGAATACAAAAATCAGCCCTCGAAAAATGTTTTAAATAATATTCTAGGAAAGGGCAATGAGGATCAAAACCCCAAAAAGTTCATCAGAATGAATCCATCAGGCATGACAATAAATTAAATGCAAAGAGGGAGAATACAACAAAAAGAAAAAGTCATGAAATGATAAGTCAATATATATGTTATAACTATCAATTTTAATAGTCTCAATTCACCAATCAAAAGAAATAGACTGATGTAATGGGTCAAGAAGCAAAATCCAACAGTACACTGCGTACAAGAAACACAATTAATTCAAAAAGAAATATATGTACTGAAAGTTACAGGATGGAAAACAAAACTCCATGAGACTAGAACTCACAAAAAAGCAGGAGTAGCTATCTTCTTTGCATATTGAATGAATTTCAAACCAATGGTGATTAAGAGAGACAAAGAAGGCCACTATATCCTTGTAAAGGGAAAAATCCAAGAGGAAGAAATGACAATTATAAATATATATACATCAAATATGAGTGTGCCCAACTATGAAAAACAAATGCAAAAAGATATGAAAAACAAAATAAGCACTAACACAATAGTAGTGGGGAACCTCCATACCCCACTGTCACAAATAGATAGATCAACTAGACAGAAAATAAGCAATGAAATATTAGAACTAAATCAAACAACTCTTGAACAGAGGAACTTAACAGAAGTTTACAGAGTGTTCCACCCCACAAAATCACAATACACATTTTTTTGGGCTAGAAACAGGTCTTTCTCCAAAATAGACCACAAACTCACTTATAGAACATGTTGAAGTAAGGATAAAAAAAGTAAAATTATCCCCTATATATTATCCGAACATACTGTGATGAAATTGCAAATCAATAGCAAAAGAAACTGCAAGAATTTCATAAATACATGGAAATTGAACAACATATTTCTAAATATCCAATGGGTCACAAAGGAAACTAAAAAAGAAATCAGACAGTTTCTACAATTCAATGACAACATCAATACAAAATATATGGAAATCTACAGGACACAATGAAAGTCTTAGGGGGGAAATTCATAGCACACAATACTAATATTAGGAAAACAGAGTGAGCTCAAATGATCTGTTGGTGTACCTAAATCTTCTAGAAAAAGAAGAACATGACAAACCCCAAGCTCATACAAGAGAGGAAATTATAAAGATAAGAGCAGAAATCAATGTAATGGTGACTAAGAGAATGATACTAAATAAAATCAATGAAGGAAAGAGATGGTTCTTTGAAAGAAAATCAAAATTGACAAACTCTTAGTCAAGGATATCAAAAAAAAAAAAAAAAGGAAAGAAAAGACCAAAATCCATGCAATTAGGAATTAAAAGGGTGAAATTACAATGGAACCAGAAGAAATCCAGAGGATCATCAATACCTGTATCAAGAATGTATATGCCAATAAGAAGGAAAACACAGAAGAAATGGACAGATTCCTAGATATCTATGAATTACCAAAGTTGAATGAAAAAGACCTAAAAATGCTCAACAACCCAATATCAATCAACAAAGTTGAAAATGCATTTAAAATCTTACCAAATAACAAAGGCCCAGGTCCTGTGGCTTCACTGCTGAATTCCACAAGATATTTAGAGAGAGACTCTTGCAACTACTGTTTAGACTCCTAAATGAAACTGAAAGAGAATCAGTATTCACAAATCCATTTCTGGAAGCAAGTATCCCCTTGTTCCAAAAGCAGAGAAAGACCCAACTGAAAAAAAGAGAGCTATAGGCCAATCTCACTAATAAACATAGATGCAAAAATCCTTGATAAAGCACTGGCAAATAGAATGCAGAAGATCATTAAAAAGATCATACACCCTGACAGATTGGGATTCATTGCAAAGATGCAGGGATGGTTCAACATATGCAAATCAATAAATGTAATATTCTATATTCATAAAGCCAAGGACAAAAACTATATGTCCATCTCAATAGATGCAGAAAAACATTCAACAGAATCCAATATGCATTAAGCATAAAAAAAACCCAGCAAAAATTGGTAATAGTCTTTATCTCATCCTGATAAAAGCCATTTATGAAAAATCAACAGACAATCTCATATTAAACGGCCAAAAACTGAAATCCTTCACACAAAACTCAGGAACAAGACAAGGAAGTCTTTGAAACATCAACCATAGTAATTGGACAAGAAAAAGAAATAAAAGGAATAAAGATAGGAAATGAAGAAGTCAAATTGTCATTATTTTCAGATAACATGATAGTCTGTATAGAAGACCCCCAAAATTGCATCAAAAGTCTTCTAAAATTAATAAGCAAATTCAGTACAATAGCTGGATACAAGATCAACACACATAAATCAATAGCTTTTCTGTACATGAACAACAGACTCACTGAAAGGGGAACTGGAAAACAACTCCATTCAAAATAGCTTCAAAAAGAATTGAAATACCTACGAATCAATCTAACAAAAGAAACCAAAGCACTCAACTCTGAAATCTATAGCTGTTTTAAAAAAGATTGAAGAGAATATCAGAAAATGGAAAGACATCACTTGCTCCTGGGTAGGAAGAACCAAAACAGTGAAAATGGCCATACTTCTAAAACTGCTATATTGACCCAATGGAATGCTAATTGAAATTCAAGTAGCATACTTCATGGACTTCAAAACAGCAATCCAAAAAATCATTTAAAACCAAAAACATTAAATAGCAAAAGCAATGCTACACAACAAAGATAAGGTAGGGGGTATCACAATATCCAACTTAAAAGAAAGTTAATATGATTTTAAAAATCAGTGTGTTTTTGGAAAATAAAAGAGACCCACAGATAAGAAGACACAGAAACAACTCCAGACACACTCAGTCACCTCATCTTTGACAAAGGAGCCAAACACCCTCACTGGAGGAATGATAGCCTATTTAATAAATGGTGCTGAAAAAATTGGGTTTCAACTTGCCAAAGATTAAAACTATACCTATATCTCTAATCATGCACTAAATTAAAATAAAAATGGATTAAAGATCTAACTATTAAAACAGAAATACTAAACTGGTTGGAAGAGAGGTTAGGCAGAACTCTTGAACACATTGGCATAGGAAAACATTTCATGAACAAAACCTCAGTTGCATATGAACTAGCACAAGGAATCAAGAAGTGAGGTCTCTTCTTCACTGAGTTTATTGGTACTTTTTAAGTATACAGTACAGTTACATTTATCACTGGGATCTTGCACTTTCATATGACAGATTTTGGTTCTCATTTTTCCCTGTACCACTACCCTCCCTCCACCGTCTTCCCTCTCTACTATTTACAAAGACTTTGTTTCCATTTTATCCTTTTCTCATACTTTTTCTTTTCCCTTATTTCAGTTCCCTTCAACTCTTCCCACTTCCCCATTCCTTTAGCCCCTTTCTTCCTATTTCACACTATCAATTACACCATTTGAACCTAATTTCCACTTTTAGTTTTTCACACCAGAGAAACTATTCAGTACTTACTCAGGTGTGTGTTATTTCACTTAAGAGTATGGCCTCGATATGCATCCATTTTCCTACAAGTGACTCTAGATTCTCATTCTTTATGGCAGAGTAGTACTCCATTTAACAGAAAAACAACACCTTCTTTATCCATTCTCCAACTGATGGGCAATTGGGCTGTTTGCAATTTTTAGGTATTACAAACTGTGCCACTATAAACATAATGCACATATATCACTGTGGTATGATTCTTTTAAGTCTTTTGGAAAGATATCCAGCAGAAGGATAGTTGAATCAAATGGAACCTCTACTCCTAGTTATTTGAGGTATCTCTGTATTGATTTCCACAGTGGCTGCACCAATCTGCACTCCCACCAACAATAAAGAAGGTTTTCTTTATCCCAACCCCACCAACATTTGTTATTGGTTGATTTCTTGAGAGCAGCCATCCTTTGTGAGGTGAGGTGGAATATCAGTGCTGTTTTCATCTGCATCTCTTGAATGACCAGGGATGTGGAACATTTTTTCATAAATCTATTTGCTGCTTTTACTTCATTGTCTGTGAAATGTCTCTTCACTTAAGATGTCCATTTTTAATTGGACCTTTGTATTTGGGGTTCCTGATTATTTGAGTTACTTATATATTCTAGATAATTGTCCTTTGAACAGCAGCACATAAAAATTATTATCTCACATTATAGATTGGCTCTTAGGTCTATTGGTAGTTTCTCTTGCAGGGCAGAATCTTTTTAATAAGATGAGATTTCAGATGTTGTTTCTTTGTGCTGGGTCCCATGCTACTGTGGATTTGTTCAAGAAGTCATTTCCTATGCCAATGTCTTTGAGAGTTCTACCTAACTTATCTTCTAGCAAGTTTAGTGTTTCTTTTTTAATATTTAGATCTTGAATCCACTTCGATTTTAGTTTAGTGCATGGTAAAAGATAAGGGTCTAGTTTTAATCTTTGGCAGGTTGAAATCCAGTTTTTCCAACACCATTTATTTATCCTTCAGTGAGGATAGTTGGTTCCCTTGTCAAAGATGAGGTAGCTGAGTACATCTGGAGTTGCTTTTGTATCTTCCAATCTATTCCACTGACCCTCAGGTCTGTTTCTTTGCCAGTACCATGCTGTTGTTAATCACAGTGGCTTTGTAGTATAGTTTCAAGTTGGGGATTGTGATAACCCCTGCCATGTCTCAATGGCCTAGACTTGCTTTTGCTATTCTAGGTCTCTTCTTATTCCAAATGAATTTTTGGATTGTTTTCTCTAGTTCTGTGAAATATACTCTTGGGACTTCAATTGGGATTGCATTTAATCTGTATAGAAGTTTTGGTCATATGGCCATTTCCACTGTGTTGATTTTTCCTACCCAGGAGCAAGGGATATCTTTCCATCTCCTTATATCCTACTCTATCTCTTTTTTCAGAGTGCTGTAATTTTCAGTGTAGAGGTCTTTTGTCTCCTTTATTAGATTGATTCCTAGATATTTCATTTTTTGGATGCTATTGTGAAAGGAATTGTTTCCCTAATTTCTCTCTCAGTGAGTCTGTTATTTGTGTACAAGAAGGCTATTGATTTTTGAGTGTTGAACTTGTGTCCAGTTATTTGGCAGAGTTTTTTGGGTCTTCTGTGTAGAATATCATATTATCAGCAAACAATGACAGCTGAACTTATTTCTTTCTTGTCTTCACTGCTTTAATTTCTTTCTCATGTCCAATTGCTATTGCTAATGTTTCCAGAAGTATGTTTACAAGGAGTGGTGAAAGGGAGCATCCTTGTCATTTTCCTGATTTTAATGTGAAGGTTTTCAGCTTTTGACTAGTTAATGTGATGTTGGCTGTTGGTTTCTCATGGATAGTCTTTACTAAGTTGAGATAAAGACCATCTATTCCAATTTACTGCAGGTTTTTTTTTTATTATGAATGGGTGTTGAATTTTGTCAAATGCTTTTTCTGCATCTATTGAGAGGAACATATAATTTTTGTCCTTGACTCTGTTAATATAGTGTTTTTTTATGTATGTTGAACCATCCTTGCAACCCTAAAATAAATCAGACTTGGTTAAGGTATATGATCTTCTTGATAACCCTCTGTATTCAGTTTACCAGTACCTAATTGAGGATTGTTACATCTATGCTCGTTAAGCTGTTTGGCCTGTAGTTCGCTTTTTTGGTTGGATCTTTTTCTGGATTTGGAATCAAAGTAAAACTTTCTTCAGGAATGAATTTGGAAGTGCTGCTTCCCTTTCAGTTTCAGTGAAAAGGTTTAAGAGTAGAGGCAGTAGCTCTCTGAATGTCTTGTAGAATTTAGCAATGAATCCATCAGGACCTGGGGTTTTCTTCATGGGTAAACTTTTAATTACATTTTCAATTTCACTGATTGTAATTCAGGTGTTAGAATTTTTTTATCTTCTTTATTAACTTTGGTAATTCATAAGTATCAAGAAATCTGCAACATCGTATTAAATGTCCAAAGACTAAAAAGCTTCACGTTAAAATCAGGAACAAGACAAGGATGCACACTATCAACACTCCTCTTCAATGTAGTTCTGGAAACATTAGCCACAGCAATTAGACAAGAGAAAAAAATTAAAGCAATAAAGATATCAAAGGAAGAGGTTAAACTGTCATTATTTGCTGATGATATGATACTCTACATTGAAGACACAAAAAATTCCACCAAAAGACTTCTAGGCTTAATTGACACTTTCAGCACTCAAAAATCAGTAGCCTTCTTCTATGCAAATAACAGACTCACTGAGAGAAATTAGGGAAACAATTCCTTTCACAATAGCATCCAAAAAATTGAAGTATCTAGGAATCAATCTAACAAAAGAAGCAAAAGACCTCTATACTGAAAACTACAGCACTCTGGAAAAAGAGATCAAAGAGAATATAAGAAAATGGAATTATATCCCTTGCTCCTGGGTAGGAAAATCAACATAGTGAAAATGGCCATACTACCAAAACTGCTATACAGATTCAATGCAATGCCAATTGAAATTCTAACACTATATTTCACATAATTGGAAAAAAGAATCCAAAAATTCATTTGGAACCAGAAGAGACCTAGAATAGCTTAATCCATCCTAGGCAACAAAGACCTGGCAGCTGGTATAACAAATCCCTATTTGAAACTATACTACAAAGCCACTATGATAAAAACAGCATGGTACTGGCAAAGAAACACACCTGAGAATCAGTAGAACAGATTAGAAGATACAAAAGCAATTCCAGATGTACTCAGCTACCTCATCTTTGAGAAAGGATCTGAACATCCTCACTGAAGGCAAGATAGTCTCTTTAATAAATGGTGTTGGAAAAACTGGATTTCAACCTGACAAAGACTAAAACTAGACCCTTATATTTCAACTTACACTAAACTAAAATTGAAGTGGATTAAAGATCTAAATATTAAAGAAGAGCTTGAAAGGTTGGAGGGGAAGAGGGGGTGGAGGGAGAGTGGGGACAATGGGAAAAAATGAGAATCAAGACCTGGCATGTAGAGCTACAAGATCCCAGTCATGACTGTAACTGTACTGTCTACCTAGAATGTATCAATAAATTAAATTTAAATTAAAAAATAATAATAAATATTAAGCAAGAAACACTTAATTTGCTGGAAGATAACTTAGGCAGAGCTATTGAAGACATTGGAATAAGAAAAGACTTTATGAGCAAATCCCCAGTAGCACAGGAATTAGCAGAAAAAATCAACAACTGGGATCACATCTTATTAAAAAGCTTCTGCACTGCAAAAGAAACCATCAACAGAACTAAAAGTCAATCTATAATGTGCGAAAAAAATTTTACCAGCAGCTCCTCAGACAAAGGACTCTTAAGTAGGATATACAAAGAACTCAAAACAATCAGACACCCAAATTATAAAGACCCAATTCAAAAATGGGCATCTGAAATGAACAGACATTTCTCATACAAAGAAGTAAAAGCAGTAAGGAAATATATAAAAAATGTTCCTCATCACTGGTCATTTGAGAGATGCAGATGAAAACAGCACTGAGATTCCACCTTACCCCACAAAGAATGGCTGCTATCAAGAAATCAAATAATTACAAATGTTGGTGGATTGTGGGGAGAAAGGATCCCTTCTCTGTTATTGGTGGGAGTGCAGACTGGTGCAACCACTATGGAAATCAACATGGAGATACCTCAAAGAGAGGCACTAGAGGTTCCATTAGACCCAACCATAGCTCTGCTGGGTATCTTTCCAAAAGAATTAAAAGAATCCTATCCAGAGATATTATGTGCACCTATGTTTATAGAAGCACAGTTTGTAATAGCTAAAAGTTAGAAACAGCCCATTTGTCCATCAGTTGGAAACTGGATAAAGAAGATGTGGTTTTTCTATAAACTGGAATACTATTCAGCCATAAAGAATGAGAAATTAGAGTCATTCATAGGAAAATGGATGCATTTTGAGGGTAAACTCCTAAGTGAAATAAATAAGTCACACATGTGTAAATACCAAATAATTTCTCTGGTGTGAAAAACTATAGCAGTACATAAGATACTAATTAGATAATGGACAGTGTGAAATAGGAAGAAAAGGGCTAAAGGTGTAGGGAAAGTAGGAAGGGTAGGGGAAAGGTAACAATGGAAAAGAAAAAAATATGATAAAATAGAAATAAAGTGTTTGTAAATGGGGAGGGGTCGAGGGGATGAAGGGAGGACAGCGACAAGAGGAAAAGTGAGAACCAAGACCTGTCATGTAAAAGTACAAGATCCGAATGATGAATGTAACTGTACTGTATACCTAAAATGTACCAATAATCTCAATGAGAGAAAAAAGAAAGAGAAATCTGTCCATTTCTTCTGTGTTTTCTATTTTATTAGAGTAGAGAATCTCGAAGTAGGTTTTGATGATCCTCTGGATTTCTGCTGCATGGATCTGAGTTGTTTCTTTTCCTTTTGCATAAGGTTCGCTAAGGGTTTATCCATTTTATTCATTGTTTCAAAAAAAACCAACTCTTCGATTCATTGATTTTTTTTTTGTATCATTCTCTTATTTTCCATTGCATTGATTTTTGCTCGGATCTTTATAATTTTGTCCTTTGTATGAGCATTTGCAATTTTTTATTGGTCTTTTCTTTTTAGGAGCTTAAAATTCATCATTAGGTTCTTTATTTGAGCTCGCTCTGTTTTCCTGGTGTGGGCATTCACTGCTATGAAATTTCCATGTAGAACTGCTTTCATTGTATTGCACAGATTCCTCTATGTTGCATTTGCATTATCATGGTTTTGTAGAAACTGCATAATTTCTTCTTCGAGTTTCTCTGTGACCTATTGATTGTTCAGGAGATTGTTGCTCAATTTCCATGTGTCTGTGAAGTTCTTGTGGTGTCTTATGCTATTGAGCTATAGCTTAATTGCACTATGATCTGATAATATACATGGGATAGCTTTAATTCATTTGTATTTATTTAAACCTATTCCATGAGACAGCATGTGATCTATTTTGGAGAATGACCCAATGTCAGCTGAAAAGTATGTATATTCTGATTTTGTGGGGTGGAACACTCTGCAGATATATATTAAGTCCATTTGTTCAAATGCTTGGTTCATTTCTGTTATTTTCTTATTGATTTTTTGTGTAGATGACCTGTCTATTTATGATCATGGGGTATTTAGGTCCTCTGCTACAATTGTATTAGTGCTTATTTGGTTTTCATGTTCTTTAATATTTGTTTTATATAGTTGGGGCATTAATGATGGTTGCATATATATTTATGACTGTCATTTCTTCCTCTTGGATTGTTCTCTTTACAAGGATGTAGTGGCCTTCTTTGTCTCTCTCAATCAGTTTTAGTTTGAAATTTACTTTGTGACTAAGATAGCTACCGCTGCTATTTTCTGAGGTACTGTCTCATGGAGAACTGTCTTGCATCCTTTCACTTTCAGTCTATGAGTTTCTTTTTGAACTAGGTGTGCTTCTTGTATATACAACATATAGCTGAATTTTGCTTCTTAATCCATTCTGCCAGTCTATTTCTTTTGATTGTGAATTGAGGCCATTGACATTGCTGGTTATAACTGATATATACTGATTTATCATTCTTGTGTCATTATCCTGGTGTAGGCTTATTTTAATTTTTCCCTTCTCCCTTTAGTTTCTTGCTTTTCCTAATTGATTTGCTCTGTTGGGCCTCATGGTGTTGTGACCTTCACTGTCTTCTTCTAGGATATTGCTTAGAATTGTTTGTAGTGCTGGTTTGGTATTTATGAAGTTTCTCAGGTGTTATTTGTTTGGAAGTATCTTATTTCCCCATTAATTTTGAAGGAGAGTTTTGCAGGATACATCAGCATAGGTTAGAGATTGTTTTCTTTTAGGTCTTGAAATACATCACTCCAGGCTCTCCTTGACCTGGGGGCTTGTGTTGAAAAGTCTGCTGTGGGCTTCCTTTTCATGTGATTTTTCTTTTCTCTAACTTCTTTCAGTATTATGTTCTTCTGGGTTTCCCCCCCGCTTTCTGGGATCTTGAGTATTATATGTGTAGTTGTAGGATCTTTTTTTGATCATAGCTATTTGAAGTCCCATATGCCTCACTTATCTGTAAGTCAAATTCCTCCCCTCAGTTTGAGTAGTTTTCTGTCATTAATTCTGTGAACAGCTTTTTTAAGTCATTTGTATTTCCTCCTGCAACTTCATGGATTCCTATCAGTCTTGATATTCTTCTTTGCATCATCTAGGAATTGTTAGATAAATTTCTCATGATCTCTTACTGCTTGAAAAAGACTTCTCTTTTTATGGTCACTGACTGCAATCCTATCTTCCATATCTGAAATTCTGTCTTCACATTTGTTCATTTAGCTGTGAATGCTTTCAATGGAGTTTTTTTAATTGAGTGTATTGGTACATTTTAGGTATACAGTACAGTTACATTCATTATTGGGATCTTATACCTTTACATGACAGGTCTTGGTTCTCATTTTTTCCCCTTGTCCCTGCCCTCTCTTCACCCCTTCCTCTCCTCCCCATTTACAAACATTTTATTTCCATTTTTTCATTTTCTCATATTTTTTTCATTTCCCTTATTACCTTACCCCTACCATTCCCACTTTCTCTACACTCAACAGAGTTTTTAATCTCCTGGACATCTGTTTGTATCTCTTTAGTGTATTCCATTTTTTTTTCCTATGGTGGGAATTCACGCTTTCCATTTTTTTCCTATGCTGGGCATTCATGGCTTCCATCATGGTCCTGAGCTCATCTATTGTTTTTCCTCAGTTTCTGTTTTATAGTCTCCAATCGTGTCTTTCATTATCCTCAGCAACTCTGAGTTATCTGGGAAATGATTTCCGTTTTGAATTTTTCAAGAGCCTTATTGGTGTGCTTTGTTATTTCCTGTAATATGAGTTCAGGGTGTCCTGGTGGTTCATTGTCTGACTTCCACCTTGTTTCCCCTAGAATTTGTTGTTTGTGAACTTGAAGTGTCTTTATGTCTTGCTTAAGTGTTTTCTCATTTTTATTTTTGTTGTTAAACTGTCCTTGCTTTAATTCCTGGATTAGTACTTTGATCTTCCTGATACAGCTGCTCTTTAGGTTTTGAGCCCCTAATGACTCATAGACACTCTCATTTTCATACTATCAGAAAGGACAACTCATTAAATCAATCATAATCCTTTAGGCCAATTGATACAATCCACAACACAATGGCATCAAGCACAGCTTAGAAATTGACCATTTGTGGTAGTTATTAATCTATCACCTTTAAACCACATGAATTAAATCAAAATCAAGGACAAGCCCAACATATTTTTATAGTGAATAAACTCTTCAATACAGCAAGTTTACCCTTCAGGATGAAGACTTAGAAAGAGTTAGCAGGAGAGAAATAGATAGGGAGCAGAATAGGAGAGGATTTCAAGTGAAGCCAGAGAACACAGGATGATAATGCAAACTGTTGAAGACAAGAGGGAAAGACAGGGTGCAAGAAAAAAGAGAAAAAAAGAACAATTTAACAGTAATAGGGAAGCTATAAATTATATTCAATTTCCTTTGAAACTAATGACATGAGTGAAGGAAAAAGAGGAGAAAAGAAAAAAACAAGAAATCTGAATTAGGGCAGGAACCAGCAGAGAGATGAAGACTAATGTGGGGGAGCAAGAGATTGAGTGGAAAAAATAAGAAAGGAAAAAGGAAGAATTTGCAGAGCAGGGAAAAATAAAATTTTAAAACTAAAAATTAAAAATATGAGGAAAACAAAGAAAAAAATTTGAAGAGCCTCTTTAAGAGTATATCTCTGCTGTCACAATAGAAAATATGGGCAGCAATGTGCAGAACTAAGTGAATTAATCTCACCTAGCTCATGACAGACCTCTGAGATTCAGGCTGAATTCTGACTGCAAGGCCCAAGTTGAGCTCCCTGACCTCTTGCAGAGTTGAACTCTGCAAGGTCCTACTACACTTCCCCTCCCCTTTCCCTGAAGAGAGTTCAAGTTCTGATGGAAGGTGAGGTGTGATGTGTCTTTATTGCAGTCTGGACCTCAGTAAAATGGTCTTTATGACCACATGTGCCTCTGCAGTGTTGATCCAGTTACCAGCACAACCAGGATGCCCAACAGCGTGGGGCAGGACGAGATGTTGCAGAGGCACCTGTGTGCCTGGATGTTCCTCACCAGTCTGCTCTGCTGAAGGTCCAGGATGCTGGGGAGCTCCCATGCAGCTGGGGCAAGGTCTCTTCTTATTAAAAAGCTTCTGCACAGCAAGAGAAACCACCAATAGAGTGAAAAGGCAGCTCACAATGTGGGAAAAAAATTTACCATCTGTTCCTCAGACAAAGGTCTATTATCTAGAACACATAACTTTAAAAAATCAGATTTTCCAAATTAAAAGACCCAACAGAAAATAGACATCTGAGATGAACAGACATTTCTCAGACAAAGAAGTAAAAGCAGCAAATAAATATATGAAAAAGTGTTCAGCATCACCGGTCATTCGAGAGATGCAGATGAAAACAACACTGAAATTCGACCTTACCCCAGAAAGGATGGATGCTATCAAGATACATTTTTAGTCAAGGTCATACATCTATCTGGTGCTTAAAGTAATAATTATTCACCCAAATCCAGGAGTGGAGATTCTCGCAGCAGAAAACTGACTTTTTTGACAGTGAAACAATTCTAGAAATTGAGGGCCTATCTCATCCCAATAAATTCTGTATTTTACAGTTGTTATATAGGCATCAGTACATTTTTAGCTCTGAAGGTGATCAGATATTGAGTTGTCTTTGAAAATCAGTACACTGAATTCATTTTACAAACATTTGAGGAAATCTCAAGCTGATGGCACACAGACTTTATTTTTCATTGGAAGAAAAAACAAGTATAAATGCCTCTCATTAAAAAAGTTGTCTGTATTCCTGTGATTGACTTGGCGCACACTTGAAACAAGTCTGTCTTTTAAAAAATAAAGTACAAAAAAATATGCATATAATAGACTCTATGTTTAATGATCATCCTGATTTCTTGGTGCAATTTTATTTATTACTTACAAATAAAATGACATTGTTCCATTTAATATTATTTTATTAAGAATTTGTAAAAAAAATAATAAATATATTTTTAATTAAAGAAGAAAAAGAAAGACCAAGTACTCTTCATCACTATGAATAACATAAAGTTGCAGATAAAGGAATACATAACTAATATAGTGTATAATAGTATTCAATTTAGAGTAAAATGAATAATAGTAGAAAAAAATCTGTCAGAGAGTTTCCAGAGGTAATTCCAAAGTCAAGTAAGAACTGAAGCTTAGTATTTCCCAAACTAAACTATGTATTAAAATGATCTGCTAAGAGAAATCAGCTGGGTTCAGCATAGAAATAGATGAGGAAAATGTTTGAACAAATTAAAAATTACTACACTCCACTACAGTCACAAAGTTATAGCTCAGTAGGTTAAGGATGCAACTAAGGATCAATGCTCCTTATTTTTATGATACTGAGGTTTTAATCCAGGGCCCTCTCACAGAGCTACATCCCCAGCCAAGTTTACTTTTTATTTTGAGATTGAATTTTGCTCAATTGGCCAAAGTAGATTTGAACTCATGATCCTCTTACTTCAGTCTCCCAGGGTGCTGGGGTTACAGGTATGGGTCTCCACATCTGGCTAGGATCAATATAGTACAGTACTTCAAAAAAAAAAAAAACCTCAATCAATTGTTTATATGAGAATTTAAAACATTTGGATTGGATGAATTCTCAAGGATTTTTAAAACTAAGGGTACTATATGTTCTTATGCCCTACAATTTTGCCAAAGCCTAAAGTTATCTTAGGTATGCCATAAGGAATTTATAATAAAGTGATAGCACTCACAGATGATAAGGAAATGTAAAGAACACAGATAAAGTTGAGGAATTAATAAGGGAATCAAGACCAAGAACAGATGATGAAAAAATAATTCCCAGAAGTGTGGCTTCTGATTTTATAAATTCTCAAAGGTCCTTAATGAAAAAAAAGAAACAAAAAATGTGCATGAATTTTCTTTCATTGTTTGAAAAATGAGTAAGTGTTTCTCTTGCATTAAATGGATGTATATAGAGCAAAGCATAGATTCCATGCCAGGAATATAAGCTCTAAACATGTAATTGATCCCAAACTGAGACACACTATCTATTTATTTATTGTTTTGGCTTTTGAGACAGGGTCTCACTATGTAGTTGAGACTGACCTGGAACTCATTATGTAGGCCAGGCTGGTCTCACTCACAGTGTTCAAAGGTCCTTAATGAAAAAAAAGAAACAAAAAATGTGCATGAATTTTCTTTCATTGTTTGAAAAATGAGTAAGTGTTTCTCTTGCATTAAATGGATGTATATAGAGCAAAGCATAGATTCCATGCCAGGAATATAAGCTCTAAACATGTAATTGATCCCAAACTGAGACACACTATCTATTTATTTATTGTTTTGGCTTTTGAGACAGGGTCTCACTATGTAGTTGAGACTGACCTGGAACTCATTATGTAGGCCAGGCTGGTCTCGAACTCACAGTGATCCTCCTGCCTCAACCTCCCAAGTGCTGGGATTACAGGCGAGCACCACCATGCCTGGCTGAGACACATTATCAATTCTTAGTTTAATATTGGTTTAGAATTAAAAGACATTAATCAACATGCTTGACACAGACAGAAATGTGGAGCAATAGCCACTTTTTAAAGAAACAGAATCAAAACATGAGTTATCATTTGCTATATTACCCACTATAGGGTAGGTTCTGTACTAGGCACCTACTTTGTCTCTGCTCTGTAGAGGAGTCCATCAAATTATGCAAAGGATATGAAATATAGTAATATAATAATGCAGAAGAGAGAAAATTGGAAGCAGAATTTTAGTCTAAGCTGTGTAACTCAATGATCCCTATCTTATATAACTTATCCACTATAAATTTAAGTTCTGAAAAATGAAGAGTATCTACTAGTATTATTCTAGTGTATTAATGATCATTATACCAATGTATTCATGAGAATCATCTGGGCCATGAAGCTGTAACAAACAATCCCATTTCCTCAATGCCTTTCACAATAACAGTTTTTCATACATGAAAAGTCCACTGTGGGCTCAGATGACTCTCCAGATCATCTTTCTTTTATGCAAGCTGTTTTCATCATCTATTTTCACCATTGCAGCATGGAGAAGAGAGACTTAGAGAATGCTCCAAAGCTTTTTGTCACCTTTATTGTAAGTAATGCCTCATTTCCTTTCACTTATAATTGAGTAGAACAAGTTACATAGCCCCCACCTAACTGCAGGATAAGTAGAAAGGGTCTCCCGTGTTTCCAAGAAGCAAAGAAGAATTGGGTTTTGGTGAGGTAAGGTCTCCCACAAATTATATCCTGCCTCTACAAATAAGTAGCTATAGCACTGAGCAGGGGAAAATATTTTCAAAATTTTGCAATCCTTAGTAATATTTTAGAATATATTGATAGGTAAGAATTGGGAAATGACTGAGTGGGGAGCACAATAAACCCTGTCACTAGAAATTGACCATGAAAACTAGACAATATAATAAAAAATTACCTGTAAATACACTAAAAATATAACAACTTGACCATTTTTAATCAGGAAAAATGCATTATATTTAAATTGGGTGAATTCTAAAGTATATAAAGTGTATGTGATAGTTCAGTTTGTCAACTTGACTGAAATGAGAGATTTCTGGAGAAGAGAATTAATCCAATTGATGTTCATAGCTGAATGTGCTATCAGAACATGACACTCAGTTGAAGATGGACCACTTGGGGAGTAAGTCATTGAAGGGTATACCTTTCAAGAGCTTTTACACTATACTTTGCTTCCTGGGCACCATAAAGTGAGAAGCTTTGCTCCACTTCACCTTACTTCATCATATTACTGTCTTGGAATCAGCCAACCATGGATTGAACCCTTTGAAACTGTGAGTCAAATGATACTTCTTTTTCTTTAAATTGCAAATGTCAAGTATTTTGTACCTATAATGTATAGAAAAGCTAGCTAATACAGTGTACATCAATTGAGCTGTTTAATGAAAGAATATATTCCATTCATTAAATAAGAACAGGGCACTATTAATAGAAACCTGAAAAGCAAGAAGATCTCTTAGGAAGTAATCATGATTTCAGAATATTTCTTTTAAATATAATATGTTTGAAAGACTAAAATCAAGGAAACATCCCAGAACATGGAAGTAAAAACAGAGTCATAAAAGGTAAGAGAATCCAATCCAAGAATTATACCATCAAATGTTCCAAATGGAGAGGGAAGAAAACTGGAGTGGGGAAATCTTACACTAAAAGCAAAAAAAAATTTCTGGATTAAAAAGAAGCATGAGTTCTTCTTTTTTTAAGTTTTCAGAGATCCAAGAGAAGTAATGAAAAATCCTCTATACGTATGTCTTGGTCATGTTCCTCATCACTGGAACACAATACTCAACACCCTCAACTTAGAAGAGGATATATTTATTTTGGTTCACATTTTAATCAATAGGTTCCAAGGCAAGAAGGCATAATGGAAAGGTTTGATGAAGGAAAGCTGTTCACCTTATGCTCAGAAACATGTTTTCTAAGCTCTTCAGAAAAGTCCATTATTTCTTATACTTTAAGACTTCCTTTCTCTTTCCCCTTGGTCTTCTCTTTAGAAAAGATACATGGGAAGCAATGTTATGGAAGCAGGAAGGAAAAAGGAAGAGCTGGGAAAGGACTTTTCAGGTTACACCCCCTGCCACCCACCTCTTCAGGCCACATTCCACCTCCTATTTAGCAAGTTAGCTAAGCTATCCCCATAATCCAATCACTTTCCAAGAATATGATGCTTTGGGTCCATTTTAGATTTAAGCCATAATAATGTGTTACTACAAAATTTCAAAACACCAAAGGAAAGAAATGGCTGTACAATTTTTATGATAAAAACACCAGATAACAAGGCTTAGACAGGGTTTGGATGGCTTGTCAACAACAATAAATATCATATGAAAATGAAGCAATAATAGTTAAATCCTGGGGGAAAATAATTTTAAGCCTAGACTACTACGTCTAATCAAATTTTTGAATCAAAGATAAACAAAAGCAGTTTTAGATATTAAAGAATGCCAAACATTCTCTCCCATTTATCTTTTCTAAAGAGAAGACCAAGAGGAAAGAGAAAGGAAGTCATACAATATAAGAAATAATGAACAATTCTGAAGTGCTTACAGAAAATGTTTCTGAGCATGACAGCTATATAAAACCTCTAGCATCAACTGATTTAAATTCAAATAAGAAGCCATTGTACCCTAAGAAGAAAAAGAGACACAATGGAGTTCAAGCAATATACAATGACTATAAAATTATACTATACAGGGGACCCTTGACTTATTAACTCAATTCATTCATGAGGGCTTGTTGTAACTCAAATTGGTTGTTGACCAAGGCTATTTTTCCTTTAAGAAATAATGGAAATACACATAATGCATTCTGAACCTCTCAAAATATACTTTAACTAACTTTTACATAATAAACAAGGGTTGTATAGTGTGAATAATTTACCAGAAATTCCAATGATTTTCCTAGTGTATTCATCAAAAGTTATAAAATGTGCCTAGCTTACCAGAAACAACTTCATACTGTACTCACCATTCAAGTTGACATCTTTTGCTTGCAGGATGAAATGGAAGGTGGTTATTATTTGGAAGGAGGATTCACTTCCATAAGAACATCAGGAATCTGGCTCTATAGTGTCTGTTCTTTCTTTGGGAAAGTCTGTAGCCAACTAGGACCTGTTTTGACTTACTAGGCCTCAACCTTTTCAGAACTAAAAACTGGTCTAATATCTGTTTCTTTTTATTAACACTGTTCTATAGCATGACATGACATTGTCATTAAGCAAGTAAATGAGGGTGGGTCTTCTCTACAAATTTGTAGCCCTGTTCATTGTTTCAGGATTTCCTATAAAAAATGTATAAGAAAGTCATGATCAATTATTGCAAAATAAGCTATTAGATGATTTTGAAGAAGCATTTATTTCCAGAAACAACCTAATGAATTTCATGATTCTAAAATGAAATTGGTAAAAGAGAGAATGGAGAGAGTAGAAATCATTACCTAGAAGGAACAATTTTTAATTGTAGAATATAGCACAACTGGTTGTGTAATGCAAATGTTGATAGATCACAGGTCAAATGAATGATGGTTACTTGCAAAAGGATCCATCCAACATGTTTATATATAAAGCCAGGAAATGAATAGGCAGAAAATCATTTTCACCTGTTCTTTGAAGAAGTTTGGGGAAGTCTTCCATAATGAAGATAAGTAGAATCCTCCACAGGGCTCCTGGTGCCAGGTCCTTCTCAAATCTTTCTATTTTTATATAGAAAAGCTCCCAACTGAGCATGGTATAACATGACAATGAACAGCTTTGCACACCAGAATTCTTTCCTAATAAAATGAATGTATCTGAATGTGGTTTGTTTATGGTGTTTTTCCTATCTGTTTCCTTGGAAAAACTAAGCTGCTGCTTAGACTCTTGTGGCTTTTGGTTTGCTGCAAACATTAGCTCCATCCCACACAAATGAGAACTTTGTTTAGACCCAGGAACAGAAGCATTGTCTAGGCAGTAAAAAGTCAAAAACTGCTTGCTTTCCATAATGGAGTCGTATTCTACTGTTTCTTTCAGCTATCTTAAGAAAAAATATTTATCCTGGTACATATCTAGTACAGGGAAATAGTCTAAATAAAATAGTCTAAATTAAACCAAGATAATGAGATGAATAGCTGAGCCATTAGTAGAAATAAATTAGCTTCTTCCCTTAATGAGAAGACTTTTTGTAGAAGGCCTTCTGCTGCAAAGTTAAGTGGAAATGAAATATAACTGCACTGCAATAAATGCAACTAGCTCTTCCTATTAGTGAAATAGGTTCAAACACACTGAAAAACTTTCTTTTGTCAGTGCTATGCTGAAGACTGCTCTTGGGTAATCAGACCTGCTGACCTCTGGTGGTAAAGAGCCCTGACTCTACAATGGTATCCTGCTTCTCCCTCTGCCTACTCTACATGTGCATATCACTTCCCTGTTGTGTAACATAGGGAAACATAATTACATGGCACACAGGAGGTTGTGAGGAAGAGCTGAATAGCATTCATTACACATTAGCTATAATAATAAATACTAATAATTTTCTGCACTTCACTTAAAACATAAATAATTAGATGAGAAGAAAGTGCTACCACTACTTAGTCCTGAGTAGCCATGATAAATCTTATTTTGTAAGATGTTATAAAATAGAAAGATATTCAAATCTTAAAAACAATATGTTGATGATTTTTCTGCATTTGCGGTGTTCACAGTTGGCAGGCTGCTTGAGTGTAACAAGGAAAGGATTTCTGTAAGGGTCAGGAGTAATCTTCAACCTTGCTCTGTTTCAAATGGTCAATCTGTTATTTTATTATGCTGATTTTCAATGACCTAATCTATTGAAATAAGACAGGTGAGAAGTGACTGACTCACCCCTTTTTCCTGTGTGATTTGGTGATGGCTGTCATACCCCTGTCATTGCTTCCCTTTGCTTCTGCTTTGGCCCCAAGATGATAGACTGGGACAACTTCGCTCTTCCCTCAGTATCCTCCTTGAACCCCTGAGGTTGTTTTGTGGCCACCGTCCTGGCTGCTATGACAAAAGGTGGAGTTCTGCTGTTAGCTGTCAGCTGTCAGCCCCTCTCTGACTCATACCATTCTAGAAATTAAAGAAGAGGAGGAGAAATCACCTCTAATGTGGCAGAGATCCAGGAGGGATCCAGGTCCATTATTAACTATCATTCCCAACTTCCCCAAATCCCAATAAACTGAGATCAGCACAGATAGCCCCTCTGAAGATTTCCCCATTTTGGCCTCACCAATTTTGATGAGACATGACAGTTATCAATAAAATATCTACAACTACCTGCCATTCCTAAGAACTGCTGCCATGACAGCTGCAACAGTCCTGAGGCCACCACACACATGTGAACCAATCAATAGGCCCAGATTTTAACCAGTCACATGGGTCTACACCTGGACCAATTAACAGGACCAAACCCAGACCAATTAAATGCTTATATCTGCTATCTAAACAGGACTTCCATCATGCCTCTGTTATGTTGACCACCTGTGCATCATATGGGTCATGTGGTCCTATAAATCTGTTCGGGAATCACAGACTCAGAAGGTCCTATATATCTACTCAGGATTCTTACCTTCTGTAGTGTGGGCAGAATGGTTGCCTAAAAAGAAAGACCAATTAACACTAGAAGCTGTTTACCTTAGGAGTTCCAGAGATTAGCAGCCAATGAAGATCAGTGACAGAAAGCAGCAGCCAGCAAAGGAGACCAATAGCATTCTGCACATGTCTGTGTAGAATAATGGCAAGCAGCACAAGCTGGTGTCAAAGGGTCAGTGGCTGAGCAGAGCATGGGATCCTCTGGTGAGCCTGCCTGCCTCAGTGTAGATAAGCAGAGGAGCCCAGTGTGCAGGCACATATGCACCTTGTGAGCCTCTAGCTGCTGGCCTATACCAACACCTGGATCCACACCACAGTGGGGCAGAAGTCCCATTGATCTGAGTTCCAGATGATAGGGCAGAAGTAAACAAGAGAAAGAGGGCCTCTCTCAGGCTCCTAGATGAAAATTGAAGCCCACTGGAAAAGTGAACAGAATCTCTGCAATAAAGGCACACCAGACCATTGTGGTTGGTGAGTCAGAAGTATCATCACCTCACATCAAAACCTGGACTTTCTCATTGGTAAGAGTAGCTGAAACCTGCAGTTGAACCTTGCTGAGTTAACCCAGCAGGAGATCAAAGATCTCAATTTGAGCTTTTCTACCAGAAATCAGCCAGAACCTCAGAGGTCAACTGCTGGCTTACTGAGACTAATTGACTTATATCTGCACACTCCTGCCCACACTATCTATTTTGTCAGCAGAGACATACACTGAAAAAGGCTCTTTATTTATATATTTTTTTAATTTTCAAAGTAATTTTCCCCTTATTTTTAATAATTTAACATTTTTATCTATCTTTTTCTTTTATTTTCTCAAATTTTTCTTTTTTTTCTTCTTTTTCTTTTGCTCTCTCACTCTCTCTTCTGCCTTGTTCTTCATTGCTCTCCCTTTTTGTTCATGCTCCTTTCCTAATTCAAATTTCTTTTTTCTTTCTTTTTCACTTCTTCCTTTTTCCTTCTTTTGATTATCACTAGATATAAAGGAAAATGAATGCAATTTCTAGCCTCCCTATTGCTATTAGGTTTTTCTGTTATTGTATATGTTGTTTTGCTCTGTCTTCTCTTCCTCTCTTCAACCACTTAATAGAGTTTGCATGATCTTCCTGTGCTATCTGGCCTTACTTCTATCAGACCTATCTGTGCTTCCCTCTGAAACTCCTTCCAAGTCCCCATCCCAGAGGGTAAACTCACTATTTTGAAGAGTTAATTCACTATAAACATATTTTAGTCTGGAAGTCCCTTTTGATTTAATTCACATGGTTAAAAGTGATAGATTAATAACTTCCAAAAACTGTCATTTTCTAAGATGTGCTTTATGCTACTGTTGTTGCTGATTGTATCACTTGGGCTAGGTGTTGTGATTGATCCACTCAGTTGTCTTTCCTGGCATTATGAAAATGAGAATGTCTCACAGTAATTAGAAACCCAAAAAACTAAAGACCAGTTATATCTGGTAGATTGAAGAGATAACCCAGGAATTAAATCAAAGACAACAAAAAAACCAACAACAAAAATAGAAATGAGAAGACCTTTAAGCAAGACACAAACACAGACTTCCAGCTCACCAAAGGCAAATTCTGGGGAAGATGATGTGGAAAAGTCTGATAGCCAGCCACCTGGACATCCTGAACAGATAGCACAGAAAGTAACAAAACAGATTAATGAGGCATTAGAAAAATTCAAATCAAATAATTTCTGGTATAACGACAAAGATGGTGAGCAAGATGAAAGACATGATTAGAGACTCTAGAAAAGAAACAGATTTTTAAAAATAAATGGGCTCAGGACCATGACAGAAGCCATAAATGCACAGGATAGGAATGAAATGAAAAAACAACAGAGGAAAGAAATGGAATCCATGAAACAGATTCAAACAGATGTTCATGAGATTAAAAACTATTTTTATTGAGTTTATTGAGTTTATTGAGTTTATGGGTATGTTCAAAGTATACAGTACAGTTACATTTATCATTGGAATCTTGTACCTTTACGTGACACATCTTGGTTCTCATTTTTTCCCATTAAAAACTATCGAAAGTATTCACTGCAGAATAAGTGAATGTGAAGGCAGAATATCATATATACAGGCTAGGATAGCAGTCAGTGACGCCCCAAAGAGAGATCTCTTAAAAACAATAAGGGACAATGAGAAATTAATCCAACAGCTCCTAGATGATGCAAAGAAGAATAATATAAGACTGATAGAAATCCCTGAAGTAGCAGGAGAAAATACAAATGACATAATGCAAACTTCACAGAATTCATGACAGAAAATTTCCCAGAGACAAAGAATTTGACATACAGATAAGTGAGGCACATGGGACTCCAAATAGCCATGATCAAAATAATCCACACCTACATATATAATAATCAAGATCCCAGAAACCCAGGAGAAGAACAAAATGCTACAAGCAGTTAGAGAAAAGCAAATCACATGCAAAGGAAGGCCCCTCCAAAACACAGCAGACTTTTCAACACAAACTCTCAAGCCAGGGAAAGCCTGGAGTGAGGTATTTCAAGCCCAAAAGAAAACAACCTCCAATCTAGACTGATGTATCCTGCAAAATTGTCTTTCAAAGTGGATGGGGAAATAAGATATTTCCATGACAAAGAACACCTGAGAAAATACCAAACCAGCACTACAAACAATTCTAAGCAATATTCTAGAAAAAGACAATGAAGATGACAACTCCATGAGGCTCAACAGAGTAAAACTCACAGGAAGTAACACCCTGAACTGCACAGGAAGTAACAAAACAGATAAATGAGGCTCTAGAAAAATTCAAAACAGAAATGACTTCCTAGATAACCACAGAGATGGTGAGAAGAATGAAATACATAATTAGAGATGTTAGAAGAGAAACAGATAAATAAAAAAGATGAGTTCAGGACCATGATGGAAACCATGAATGCCCAGCATAGGGGAAAAACAGGAAATCTTGAATGCCCAACATAGGAAAGAAATGGAATCCATGAAACAGATACAAACAGATATCCAGGAGATTCAAAACTCTATAGAAAGCATTTTCAGCAGGATGAACAAATGTGAAGAATTTAAGATACAGAAGATAAGATTGCAGTCAGTGACCATGAAAAGAAAGATCTCTTAAAAACAGTAAGGGACCATGAGAAATCAATCCAACAACTCTTAGATGATGCAAAGAAGAATAACATAAGACTGATAGGAATCCATGAAGTAGCAGGAGAAAATACAAATGACATGAAAAAACTCTTCACAGAATTAATGACAGAATTTCCCAAGCAGAGGGGAAGAATTTGACATACAGATAAGTGAGGTATATAGGACTTCAGCTAGCCATTATCAAAAAAAAATCTACATCTAGATATATAATAACCAAGATCCCAGAAACCCAACAGAAGAACAAAATATTAAAAGTAGTTAGAGAAAAGAAAGAAATCACATGCAAAGAGATGCCCATCAGAATCACAGCAGACTTTTCAACACAAACCATAGAGCAAGGAGAACCTGGAGTGAGGTATTTCAAGCCCTAAAAGAAAACAACCTCCAACCTAGACTGATGCACCCTGCAAAATCTTTCTTTCAAAATTGATGGGGAAATAAGAACACTTGAGAAATTTTATTAATACTGAAGCAGCACTCCAAAAAATCATAAAAAATATCCTGGAAAAAGAATGAAGGTCACAGCTCTATGAGGCCAAACAGAGCAAATCCATTAGGCGAGATAAGAAACTAAAGGGAGGGGGAATCAAAAATAACCCAAAACAGAAAAATAGCATGACAATGATAAGTCAATACATATCACTTAAAGCTATCAATGTTAAAGGCCTCAATTCACTAACCAAAAGAAATTGACTGGAATAGAATGGATTAAGCAGCAAAACCCAACAATATGCTATATACAATAAATCCACTTAATTCATAAAGAAATTCACAGACTGAAAGTGAAAAGATGGAAAACAGCTTTACATGCTACCAGAATCCCCCAAACAGGAATAACTATCTGATTCAAAGTAGACTTCAATCCAAAACTAATTAAGAGAGACAGAGAAGGCCACTACATCCTTCTAAAAGGGACAATACAAGAGGAAGAAATGATGATCATAAATATATATGCATAAATATATAATGCTCCAAACCATACAAAACAAACATTAAGAAACAAGAAAAACCAAATAAGTATTAATACAATTGTAGTGGGGGGCTTCAAAATGCCACTGTCAAAAATAGATATTCTAGACAAAAAAAAAATCAACAACAAAACAATAGAACTGGACCAAGCCTTTGAACAAATGGACTTAGTAGATGTCTACAGAGTGTTCCACCCAACAAACTCAGAATATACATTCTTCTCAGCTGCACATGGATCATTCTCCAAAATAGAACATATACTAGCTCAGAGAACATGTTTAAATAAATGCGAAGGAACTGAAGTTATACCATGTATATTATCAGACCATAGTGCAATTAAACTGGAGATCAATAGCAAAGAAACCCCAAGAACATCAGAAACATGTGGAAATTGAACAATACTCCTGAACAATCAATGGGTCACAGAGAAAATTAAAGAAGAAATTAGTGAGATTTTACAAATTAATAATAATGCCGACCAGGAGTCACCATTGCTCCAGCACCAGAAGGGCTTCTTGCGCCCTGATCCACTGCCGGACAGATAGCCATGCCTTCCCCCACCAGGAGCTGCCATTGCTCCAGCACCAGGAAGGTAGCCATGCTGCCACCCCTGAACCCCACGACTCCCTACGACACCCACCGTGCACTCTCAGACCTCCTGATTGAGCCTGTCTTTGGACCCACTCTGCAGAGGAAGAGGTGGTCATAGAGGGTATTTTTCTGAGTTCCCAACATTGAATATCTTGAAAGAAAAGGCATGGGAAAACTGTAGTAGAACGGTGTGGAGTTCAACCGTTCAGAAGGTTGGGGAATTCAATCTGGGCGTGACAGCCCGAGGTCAGTTGGCATCATGGGGTTCAAGCCATCAACTAACTGAGATCAGGGGTCTTGCATCCTAGCTCTGTCTGAGCCACTAAATAGTAAATATACTATATTGAAAAGTTTGTTCACTGCAGACATGTTTTGAACTGCTTCTTGATTTCAATATAATTCAAATAGTTTAAAGTTGATAGACTAGTGACTACCACAGGTGGTAAGTTTCCAAATTGTGCTTGATCATAATGTATTGCTGATTGTATCAGTTGGGATAAAGGATGGTGGTTGATTTGATGAGCTGTGTTCTCTGATGTTAGGAAGATGAGAATGTCTGTGGGTCTCTAGAGACCCAGAAGCTAGGGTGCAACTCTACCAGGAAGATTTGGGTGACAATCCAGATATTAAACCAAGGACAGCCTGACAACAAAAATAAAAATGAGAAAACACTTAAGCAAGACACAAAGACAGACTTCCACTTCACCAATAGCAAACAGTAGGACAAATGAGGATGAAAAGGCTGATAGTGAACCACCAGGACACCCTGAACTCAAAGCACAGGAAGTAACAAAACAGATCAATCAGATTCTAGAAAAATTCAAAACAAATAATTTCCCAGATAACCATAGAGATGGAGAGCAAAATGAAAGTCATGATTCGAGACTCTAGAACAGAAACTGACAAAAAATACATGAGCTCCGAACCACGATAGAAGCCATGAAGAGCCAGCATAAGAAAGAAATGGAAACAATAAACACCCAACCTAGGAAAGAAATGGAATCCATAAAACAGATTCAAACAGATATCCAGGAGATTAAACACTCCACTGAAAGTGTATGCAACAGAATAAAAGAAAGCAAAGGTAGAAACTCAAATATAGAAGATAAGATTGCAGTCAGTGACCATGAAAAGAGAGGTCTCTTAAAAACAGTAGGGGATCATGAGAAATTGATCCAACAACTCCTAGATCATGCAAAGAAGAATAACATAAGACTGACAGGAATCCATGAAGTAGCAGGAGAAAATACAAATGACTTAAAAAGCTGTTTGCAGAATTAATGACAGAAAACTTCCCAAACAGAGGGGAAGAATTTGACATTCAGATAACTGAGGTATATAGGATCCCAACTAGCCACAATCAAAAAAAATCTATGCCTAGACATATAATAATCAAGATCCCAGAAACCCAACAAAAGATAAAAAAAAAGTACAAGCAGTAAGAGAAAAGAAACAAATCACATGCAAAGGAAAGCCCATCAGAATCACAGCAGACTTCTCAACACAAATCATTAGGGCAAGGAGAGCCTGGAATGAGATATTTCAAGTACTAAAAGAGAAAAACCTCCAACCTAGACTGATGTATCCTGCAAATCTCTCTTTCAAAATGGATGGGGAAATAAAATACTTCTAAGACAAAAAACACCTGAGAAACTACATGAATACCAAACCAATACTACAAGCAATTCTAAAAAATATCCTAGAAAAAGACAATGAAGGTAACAACACCATGAGGCCCAATAGAGCAAATCAAATAGGAAAGGCAAGAAACTAAAAGGAGATGGTGAAAAAGTAAAAAGAGTCAACAAAAGGCCATAACAGAACAATAATAAGTCAGTACATATCAGTTATAGCCATCAGTGCCAATAGCCTCAACTCACCAATCAAGATAAATAGACTGGCAAAATGGAATAAGAAGCAATATCCAACAATATGTTGTATACAAGAAACACACATAGTGCAAAAAGAAGCCCATAGACTGTAAGTAAAGGATGGAAAACAATTTTCCACGTGACAGGAGCCCAGAAAAAAGGCAGGGTTAGAAATCCTATTAGCAGACAAAGCAAATTTCAAACCAAAACTGATTCTAGTATTGTAGATGTAGGACAGTACTGTATCATACCTCTGTGAATGTAAAATATCTTGTACCTGTTTTATGATTCATAGTAGTGACTGTACTTTATCAGAACTATTTTTAATGATGTTACTCTAGAATGTTCTTTCTCCAGATGATGATTAAGATGCTAATAAAAAAAAATGGTACCAGGTACTACAACAGCAACAGAACTTTGCTGTTTTCTGGATATTATTCTTCTCTTTGTTTTTTTGTTTTTGTTTTTTTATTGGAGAATGCTGAATGTCTATAATTTTTATGTATATATATATATATACATATATATATATATATATACACACACACACATATATATAAAATTTGAATTTTTGGAAACTAACTGTGCTGTCGACTTTGGAAAAAGTTATCCCAATTTACTGTGTTGAGTTGGCATTTTACAGAAATTAACAGCCATATTGGTCTAGAAATGTTATTTTTTTTCTCATTTTTCCATTTGTACAGGGGTAACGCACTGTATTAAATATATAAGATCGTATCTACGTAAGTTTGATTACAGAAACTAATAAAGTATTCTCTAAATAATTGGAAAAAAAGAATAAGGTAAGACTACAAGAGCAAGGAGCAATTTAAATAAGTTAGGGGACCATTTTCATCTTCAGAATTAAGGATTATTTTAATCTTACATCATTGCCTTTTCTCTTTTACTTTCCTTTTTAGTTTTATTTTAGGATTCCCTATTTTTAATGTTCATATAGAGATTTCTTTAACTGAAATACCAGATAGTTTCTCTAGTGTGATAAACTATAATAGTACACAAGATCCTAATGAGATAATTAATAATGTGAAATAGGAAGTAAAGGGCTAAAGGTGTAGGGAAAGATGGAAGGGTGGGGAAAAGGTAATAAGGGAGAGGAAAAATATGAGAAAATGAACAAATGGAAATAAAGTGTTTGAAAATGTGGAAGGGAGGAGGGGGGTGAAGGGAGGGCAGGGACAAGGGGAAAATGAGAATCAATACCTATCATGTAAAGGTACAGGATCCCTATATTGAATGTAATTGTATTGTATACCTAGATTGTCCCAATAAACTCAATAAAAATGAAAAAAAATAATGCCAATAGAACTTACAGGAATCTATGGGACACAGTGAAAGCAGTTTTATTTAGGAAATTCATAGCAGTGAATGTCCACGATAGGAAAATACAGTGAGCTCAAATATGCAACCTAATGATGAATCATAATAGAAAAAGAAGAGCAAGACATACCCAAATCTCATACATGGAAGGAAATTATAAAGTTCAGAGAAGAAATCAATGCACTGGAAAATAAGGGAATTATACAAAAAATAATGAATCAAAGAGTTGATGTTATTTAAAGCAATGAATAAAATGGATAAACCCTTAGCCAACTTTACATAAAGAAAGTAAAGAAATGGCTCAAATCCATGCAATTAGGGATGAAAAGGACAAAGTCACAAAAGATCCAGCAGAAATCCAGAGGATCATCAGTACCTACATCAAGAACATGTACTCTAATAAAATAAAAAACACAGAAGAAATGGACACACACACACACACACACACACACACACACACACACACACATATATATATATATATATGAATTGCCAAAATTGATCAAAGAAGACAAAAAAATTCTAAACACCCAATTACAATCAAATTCTACAAAATATTGAGAGAAGAACTATTGCCACTTCAATGATGTTGAACAGCAAACAATGCTTCCAAATTCATTCCTGGAAGCAAGTGTTACTTTGATTCAAAAACCAGGGAAATATGCAATCAAAAGAGAGAACTACAGGAAAATCTTATGAATGTAGATGCAAAAATCCTCAATAAGATACTGGGAAATAGAATACAGAGGGTGATCAAGAAAATCATACATCCTGACCAAGTCACATTTATCCCAGATATTCAAGGATGTTTCAACATCTGTAAATCAATACATGGAATACACTATATTAACAGAGTCAAGGACAAAAACCATATGATCATCTCAAGATACAAAAAAAAAGCATTTGACAAAATTCGACACCCATTCATGATTAAAAAAAAAACCTGCAGAAAATTGGAACAGATGGTCTTTATCTCAACTTTAAAAAGGCTATCTATGAAAAAACAACAATCAATATCTTTCTAAATGATAAAAAACTGTAAATCTTCATGTTAAAATCAGGAACAAGACAAGGATGTCCACAATAACCACTGCTGTTCAATATAGTTCTAGAAACATTAGCCACAGCAATTAGACAAGAGAAAGAAATAAATGGAATAAAATGGAAAAGGAAGAATTTCATTTGTCACTCTTTGCTGATGATATGATACTCTACATAGAAGTCCCAAAAAACTCCATCAAAGAATTCTAGAATTAACTGAAACTTTCAGCACAGTGGCTCGATACAGGTCAACACTCAAAAATCAATAGCCTTCCTGTACACAAATAATAGACTCACTGAGAGAGAAATTAGAGAAACAATTTCTTTCACAATATCATTCAAAAAAATAAAATATCTAGGAATCAATCTAATGAAGGAGATGAAATAGCTCTACAATGAAAATTGCATCACTCTGAAAAAAGACATAGAGTTGGATAAATGGACATGGAAAGATATCCCTTGCTCCTGCGTAGGAAAAGCAACATAGTGAAAATGGCCATACTACCAAAACTGCTATACAGATTCAATGCAATCCCAATTGAAATCCCAGCAGTATATTTCACAGAACTAGAGAAAACAATCCAAAATTCATTTGGAACAAGAAGAGACCTAGAATAGCAAAAGCAATTCTAAGCAGCTGAGACATAGCGGGTGGTATCAAAATCCCCAAACTGAAACTACACTACAAAGATAGCTGCTATGCCATGTAAAGGTACATGATCCCAACAATGAATGTAACTGTACTGTATCCCTAAATGTACCAATAAACTCAATAAAAAAAAAAATCAACCAGGTGGGGTTGTGGGGAGAAAAGAACCCTTCTCCATTGTTGGTGGTATTGCAGACTTGTGGAATCTGCAGAAATCAATATGAAGATATCTCAAAGAACTAGGATTAGAAGTCCCATTTGACCCAGCTATCCCTCTGCTGGGCATCGTTCCAAAAGAATTAAAAGAATCATACCACAATGATATACACACACCCATGATTATAGTAGCAGTTTGTAATAGGTAAAACCTGGAAACAGCCCAATAGCCCATCTGTTGGAGACTGGATAAAGATGTAGTTTTTCTATAAAATAGAGTACTACTCAGCCATAAAGAATGAGAAACTAGAGTCATTCATAAGAAAATGAATGCATATTGAGGCCATACTCAAGTGAAATAAATAAGACATATATATGTAAATACCAAATAGTTTTTCTGGTGTGAAAAACTAAAAGTGTAAATTGTATAACTGTATACAAATTGTATAACTGATAGTGTGATATAGGAAGAAAAGGGCTAAAGGTGTAGGGGAAGTAGGAAGGGTAGAATAAAGTAAATAAAGCACAAGAAAAAATGTGAGAAAAGGAAAAAATGGAAACAAAGTCTTTGTAAATAGTGAAGGTTGGAGTGGATGAATGGAGGGCAGGGGTATCAGGAAAAAATGAGAACCAAGATCTGTCATGTAAGGTACATGATCCCAATGATAAATGTAACTGTACTGTATACTTTAAAAGTACCAATAAACTCAACAAGAAAAAAATACAACGAGAAGCTAGAGTCATGCATAGGAAAACGAACGCATGTTGAAACCATACTCTTTTAAGTGAACTGAATAGGACACACGTGTAAATACCAAACAGTTTCTCTGGTGTGGAAAACTAGCAATGTAAATAAGGTTAAAATGATGTAATTATAGTGTGAAATAGGAAGAAAGGGGCTAAAGGAATAGGGGGAGTGGGAAGGGTAGGGGAAAGAGAAGGGAAAAGAAAAAATATGAGAAACGGAAAAAATGGAAACAAAGTCTTTGTAAATAGTGCAGGGGCAAGGGGATGAAGGGAGGACATGGGAATGGGCAAAAATAAGAACCAAGGTATATTACATAAAGGTACAAGATCCCAATGATGACTGTAACTGTTCTGTATATCTAAAATGTACCAATAGGGCTGGGCATTTAGCTCAGTGGTTCTGCCACCAGACTCATAAGCACAAGTAGGGCCACTAGCAGAGCTGTATTTTGTCA
>NW_022900950.1:35034633-35104121 GCF_012274545.1 Fukomys damarensis | reverse complement strand
GAAAATTGCATCACTCTGAAAAAAGACATAGAGTTGGATAAATGGACATGGAAAGATATCCCTTGCTCCTGCGTAGGAAAAGCAACATAGTGAAAATGGCCATACTACCAAAACTGCTATACAGATTCAATGCAATCCCAATTGAAATCCCAGCAGTATATTTCACAGAACTAGAGAAAACAATCCAAAATTCATTTGGAACAAGAAGAGACCTAGAATAGCAAAAGCAATTCTAAGCAGCTGAGACATAGCGGGTGGTATCAAAATCCCCAAACTGAAACTACACTACAAAGATAGCTGCTATGCCATGTAAAGGTACATGATCCCAACAATGAATGTAACTGTACTGTATCCCTAAATGTACCAATAAACTCAATAAAAAAAAAAATCAACCAGGTGGGGTTGTGGGGAGAAAAGAACCCTTCTCCATTGTTGGTGGTATTGCAGACTTGTGGAATCTGCAGAAATCAATATGAAGATATCTCAAAGAACTAGGATTAGAAGTCCCATTTGACCCAGCTATCCCTCTGCTGGGCATCGTTCCAAAAGAATTAAAAGAATCATACCACAATGATATACACACACCCATGATTATAGTAGCAGTTTGTAATAGGTAAAACCTGGAAACAGCCCAATAGCCCATCTGTTGGAGACTGGATAAAGATGTAGTTTTTCTATAAAATAGAGTACTACTCAGCCATAAAGAATGAGAAACTAGAGTCATTCATAAGAAAATGAATGCATATTGAGGCCATACTCAAGTGAAATAAATAAGACATATATATGTAAATACCAAATAGTTTTTCTGGTGTGAAAAACTAAAAGTGTAAATTGTATAACTGTATACAAATTGTATAACTGATAGTGTGATATAGGAAGAAAAGGGCTAAAGGTGTAGGGGAAGTAGGAAGGGTAGAATAAAGTAAATAAAGCACAAGAAAAAATGTGAGAAAAGGAAAAAATGGAAACAAAGTCTTTGTAAATAGTGAAGGTTGGAGTGGATGAATGGAGGGCAGGGGTATCAGGAAAAAATGAGAACCAAGATCTGTCATGTAAGGTACATGATCCCAATGATAAATGTAACTGTACTGTATACTTTAAAAGTACCAATAAACTCAACAAGAAAAAAATACAACGAGAAGCTAGAGTCATGCATAGGAAAACGAACGCATGTTGAAACCATACTCTTTTAAGTGAACTGAATAGGACACACGTGTAAATACCAAACAGTTTCTCTGGTGTGGAAAACTAGCAATGTAAATAAGGTTAAAATGATGTAATTATAGTGTGAAATAGGAAGAAAGGGGCTAAAGGAATAGGGGGAGTGGGAAGGGTAGGGGAAAGAGAAGGGAAAAGAAAAAATATGAGAAACGGAAAAAATGGAAACAAAGTCTTTGTAAATAGTGCAGGGGCAAGGGGATGAAGGGAGGACATGGGAATGGGCAAAAATAAGAACCAAGGTATATTACATAAAGGTACAAGATCCCAATGATGACTGTAACTGTTCTGTATATCTAAAATGTACCAATAGGGCTGGGCATTTAGCTCAGTGGTTCTGCCACCAGACTCATAAGCACAAGTAGGGCCACTAGCAGAGCTGTATTTTGTCAATTCATTATTTCTATCTAAATCAAGCAAAATAGGCCTCAACTGATTGGTAACAAAATGAATGCCAAGTCTAAAGTACACGCTTCAGCACATGGAAGGCAGCTTGTATCAAGAACCAATTGTCAAATATTCAAGAATTTTGCAAATTGAATATTAAGCTATTAATGGCTTGAAATGAATGATAGTAGGAGTATTTACACCACAGAAATAGCTGAACACCTAAGTTAAGTTTCTGGTTTTTGTCTTCCCCCTCCCACAGAGAGCTGACCTACCAGCACACCACAGACTATGGTGTGTCTGGTACATGTAGAAGGAAGTACTGACATTTCAAAGGAAGGAGCTTACACTTTCCAAACTGTGTTTCTACTCTACTCAAATGAGTCTTTACACTTATTATATAATGTGATAGACAATTATTATTGCTATCTTATACAATAGGTAAAAAAATACTGATAAAATTAATTAATTCAAGGTAGCATTGATCAGGGCTGATCTAAGACTAAAGCCCAGTATCCTGACCTATAATAGCACTTATTCTACTTTGAGATACAGCATCACAGGATTTTATTTGTAACAGTTTAGGACTCCTAATTGCTTTAAAGAAGTGCTACAATATTTTATAGAAGGAAAGACAAAAGGAAAAAAAGGAAGGAGAAAATAAAAAAGAACAGAAAAGAAAGGAAAAGGGAGAAAGGAAAAGGCAAGGAATCATCCAAATTAAACACTATATGTATTACTATACACACACACACACACACACACACACACACACACACACACACACGATTTATATCACTTGGTGGGGAGATTGATGAAGAGAAAGTTGAAGACCTTTAAATACCTGCAATTTGAAGATCAAATATTTGTAAACATGAGGTGATGACACTGGTGGTTACCTTTGGGTATGGAAAGAGGGATGGGGACAAGAATCATAGAGACAAAGGTTGAAAATTAATCACAAAATAGAATAAAGCCTGGGGTTTGCATTTGCCTTTGTACCACTTTTTGTAGTCATTGTTTACATTCAGAAAGATAAATTACTATATCACATACTTTTCTTATGTTTGTTCCCCCTAAAGCTACATGACCTATTGTTGCACTACAATTAAGGAAAATCAAACAGAAAAATATCAAAATTTACACGCCAAATGAATTGCGGTATGGTTATTTGTATCACAAAAATAGTTCTTCACTTCATGAAAGGCTTCACCCTTGTTTTACAAAAAATACTTTTTTTCAAAAGACAGGTAAGTACTGACTAAATATCAGGCATGGTAGAACACAGTAGACACAAAGATGAAAGAAACAAGACCCACTGACTCCACAGTTCTGAGTGACCTGGAAGAGATAGAGACATTTCAGCTTAATTGCAGTCATATTCAGTTGTTACCATAGAAGCAAAACACTTTGAGATTATAGATCGGAACAGCTAACGATTGCATGAATCAGGCAAATCTACCAAAAAAAAAAAAATGATACTTCAAATGGAAATGAACAAATCCACCAGACAAAAAGGGATAGATTCTTTCAAGTATGATAAAACAGAAAGGTGAGTATTTAAAAAAAAATCAATGTGTTGCCATGGTTTCCTCTACACTCATGGTCTTCTACCTCAAAGACTACTTAGATACAATAACCAAAGGCCTTGGGTACAATTAGCAGTAATCCTTACTTCATTTTATAAGAGTGATAAATTTGTTATTATTGTAATTGGTTCCAGCAAATTGAAGGTTCTGAAAACAGATTAAGCATAGACCACAGTCAATCACTGAACATTTTTAGTGTGAACAGCAAGGCATGCTCTGATTTGTAGTTCGCTTTATTTTTTTATACAGATAATTTTAGAGATGCTATAGAGGATAGATTGAAGGGTAGAATTCTTTTTGTGGTACTGGGGATCAAACTCATGACCTGTGCTTATGAGGCAGGTGCAGTGCCAGTGAGTTAAATCCCTGGCCCCAAAGGGTAGAATTCTTTAAGTAGAATCTCACTTATTAGATTAAAATAGGATTTTTAAAAAAGTTTTGCCTATGTAGACCAAGCCCTTAGCTGGTTCTCTGGAGCAGGCAGGTCATACCTCTGATGTGGTAGGTTGAAGTTCACAAAGCACAGATTGTCTGTGCAGTGCTTGAATACCTTGTTTCTTCCTTTTCAGTGGCACAAAACCTCTCTGTTTGAACAGCTTCCCCAGCTTCAAACTTGAGAAACTATGATTAATTTTCCCCTACCCTAAATATTTTCAAAACACCAAAACAATGGCTTCAAATGCTTCAGATGTGTAACTACTCTTTCTTTTATTTCTCCACCAAAAGTACCTACAGGATTTTTATTGTTGTTTTGAATTTTGTTTTGTTTTATTTTTGTGGCACTGGAGATGGAGCCCAGGACCTCATGCATGGTAGACAAACACTCTACCACTGAGCTACACCTCCAGCCTTACTACAGGCTTTTGGACAACTTATCGTGAATGCATTTTCCTTTGTGATGTTGCTATGAGTTAAGTACTCCAAGCACCATTTGCAAAACTAAAATGGGATTCACTTGATTCCTTAAGAAAAATGAGTCATTTCTACAAGGAAATTTCTCAAAATGAGAGCAATAATACATATAACAGGCCTTAGGAAGTTTTTCAAGAATTTTTAAATTGAACGTAGAGTTTGTTTCTGAGAGCTAACAGCCTGCTGAGTTAATGATTTTCAAATTTAGGAGATATCAAACAATTAAACAAAATTGCTCCTAAACATGCTGTGAAGAACTGGGGGGAAAAGTCTTTTCTTTAAAAAAAACCTGACAAAACTTAGAAAACTCAATTTCAAATCTTTTGAACCAAACAATCCAAGAAATTGTTGCTCTGCCTTTCATTTGCAAATAATAGCTCATATTGCAAGTCAGAGAGGTGGAAAATCTATTCCTCCTACTTCTTTCTCCTCTTACCTGTGGTTGACAGAGGTAAGGTACATTCCCAATGACACAAAGCAGGGTGATGTTTACTGACACTCCTGAAGATAATGTAGAGGCCTAGTGATATCATGATAGGGCAGTTATAATATTAAGTAGAAAGTCATTAGCAGGTAGAGACAGGCATCAAGGGAGCTACACTTGAACGGCAAAGAAAACATTATGTTTTCCTTTAACTTTCTTGATCATTAATTATAGATAATAGCCACACAATCTTGTGGTTTCAAACTTTACTTCATGACAACATAACATGCTCTAAGTGTGCTGATGATGTCCAGGGCCTATATAAAGCTCAGGTAGGTGGTGAGTGGTTGGAAAACTTCAAGGTCTCAAAACAAATGGAGACATTCACCTAGAGAGTAAACTGTGATCCACTTCTCTCTGGGGTAGGTAAACACAGCTCATTTTATTTATATAAGAACAAACAACTCAGAGGACCAAAAAGATATTCCTTAGAAAACTCAGTTAATCATATAAACATAACCTGAGACTCACCATGTCAGGACTCTGCTTCCCAATAGCAACAACATGGTGAGGGAACACTATAGGGATGGGGAAACAGGTAGAATTCTGGGCTCTTACCTGCTGCTCAGTAAAAGGATGACTCGTGCTTTCTCTTGGGACAGTCAGGGAGGACATAAAAGCTATTTTTTCAGCTTTGAGTTTATTGGTACATTTTATGGATACAGTACAATTACATTCATTGTTGGGATCTTATACCTTTACATGACAGGTCTTGGATCTCATTTTTTCCCCTTGTCCCTGCCCTCCCTTCATCCCTCCTCCCCTCCCCATTTACAAACATTTCATTTCCACTTTTCATTATCTCACATTTTTTTCTTTTCCCTTTTTACCCTTCCCCTACCTGTCCCACCTTCCCTACACCTTTAGCTCCTATTTTTGTCATGAACATAACTCTTCACTTAGGCTTGCGGATGCTCAGTAGGTAACTAAAAGCAGAACAAAGTTTGACTTTCAGTTTGTATCCTTTCTTACCATAGATCTTGACTCAGGTCTATTCTCTGCATAGGGGGATATTGATCATTTAGAGAGTGCCCACCTAGCAGCTGGTCAGACAGGATAGAATAGCACTATATGTACAAGATCTCATTCCCCTTGAAGATGGAAGATAACAAGATGATAGGCTTCCGGGCACATTCAGGTGCACCCAGAGCCCTCCAGCCATTGTCCTGAACCTATGATCACCAAGATTCCAAGAAAGGTAGAGCCCTGAATGACTGAGACCATCACAGACAGAGACAATCCTTTCCTGAGAATGAAACCATCTGTCAGCCATAAAGTTTCCAAAACTATGACACTGGAACTGAGATAATGAACAACCAGACCCCAACCCACCAATGAATCCTTAAAAGTCTTTTGCCTTTGCAGGTGGGCCCATCTGAGCCTCTATATCAGAGGGCGCCCTCACTAGCTACCTAAGATGGAGTCCTTTCCTATATTTCCTCTAACTTTCCAAATAAAATGTGTGCTTTAGTTTTGATTTCTATTATTACTAAAAGCAAGGACCTGTACTAGCTAGTGACAATGAGACAAATCCACAATCATTAAAGAATGGGTCATCTTTGTTAATTTTACTTCAGAGTTGAAGCCTAATCTCAGAAAATAAAAATTCCATATATGACAGTCCCCAGTAACAGCATACATATATTTCAGAGTATTATATCAACTTGCTCTAAGAAGAGAGAGCAGGTGTTACATTTGGAAAGCTCCTTTGATTTTTTTTATATGTTAAGGCTTCCTCTCCCATTTTCTCACAGTTATCATATATTCTCTCAAAGCAAGCCTCAAGGACTGCTATACTTGAATTGGCCTGTGATTATAATATCATTATATACTTTTATCATTCTTCTAATATCATTATTATATTATAGACTGTAAAATTACCAAGGCAGAAACTGGGATTGTTATATGTATTATTGTAGCCTAGTGTTTAACATAATGCTTTGAAGATAGCAAGTACTCAGGAAATTTTGAGTGAGTAAATACATATTTATGCCTTTTCCCCAGTCTAAATGGAAACTCTATAGGGTAGGAACTTAGTTCTTACTCCCTTAAGTAGATCAGTGAAAACCAAATCAGGGTTTTTAAATAGAATTTGCTAGAACAGGAGTTAGAAAAGTAAACTTCTATAGATGCAAGCAGGGAGCATAAATAAAGAAGAGCCCACCCGGATGTGAGAAATGCAAACACCATGGTTAGTAAACTATACCCAGACTCACAGCCATACAGACAATAGAGCATGGGGAGGAGTGTGGTGAAGGATAGAGCACTGGACTCCCCTAAATGAACCAGATGTCACCAGGTGGGAGCAGAAATCCAATCTTCTGATGTCTCTAAAGGCTGAAAATCCATATTTTAATATAAGGTGTCATAATATTAAAATGTTGATAATTATTCATTAAAAAAAACCATTGCCTGAATAAAATGAATCTTTCTTTCGTAAGTCCTGAGGCTACCAGTTTCCAGACTCCTTGCCTAGAATCGAGAGCACACTACTTCTGGACAGCTCAGCATGGGTGAATGAGCCTAGTGCTCCCTATCTCTCTTGCATCCCATGGGACCTCTTCATACCACATACCTAAAGATCAGATGGGTCCAGTCCTTTATTTTAATCCAGGATTTAAAGAACTAAGAAGATATAGCACAGCTTTACCCTGCAGACAGGCTCTGTGGCTTCACAAGTCAGTAATTGGCTTGACATTTTTAAAATAGGAAAAGCGGCAAGACTTATTCACTCTAAATTGACCATGAAATGCTCTCTAATCAGAAATACCACTGAGCCTCTCTTAAGCATTTTCCCAGAGCAATCAGAAGGGAGAGGAAAGGGAGAAGGGAAGCTACTTTTCTCAAATTTACAAGTCCCATTTTGTCTACATGTTAGAGATCATTCTTAAGGTAATGGTGTACAATTTTGTTAAGATCCTTTGTGTATGATACAGAGAAGTAAGGGCATGAGGTAGGGCTTTTTCATAAAATGATTTAGTTCACAACACACAATGTATCACCTATTTCTTATACAGCAGGTCATACCTTCATGAAGGCAAAAATATTTCTTTAAAATAGGAGAAAGTCAGTTAAATCTTTTAATTGCAGGGGTACTATATTTTTAAAAAATCCAAACAAGAAAGAAAGAATAAGCTCTCCCTCTCTTTCAGTAAGAGAAAGACAAAGACACAGAGGGTGGGGGAGATCTAGGTGAATAGCATTCTTTTATAAAACCAAAGTTTCATCAAATCTCTTTCTTAGGTGTGCATGGGCCTAAACAAACACATATTCAACTGCATGTTCTCTGATCTGCTCAGTGTGAAGTGGAGAAACCAGGCTGTTAGAATGAGAATCTAATGGGGGTGGAACTTGGACTTCACCTATTGACCCTGCTCATATTCAGAGGTTGTTAAAGCATGCCATTGTCACTTGCTTCTCAACTCTTTGAGTGCCAGCTCTATGGAGGGATCATGAGTATGAAAATACTTTATTTTCACTGCAGCCCTGTGCTGACATTATTCAAATTCACCCATTTATAAGATGAGGCATTTAACATACAGGCTCCTTCATGAAAAATTAGATCAGTTGAAACACATTGTTTTTTTATGATCTCATTTGGGTATCACTTGGTGAAAGACAAATATGCATTCTTAGCACTGGGACTCTTATTAATGATCTCTCTCTTCTGATCAAGGTCTATTTATCCTGACTTATCAGCTTTGGCCTGTTGAAAACACCAGTCATTTCTTCTCCAGCTTTTGAGTTAGCTGAGGACACAAGAATATTCAACTGGATAAAATCCCCAACACTTGTTCTCTATTACTATGCAAGTTATATAACATTACCTGGACTTGCTTTCTTTTGTAAAATAGTATCTGCCCTTCCAAATTCAGAGGATTACATGAGTTACCTAAGAAACCTATATCAGTACTACTTTTCTGGTTTTGCTCACTCCAATATCTTAATAATTAACTGCAAGACATGGAACTCAGATATAGCTAAATATTAAAGGGAATTCTTCAATTTAAAATGTTACAAATAACAAAAACATATTGATGAGAATGATCAACTTTGCCCTGGAGTAAGAGTGTATATTTTTTATTACTCATACTTACAGACAAATATGTGAGTTCTGATATCACTTTCTAGTTTACCTCCACTAATAAATGGATGACCACACCAACCAGTTAGGCTAAGATTTATTTTTATCCGCTCTAGTGCTCAGTTTTGGAGTTAGAGACTTGGGCATTGCCTCTTGTTCTCAGTTACCAATCTTCAATTCTGCTTCATTGTCTTTTTTTTTTAATTATTATTATTATTTTTTTTGGTACTGGTTATTGAACTTATTGTCTATTAAGTCAATGCATTTCTCTCTATTATCCCAACCTGGTTCTTTTTCATTTCTCATCTGTATTATTTCCATAACCTTCACAACTGGTGTCCTGACTCTAGGATGGTTTCTTATGAATTCATCCATTACCTGATCACTCTAGATATCTGTCTAAAAGATGAGGTTGGCCATGCCTCAGCTCTGCTCAAAACCCTGAATGACTTCTCATTGCCATATAATTATAACCAATCTCCCTACCAAGTACAAACAAGCTTTTTTTTTGCTGTTGATTGTCATATAACTATGGCCATATCCCTCTTGCTTCTAAACCTTTCTACAGACTATTCCCCCATCTATAAAAAATACTACTCATTCCCCAATGCAGACTGACATTTCCACATGGCTGAGAAAAATCCTACTCAATGTCCAGGTCCAGTTTAAATTTCTCTTCCTCAAAGGGACCTTGCCCAGTGTCAGAGTATCCTCTGATTCCCAGATGTAATAATAGTGGGCATTATTGTGCAGTATCTCTCCTCTCCATTAGAAAAATTATAAACTCCTTGATGATTGGATTAGTCCCAAGTAGTACTATATCCTGAATGCCCAACACAGCAAGGAACACATCCCAAAATCTAAACAACATGCTGATAGCATAACCAAGTGAGTTAATGTTGCATTGTTTTTCCTCAGTCTCCACTCCAGGTCACCTATTGTGTATTATCTTTTCTCAAGGCTTTTGTTTACCATTACACAAGGTTCTTAACTTTTGCTTATGTCTGACAGCCTCTAGCAACTTTATCCACTAATTTCCTCTGGTAACTATTTCTTGTCATTATTCCCAATTCTAAGTAGCATGGTGAAATATCAGTGCTCCCTTACCAATCAAGTGGATGACTATATATCTAATCACATTAAAAATTTCTAAGATATTTGAGTAAGTATTATAGAAAAGAATATATGTATTTCTTTTTTGAATGTTTTATTCCTTTATTTTTATGTTTAACTGTTTTTAATTTTCTAAACAAAATAACTCCAACATGTAAATAAAGTTATTAAAAGCTAGGGTTATAATTTTAAAATAACATTGATTAAAGAATAGATGATAAAAGAAATTGAACTGATAACATTTATAGGAAAATTTGACTATTATGGATCATATATTTTAGTAAATATTTTGAACATATTTATGTTAGACTTTGTGCAAGGCACTAATTGATCTATTTAAACTTTTTAAAATGTTTATTTTCCCTTATGGATTTATTTCTCCTGTAGATGACAGTCCAAAGTAAAACTAGAAATTAGGTAATCTTATAGCATAAATAGTAGAGATAGTGTGGGGTTTGCAGTCCTGATTTGGGGTTGCACAAAGTTGTATAATTTGGTGGAAGTCAGTGAAATTTTCAGATTTGATTATGTTATCTCTCTTCACTATATATGTATTTCTAAAGGATTGTGTTAAGAAACCTTTAGCTTCTCAGTGATGGCAAACCTATGGCATGCCTGCCATATTGGGCATGCAGAGCCCTCTCTATCAGCACATGAGCCAAGTTGCCCCAGCCCCCAAGAATTGGATAACAGTTATTTTCTCTAAACTAAACCTTAGTATTCAGTTTTAAATGCAGTGTTGGCACTTTGCAATAAATAAGTGGATTCGGTTTGCAATTTGGGCGCTCAGACTCTAAAATTTCACCATCACTTTTCTAAATAACCTTAAACTTTGAAGGTACTATTCTACCTAATTTCACATCTCTTTCCTAATACATCTAATTTTTTCTTGTAAAAATTCAGGTTTTTCTAATTTTTGAAAGAATTTGATTACAATTTATTTACTTTGCAATTAGCCATGAATTTTTAAAAATAATTTTCATTCATACTTAAGAATGTTTGTGATGTAAAGAAATTTTACCAGGGGTTTTCAAATAATGATTTTTTTATGAATACTAAATTTAGCAGTATTAGGTATGGTAGAGTTTTAAACATTATTTTAAAGTTCTTTAGTATTCTCTCTAAACTTTAAAGCAATAATTTTTTTTACAAATTATATATTTTAAGAGCCTCAGAAGAAGGTGGGTTGATATTAGTTATTATGCTTATAGTACCCAATAGATCAAATAACTATATGGCTATAGTTATAATAAATATAAATATACATTGAAATGCATGGACAAAATGAAAGATCTGAAATTATTCAATGAACTGGCAATAGTGGTTATAGGAAGAAAATCAGGACTATAAGTAAAGGATTAAGGGACACTAGCATAATCCATGTCTGAAAATTCACAAAGAGAACATATTCCTATTTTACTTTAATAAGGAATTTAAAGGAGAATTTCAAAAAATTCTTTAAAACAAGTATAAAATGACTGGAATAGGAGAGTTCAAAGGTGCTTAAATTTTTCAAGTACAGGTGGCTATTTATAGCAAGTCCCTGATTTAGGCACATTTGAGTTGTGACCGTTCATAGAAGCTAACAGACCTCACATTACGAGCATTCGTAGATGGGAACAAATTATGGAAGTATCTCACTTCTGCTGTTCATTGGACACTGTCGCAGTTGCGCTGCGGTGTGCTTGTTGTGCAGTAGTACAGTTCTCACTCAGAGAAAGGGATGTCTGTGAGCAAGAGGAAAATCAGTGGTGTTGGAGAGGAGCCTGCTAGGAAGCACAAAGCAATGACCATGGAAATAGAAGTGAAAATAACTGAGATTGAGCCAAGGTAAGAAGATGGAATGTGTTGTTCATTCTTATAACATGAATCATTCAATCATTCAATCAGAACAGGGACTAGATTGTGAAACACATGAAGTCTGTTCTGCTGATGAAGTCAGTAATAATAATATCCCAAAAGTGTGGTAAACTGATAGGAGAGATGGAGAAACTTCTTAGTGTGCCAACACAGCATCAGCATGGAGCCTCACTCAGCGTAATGCTTATTTAAGAAAAAGCTAAAAGTCTGTTTAAAGATTCACTTCATCAGATTCACAAACTAGTCTGACTTACAAATGTTCTCCCAGAATGGAACTCATTGGTAAGTCAAGAACTTATTGTATTAATGATAAAAACATTTCTAAACCTGTATTTGCTAGGCTATAATACATTTTTCTAGAGACAAATGAAATACTGTTGATTTTTTGCAAAACAAACAAAAAAATCTGTAAGATAACTGTACAATAATTTCACTTTATCTGATTCTATTAGGTCACTTGGAGTAATAATTCAATTCCTAGTTTTTGTAACAAATCTTTACCCTTGTTAATTTGACACTATGAGGCAAATAAGCCATTTCTTCTTTTAATTTATGAGTATCAGGTATTTTAACCCAGCATTAGCAAAGTTGATCAATGCACACCAAAACAAAAGAGATTTGAGAACTTCATGTAATCATCCTTCAATATATATTTTAATAATTACTTTTTATGACATTGTCAGCAGAAATATATTCACATATAAGCATAAAAGTGCATGTTTTTTTAAAAGCATTCAAGAATATTCCACTTCCATCCATTCAGACAAGTATCAATTTAAGTGTTAAAGTTTTTCTATAGTCTAAGTCAATATTTCTGTAATAATCTGGCTACTACATAATTGTTCTTCTGCATCACCTAGTTATAAGACATATTTCTTGAGATCTCTATTTTCATGTCTTTCTTTAAATTTCCATTACTTTCCTCAATAGGTATTATTTTCAATCTACAGTCTGCATTGACCAGGATGAGCACAAGAATAATCTTATTTCCATTTTTTCCCCAGTATCAGGAATTCAACTCAGGACTTGTGCTTGCCAGGAAGGTGTGGCACCACTGAGCTACATTCCTAGCCCCCTTCTGACCATTTTTTAGCATGGGAAGTTTTATTCATTAACTTTTTATTTCTAAAATGAAGTTTAGAAAAAATGTTAATTTGTTTCATGATACTTAAGAATTGATAAAAGTATCATTCTAAAAACATGACATGCCAAACAATGTTTAAAAAAATAAAAGAGTTGGAACATACTAACCCCAATTTTCCAAATGACCTATTATGAAAAAAGGACATGGAAAATGAACCAAATAGAAAAGAAACCCATCAAATTACTGAAGAAGAAATCATTAAAATGTCATAATATTGGAAAAGTGGCAAGTAAGAATTTAAGGTATCACTGGAAAATATAGGAATAAGGATAGTGGATATAAAATGGATCTGTGAAGAGGAAAAATAAGAAATACTAAAAAATTAATAAATTGCAGCTTTCAGTGAATTGTGGCACTTAGATAAGAAAAAGTAACAAAAAAGAAAACCTGCTTTAAATTCTGATTCTATGAATTTTTAAACTGAGCCAGACAATCCAAAGGAACAGATAAAACTATTTAGCAGAAAATTGCCTTCTTTATTACAGGAAGCCATGGTCATCGGTTTAAGAATTCAGTTCTACTTTGACATTGCATTGATATTTGAGGTAATGAGAAATAGAACAAATTTGAAAACAAAACCCCAGATATGAGTTCTTTGGGCTTGGATTTGACCCAGAGAATCTCAATGCTATTTATTTTGGTTTGGGTTTGGCAGAACCATGGATTTTCCAGCCTCTGATCTACTCTGAACATAAACATTGATGACCTTCCAATTTTCATCCTTTCATTTGAGGTTGGTTAATATGGCCATGTTTCATTTTGAGTGGATCTTATTTTACAAACTCCTGAAAAGAAACACAAAATTGATCCAAAACATTGAAGCCACATAGACAGAACATGTGAATCCCTTATGAGCTTGCATCCAGCCTAACAACTGAGGAGTCTGCCAGATCTCTCAAGGTGGAGAGGTCATTGCCGGTTCAAATTTCCAGAAGGAAGTAAACCACTTTTGTATTTTCTAATATGCATTGAGTGGAAGAAGACAAATTTTGAAGCAAGTAAAAAAAAATTCCAGCTCCTTATGAGCCTATTAATAAAGTTCCAACCTCAGCATCTGGCATTTGGGGACTAGAAATCACTCCACAGCTGGAGAAGTCTTGGAACACTGCCCAGTACCTAGGAGTTGAGTGCACTGGATGAACAGTTCCAGATAAAATTTCAGCAAAACTCAAAGCTGTCATTACATTCTATCGACTGCACAACAAATCCAAGATAATATTTAAAGGTAACTCTTAACACTGCATAGTTTTGACTAAAATAAAGTGCCTGCTCAAAAGGGCTGTTTTATAGAAGTCTTAGTATCTCAAAAATATTTTTGTACTGACACTCAGGCAATTAATAAGTGAAAATGACAGTTGACATGTTTCTTTAAATCTATCCTAAATCTTGGACTATATTCAGGTTTTTTTCTGTGCTCAATCAAATGATCTCAAAGTGTTAGGAATGATTCCAGTGGCACTTAGCTATTCATACATATTTCATTTCCATACAGTCTTCTCATTGTAATCACCAAAATGGGCTACCAGCCAATATTATTCTTGTGTTCATAAAGATGAATAAAATGTACTTCTTAATGTCTAGTCCATCACTATTCTAGCTTTATACCACTGAATTCAATTACAAAGACCTCTTAAGCATGGCCTGCATATATCCTTTATGGCCTCTTTAAGCTTTTCTCCTGTCTAGCAACTTGTATAACATTTACTCTACACAGTGTACATTCATCTTACATTTTTGAGAAGATCATTCTTGAAGAAGGTTAAAATCTCTACACTGAAAATCAAAAATCCAAAATTCTCTAAAATCCAAAGCTTTTTGAGCACTGACATTATACTTCAAGTGGGAAACTGTTTTGCTTAGAAAATTGTTAAATATATTCTATCAATTTACATTTAGGCTGTGTGTATAGTGAAACATAAGCAAATGTCATGTTAAGTACTTAACCTTGTCAGGGATAACTTCTGAGAAATGCATTGTTAGTTAATTGTTGTATAAGCAGCATCAAGTGAGCTTCCCCCAAATAAGTTGGATATTATGTCAGCAGGCAAAATAATTGTATAGCATTATGGTCATATATGCTGGTCACCGTCGACTGAAATGACACATGGCTGTATATGCAAATATTCCAGAATCTGAAAAAAAAAACCCTAAAATCTTGAAACACTTCAGATCCCAGGCCTTTCAGGGAAGGGATACTCAACCTGCTATGTATCTTTTTGTTGCCTGAAGATATTAAGTGTGAAACTGTATCACAAGGAAAAACTTTTTGAGCCAAAATATCTATATATTGGTTTTGAAATGTTTGGTATAGGCACTGCCTACACACCAGTCTTCTCAATTCAATTTGCCTGTAGTGACCTATGACATCACACAACATCTGATATAAGCAATAATCTTTGGATGAAGCTTTTATCCTCATGAAAAGAAAATGTTAATATTTGCAAAAAATCAAAGGATAATTTAACACCAGAAAGAATCCCACCATACCCATGAAACATCATGTTCTCAGAATTCTGAGGATAGTAGAAAGTATCTCATCACTTTGCTCATTGAGTCACTTCTCAGACAGGAAGCACCCCTTTCATATGAGCATCTAGAAAAATCCCTCTTGGGTAGTGGTGAGAATACACAGGAATAAGAGATAGAAAAAGGAACAGAAGAGAAAATAGGGAAACAATTCCTTTCACAATAGCATCCAAAAAACTGAAGTATCTAGGAATCAATCTAACAAAAGTAGCACAAGACCTCTACACTGAAAACTACAGCACTCTGAAAAAAGACATCACAGAGGGTATAATAAAATGGAAAGATATCCCCTGCTCCTGGGTAGGAAGAATCAATGTAGTGAAAATTGCCATACTACCAAAACTGCTATGCAGATTCAATGCAATGCCAATGGAAATTCCAACACTATATTTCACAGAACTAGAAAAAAGAATCCAAAATTAATTTGGAACCAGAAGCGAACTAGAATAGCAAAAGCCATCCTAGGCAACAGACACATGGCAGAGGGTATAACAATTTCCAATTTGAAACTATATCACAAAGCCACTGTGATAAAAACAGCATGGTACTGGCAAAGAAACACATCTGAGGATCAGTGGAACAGATTGGAAGACACAAAAACAAATCCAGATGTACTCAACCACCTCATCTTTGACAAAGGAGCTGACCATCCTCAGTGGAGAAAATATAGCCTCTTTAATAAATGGTGTCAGGAAAATTGGATCTCAATCTGCCAAAGATTAAAATTGGACCCTTATCTCTCACCATGCGCTAAATTAAAATCCAAGTGGATTAAAGATCTATATATTAAAACAGAAACAGTAAACTTACTGGAAGATAAGTTAGGCAGAACTCTTGAAGCATTGGCATAGGAAAAGACTTTATGAACAAATCCTCAGTAGCATGAGAACTAGCAGAAAGAATCAATAAGTGGGATATCATCTTATTAAAAAGCTTCTGCACTGCAAAGAAACCATCAACAGAACTAAGAAACAACCTACAATGTGGGAAAAAAAATTTTATCAGCTGCTCCTCAGACAAAGGACTATTATCTAGAATATATAAAGTACTCAAAAAAATCAGCCCCCCAAATATAAAGACCCAATTCAAAAGTGGGCATCTGAAATGAACACACATTTTTCAGACAAAGAAGTAAAAACAGCAAGTAAATATATGAAAAAAATGTTCCACATCATTGGTCATTCAAGACACGCAGATGAAAACAACACTGAGATTCCACCTCAACCCTCGGCTGTTATTAAGAAATCAAACAATTATAAATGTTGGCAGGATTGTGGGGAGAAAGGAACCCTGCTCTGTTGTTGGTGGGAGTGCAGACTGGTGTAACCACTATGGAAATCAATATGGAGATAACTCAAAGAGCTGGGACTAGAGGTTCCACTTGACCCAGTCATTCCTCTGCTGGACATCTTTCCAAAAGAATTAAAAGAATCATATCACAGTGATATATGTACACCTATGTATATAGCAGCACCATTTGTAATAGCTAAAACTTGGAAACAGCCCATTTGCTCATTAGTTGGAAACTGCACAAAGAAGATGTGGTTTTTCTATAAAATGGAATACTACTCAGCCATAAAGAATGAGATATTAGAGTCATTCATAGGAAAATGGATACATATTGAGGATATACTCCTAGGTGAAATATATAAGTCACACATGTGTAAATACTGAATAGTTTCTCTGGTGTGAAAAACTATAATAGTACATAAGATCCTAATGAGATAATTGAGCATGTGAAATAGGAAGAAAAGGGCTAAAGGTGTGGGAAAAGTGGGAAGGGTAGGGGAAAGGGAATAGGGGAAAAGAAAAAATGTGAGAAAATGAAAAAATAGAAATAAAGTGTTTGTAAATGGGGAGGGGAGGAGTGAAGGGAGAGCAGGGACAAGGGGAAAAAATGAGAACCAAGACCTGTCATGTAAAGGTACAAGATCCCAATGATGAATGTAACTGTACTATATACCTAAAATGTACCAATAAACTCAATAAAAAAAGAAAAAGGAACAGAAAAACCTATTTTATTAGAGTAATATAAAAATAATTTAAGAAAAAATTTTAAAAATAAAAATATCTTGCTTCCAAAATACTTGCACAATGTGTATACACACAGGTATAACATTGTACTTGAAATTGACATAGAGCCTTTCAATAATGATAATACCATTTGAGTTCTCCCTTTGTGTCAAATATAGAGTTAATTGCATTGATTCGTTAGATTATTTAATCTTCAAAATAATAATTGGTGCTATTGTTATAATTTTGCCAGTAAGGAGAAAAGACTAGAAAGATTGAGTTGCTTGGTTACATTCAGACTGTGCCTTCTGCTTTTTGGTTCATAATATATTGTGCAGTCTGCATTATAATAAAAGATTGTAAACATTCACATTGGATTATAAACAATAAGGATCTGGAAATTTTAAAAATTGTATACCCCTTCACATACACAATCACTCACATGAAGATCTTGCACATTAAAAACTATCACAAATCATTAATATTGTTCTATACCTGGTACATATTACAAATTCTCCAACTGCCTCAAAGATGATATTTGTTTTTCTCAAATCACAGAAATCACAAACATTCCATACATTACTGCACTGTTTTATTATACCAAAGTATTTATTGTATTATAGAAAATATGCATTGTGTATATGTGGGGGGATACATTTTTACACATATGTGTGCGCTATTAAATGAGAAACATGGTCATGAATGTGGTAGGATTTTGCACATTTGGCATATCGATAGTTTCTCTGGCAACCTTATGATTTTTCTAAATTATATGCTTGATTTAATTTATAGTCATTTTTGGGGAAGAATATTACATATGTATTGGTGTTAAATTCTATCATTATGCTTATAAAATATAATAAAAATAAGTATGTGATATAATAAAATAGAAACAGAAATATCAGATCTTAAAAATGTGAACTTTTAGTTGTTTTTGGATTTCAAATATAAGTATATTTCTTTTCTATGGGAAATTTTGCTAGAAAATGTAAGTGATACAATCAATAAGCATATGATATTTATCAAATTAATAAAATCAAGGAATTTATAAATCATATAATTTTGAGGACAGTTTCTCAACTATAATATTTAACTGTTTTATTTGTAAAAACATTATTTCAAAAATATTATACAAAAAGAAAATGAGAAAGAACATATAATGTTTGAAGATCATATCTAAAACTAATAATGTATTTGGATTATCAGTCTGTGTTGCATAATTTGTGTTTATTTCATATCCTTTTTTTGCTGTCATATATATGTATATTTGAAATTTTTATTTAGTATCTTCATTTCTTGTTGTCATGTATGTTTGCAATCTTTAATAAAAAACTAGCACAGACAGAGCATAACTTTTTATTTTATATTTTTAAATTAATTTTATTGGTACATTTAAGGTACAAAAATAATGAAATTCATCATTGGGAATTTTCACCTTTACATAATCCATCTTGGTTTTTAATTTTTTTCCATTCCCCTGCCCTCCACCCCTCTCTATCTACAAACACTTTATTTCCATTTTTTCTCATATTAATTCCATTCTCTTCTTTCTTTTTCCCTACCCCTCCCACTACCCCTTCACCTTTGCACATTTTCTTCCTATTTCACATTATCTATGATACCTTTGAGTCCTTATTTACACTTTCAGTTTCTCACATCAGCTAAACTATTCATTATTTATACATATGTGTCCTATTTATTTCAGTTAAGAGTATCACCTCAATGTGCACTCATTTAGCTATAAATATCTCTAATTTCTCATTCTTTGTGGGTGAGTAGTACTCCATTTTATTAAAAACACTTTATCAAGTCTCCTATTGATGGGCCACTGGGCTGCTTTAAAATTTTAGCTATCATGAATTGTGCTGCTATGAACATGGTTGCACATATATCACTGTGATATAATTTGTTTAATTCTTTGGGGAAGATACCCAGAGCGGGGATAGCTGGGTCAAATGGGACTTGCAATCCTAGTTCTTTCAGGTATCTCCATACTTATTTCCACAGTGGTTGCACCAGTGTTCACTCCCACCAACAGTGTAGAAGTGTTCCTCTTTCCCCACAGGTCTTCCAGCATTTTTTTATTGATTGATTTCATGATAGCAGCCATTGTTTCTGGGGTGAGGCAGAATCTCTGTGCTGTTTGCATTCACATCTCTTGAATGAACAATGATGTTGAACATTTTTTCATATGTTTATTTGCTATTTCTACTTCTTTGTCTGAGAAATGTCTGTTCATTTCAGATACATGTTTTTGGATTGGGTCTTTAAAGTTGGGAGGTCTGATTTTTTTTAAAGTTCTTTATAAATTCTAGATAGTAGACCTTTGTCTGAGGAAGAGCTGGTGAAAAGTTTTTCCCCCATTGTGGGTTGCCTCTTCACTCTGATGGCTGTTTCTGTTGCTGTGCAGAAGCTTTTTAATAAGGAAACATTCCACTTGTTGATTGTGCTAGCTCATGGGCAACTGAAATTTTGTTCATAAAATCTGTTCCTACACTGATGTCTTCAAGAGTTCTACCTAATCTCTCTTCCAACCAGTTTAGTTAAATGTTGCAATATTTAGATCTTTAATCCATTTTAATTTTAGTTTAGTGCCTGGTGAGAGATATAGGTCTATTTTTAATATTTAGCAAGTTAAAACCCAGTTTTTCCAGCACCATTTATTGAAGAGGCGATCTTTCCTCCAGTGAGGGTATTTGGCTCCTTTGTCAAAGATGAGGTAGCTGAGTGTGTCTGGAGTTATTTTTGCATCTTCTATTCTGTTCCACTGGTCCAGAGGTCTGTTTCTTTGTAATTCCATTCTCTTTTATTATCACAGTAGCTTTGTAGTATAGTTTCAAGTTGGGGATTGTGACACCCCCTACCATATCTTTATTGCCTAGAATTGCTTTTGATATTCTAGATCTCTTCTTGCTCCAAAATTAATTTTTGTAATGTTTTCTCAAGGTACATGAAGTATGCTACTGGACTTTCAATTGGTATTTGTTTTAATCTATATAGCAGTTTTGGAAGTATGGCCATTTTCATTATGTTGATTCTTCCTACTCAGGAGCAAGTGATACCTTTCCATTTTCTGATATCATCTTCAATCTCTTTTTTAGAGTGCTACAGTTTTCAGAGTAGAAGCCTTTGATTTTTTTTGTTAGGTTGATTCCTAGATATTTCAATTTTTTGGATGCTATTGTGAAAGGAATTGATTTCCCCATTTCTCTCTCAGTGAGTCTCTTCTTCATGTAAAGAAAAACTATTGTTTTTTTGTATGTTGACCTTATGTATCTAGCTATTTTGCTGAATTTAGTTATTATGTCTAGAAGACATTTGGTGGAGTTCTTGGGGCCTTCTATATAAAGTATCATTTCACCAGCAAATAATGACAATTTCACTTTTCCATTTCCTACCTTTATTCCTTTTATTTCTTTCTCTTGTCTAGTTTCTATGGCTAATGTTTCCAAAACTGTATTGAACAGGAGTGATGATAGTGGACATCCTTGTCTTGTTCCTGAATTTAGTGTGCAGGATTTCAGTTTTTGACCATTTATTATGATATTGCCTGGTTGTTTTTCATATATGGCTTTTATCAGATTGAGGTAAATCATCTATTCCAATATTCTGTAGAGTTTTATCATGAATGTGTGTTGGATTTTGTTAAATGTTTTTTCTGCATCTATTGAGATGATCCTATAGTTTTTGTCCTTGGCTCTGTTAATATAGTGTTTTACATTTATTGATTTGCTTATGTTGAACCATCCCTGAATCCCTGGGATGAATCCCACTTGGTTGGGGTATATGATCTTCATAATGATCTTCTGCATTCTATTTGCCAGTATCTTCTTTAAGGATCTATGTTCATTAGTTGGAATGGGCTATAGTTCTCTTTTTTCAGTTGTGTCTTTCTCTGCTTTGGGGATCAAGGTGATGCTTGTTTCCAGGAGTGAATTCAGAAGTATTGCTTGCCTTTCAATTTCATTGAAGAATTTAAACAGTAGTAGCAGTCATTCCTCTCTAAATGTCTTGTATAATTCAGCAGTGAAGCCATGAGGACCTGGGATTTTCTTAGTTGGTAAGGTTTTTATTACATTTTCAATTTCATTTATTGATATTAAGTTGTTTAGAATTTTTAGGTCATCTTTGTTCAACTTTGGTACATGTCTAGGAACTTTTCTGCATGTCTATGGATCTGTCCATTTCTTCTATATTTTCCATCTTATTGGCATATACTTTTCTCAAAGTAGGTATCAATGGTCCTCTGGATTTCTTCTGAGTCCATTGTAATTTCACCCTTTTTTTCCTAATTGCATGGATTTGGGTCTTTTTTTTTTTTTTTTTTTTTTTTTTTTTTTTTTACTTTTTTTGATAAAGTTAGCTAAGGGTTTGTCAAGTTCTTTTATTCTTTCAAAGAACCAATTATTGGCTTCATTGATTTTTTATATTATTCTCTTAGTCTGCATTCCATTAATTCCTGCCCTAATCTTTATAATTTCCTCCCTTGTATGAGCCTTGGGTTTGTCCTGTTCTTTTTTTCTAGAAGCTTGAGGTTCAGCATCAGATTGTGTATTTGATCTTGCTAAATTTTTCTTATATGGGTATTCACTGCTGTGAATTTCCCTCATAAGACTGCTTTCATTGTGCCCCATAGATTTCAATATGTTGTACTGTCACTATAATTTAATTGTAGTAATTGTCTAATTTCTTTTTTAGTTTCCTTTGTGACCCATTGGTTATTCAGAAGTGTATTGTTCAATTTCCATGTGCTTATGAAATTCTTGTAGCTTCTTTTGCTGTTGATCTCCAATTTCATTGCTCTATGGTCTGATAATATACAGGGAATAACTTTAATTCCTTTCCATTTACTTCAACATATTCTATGAGCAAATATGTGGTCTATTTTGGAGAACAATACATGTGCAGCTAAAAAGAATGTATATTGTGATTTTTGTAGAGTGGTACACTCTGTAAACTTCTGTTAAGTTCCTTTGTTCAAAAGTTTGATTGAGTTTTATGATTTCATTGTTTATTTTTTGTTCTGGTTGATCTATTTTTAACAGTGGGGTTCCCCCATTACTATTGTATTAGTACTTATATGATTTTTCATGTCCGTTAGTATTTGTTTTATACAGTTGGGTGCACCAGTGTTTGGTGCAAATATATTAAGGATTTTCATCTCTTCCTCTTGGATTGTTCCCTTTATGAGGATGTAGTGGCTTTCTTTGTCTCTCTTAATCAGTGTTGGTTTGAAATCCACTTGATCTGCAAAGAGGATAGCTACTCCTGCTTTGGTGGGGGGGGAATCCTGTCACATGGAGCATTGTTTTAGACTTTAACTTTCAGTGTATGTGTTTATTTTTGAATTAGGTGTGTTTCTTGTATGTAGCATATTGTTCAATCTTGCTTCTTGACCCATTCTTCCAGTCCATTTCTTTTGATTGGTGAAATAAGACCATTAACGTTGATGGTTATAAATGATATGTATTGACTTATTCTTGTCATGACTTTTTCTTTTTGTTGAATTCTCCCTCTTTGCATTTAATTTCTTGTCTTATCTGATGGATTCATTCTGCTGGTTTAGTATTCATAAAGTTCTTAAGGTGCTTTTGTCATGAAAGCATCTTATTTCTCTATCAATTTGAAAGATAGCTTTGGAGGGTACATCAATCTGGGTTGGAGGTTGTTTTCCTTTAGGGCTTGAAAAACATTACTCCAGGCTCTTCTTGCCTTGATGGTTTGTGTTGAGAAGTCTGCTGTGATTCTGATGGGCTTACCTTTGCATGTAACTTGTTTCTTTTCTCTAACTCCTTGTAGGATTTTGTTCTTCTGTTGAGTTTCTGGAATCTTAACTATTATATGCCTATATGTAGATTTTTTATTGTGGCTAGTTGGAGTCCTGTAAGCCTCACTTATCTGTATGTCAAGCACCCACACACACACACCAGAATTGGGACATTTTCTGCCATTAATTCTGTGAACAGTTTTTTATGTCATCTGCACTCTCTCCTGTTTCTTCATTGACTTTGATGTGTCTTATTTTATACTTCTTTCAATTGTCTAGCAGCTGCTGGATTGATTTCTTGTGGTCTCTTACTATTTTTTTTCAGATTTAATTGAGTTTATTGGTACATTTTAGGGATACAGTACAGTTATATTCATTGTTAGGATCTTGTACCTTTACATGACAGGTCTTGGGTCTCATTTTTTCCCCTTGTCCCTGATTATTTTTAAGAACTTTTTCTTTTCCTAGTCACAAATTGCAACCCTTTCTTCTATATCTTATATTCTGTCCTCACATTCAGTCATTCTGCTTTGTAAACTTTTAATCTCCTGGAAATCTGTTTTATGGATTCCATTTGTTTCCTATCTTGGGATTCCATCATGTTTGTCAGTTACTCTATTTTTTTTATCTATGTCTGCTCTAGATGTACTAATCATGCCTTGTACTATGGGCACAATATCTGCTGTTATCTGGGAAATTATTTCTGATTTCATTTTTTCCAGGTCCTCTTTCATTGCCAGTTCAGGGAGTCCAGGTGGTTAAGTAACAGTTTATTTCTGATTTCATTTTTTCCAGGTCCTCTTTCATTGCCAGTTCAGGGAGTCCAGGTGGTTAAGTAACAGATTGTTCCATCTCATTGACCTTTGGGGTTGCCATAGGTGATCTGGAAGTCTGGTTTTAAGACTTGTTTGTGTATGTCCTCATTTCAACAGAAGCAGCCTATTGTGCCTTTGTTGAGGAAACATTTTGCTCACCCAGTGGTCTTCAATCTCAGCAAGCCACCAAACAGCTTTTACTCTGCTGCTCACCAGTACACCAATTCCTGGGTTTGCAATGGTGGCTTTCTAGATCCCTGAGCTGCGCTGTTGTCAGGGTTGGCTTCTGGCAGGGGTCTATGCATACTTGGTGTGGTATCTAGGAATGACTCTCACTGGGGGCCCTATGTAACTATTGTCTGGGAGGGCCTATGGCTGGGGATTGTTTACCCCAGTTCCTGTTGTCTGTGTAGGCTTTTGGCTAGGGTCTCCATATACTTATCAATGGTATCAGGGTGAGTTTCTGGATGTTACTCGTGCATTTTTGTTGTTCTTTTCCAGGTGAGCCCTTGGCTGTTGCTGATGGTATGGCTGGTCTCTGGCCAAAGATTGTATGCCTGTTCAGCTCTTTCCTATGTTGGCCTGTTGCTTCGGCAGGTATGACCACGCCTCTGGGGTTGGGGAGGGTCCCTGCCTATGATCCACCTGCAGCCACACCACTCTGGTCCACACAGCTACTCCCTGGGATCTGTGTGCACTTACAGATTGGATGGTAGGCCTCTGGATAAAGCTTGGTCACCTCTGAAGCTCTCTTCTAGGTGGACCCATAGTTTTGGCTGTGTGCCCATGCCTCTGGGGTCAGGGCAGGTCCCTGGCTGGGATCCACCTGTAGCTGCATCACTCTGGTCCACACAGCTGGTCCCCAGGATCTGCATACACTTACCAATGGTATGGCACTCCTCTGAACTTTTTATCAGTCAACACAAGAATATAACCACATTTTGGAGTTGTAGCTGAGTGTTTATTCTTGGAGATCATACATATAGCAATAAATGAATATAGCAATGATAAGGATCATTATAAAGGAAAATAGAAGATTTTAGCTAGAATCATGAAAACATCAGAATATCCTTGGACCAGAGTGAAACAGCAAATTGATGAACTGGTTTAACCTAAAAATTCACTAGGCCTTGGATCTGAAAGCAAGTGGTGGCCACAGGAGGTAATGTTCTGGGAGCTGTAGGTAAAAGGAACCAGAAGTTCTCCACCAAATTCAGGACAAGTGTCAGGCTCAACACTTGAAGGTGGGGACTGAGGAGTAGATACTCCTCATCATGAAAAGACACTAAACAACAATGAAAAATAGCATAGCAATCTACAAATGTAAATGTCCTCCTAGAGCTACAGAGTTTTGAGACCTAAGCACTGGAGAAAAGAGCTCATCCAAACAAAAGAGAGTAAGCCGCATTGGTTGTTTGTGCTGTAAGAGGATCTCTTCTCTCAGTGTCACTGTGGGACAGGTGTCCATAGTCTGTCTGAAATCTTTTGATTCTGGAAGTTCAGAAAACCAGAAAGAAATGATTGCAAATTTTCTAGTCTGAGGAGGAGAGACAGATGCATTATGTAATCTAATACTGAGAGAGAAAACCAATCAATAATCAAAAAACGAATTTATTGTAGACTTATTTTAATAGAATATTTTTTGCAAAACTTTTAAATAAGTAGACTAAATGTGTCCATAAAGATAAATGAGGCATAACTTTTTTAACCCAACAAAAATATTCCATAAAACACACAGAAGAAAATACAAGGAGTATAAGTGACAAGAGAAGAAAACCAGCAGTGAACTTGGAAATAAAGTGTGGAATTATTAAAATAAAGTAGACTAGATAAATTCCAGATGAGACAGAGTGGAAGAAAAGTGAGTTATTTGGACAAAAATAAGGAGAGAAAAGCCTACTTTTCAGTTCACAGCAGCAACAAAATATCTAATAGATCTGACCTTTTCCTCTAACATCTGTGAAAAGTTTTCTTGGATCCTAATTAAGATATCCCTGCCTTAGTTTAACAACCATCTCTGATAAAGCTTCCTAAAAGTAAATATGTCCAATTTTTGGTGGAATATTTATTGTACAAGTATATGTAGTCTCACATTTTTTAGTAAAAACATTCTAAACTAGTAAGAATTGATTTTCCCATTCCACTCTCTGTATACCCATTCTGGAGTCTACAGAGAAGAGTCAAGGCAGAGCATCTGGGAAGGAAAGTCACAGTTCTGAGTGAATCAAAGACCATGTCCTATGTTCTAATGGGAGCTTATTTTAGAATAGAGGGCTGACTTTGTAGTGTCTTCAACATTAAGATAGCTAAGAAAAAAATCATCAGTAATGGAGAATGGTATTCTATTGCCAGGAATTCTGGGGGAGTGAATATGAGAAGTGTCAAATGTGTTTGAAGCAAGTTGGGTGATCTCACTGATCTAGATATGGTTTAAATATATCCTCCAAATGTTCACATGATAGAAATCTGGTGTTAATGTTGTAAAAAATTTAAAAGGATGGACTTAATGTGATTAATTCATTGGGGGCATTGCTTTCAAAAGAGACTAATGTATTTCTTATGGGACCCCAGAGAAGGTTGTTAGAAACAGAGAAACCCTTGCTCTTGAATCTCTCTCTTGTTTCCAGTCTTGTCATGTGATTTCCCTCCTCTTTTTCTCTCTTCCATATGTTCCTGCCCTAATGCCATCACTCAATGTTGTGATGTAGTTAAAAAGCCCTTGTGAGAGGCCAAATAAATGGCGCCACCTGTTCTAGGACTTTAAACCTCTAAATCAATGAGCTAAATGAACCTTTTTATTTACAATTTCCCTAGCCTCAGGTGTTTCATTATAACAACATAAAATGGACAAATGTAATGCTGATAGGTTTTCTGCAGTCTAAGTTCCAAAAGAAGGGTTAAGTTTGTAACTATGGGTTGGCCTCTTTCCTAGCAGGAAAATAGACTGCAACAGAAAATCCATCTCATCTGGCACTACATTCTGGAGCTGTAGCTCATGATGAAGGGCTCTCCTCCTGACTGGTAATGATATATCAAGTGATAATGATATATCATACCTGTAGCAATTGCTTTGCCTGGAAGAAGTCCACTTCTTAGACTCTAGAAACATGATAGGAAACTAAGTGGCACTAAAAGGACTTGTGGCTGTAGAATAAAACATATATGTTAATTTTCTCTGAATTTAGTCAATCTTTTAAAAAACACTGTGGACAGTGGACTTTCTATTTGAAAGTGTGATTAATTCATAAACACATTTTGCATAAAGCAACAATGAAGCCATAAAGGTAGACTGTGAGTCATTTTACTTGGAGGATATTCTTAGCAGTGGTTACACTGAGTAATTTTGCTGACACCTTGACCTCATATGTCCTCAGTCCGGACACCCAATTCCTCCTGGATCCCTTGAGATGCCAAATACAGGGTGTATGTGGAACCATGGAAGATCTCTGACTCATCTGGTTTGCTACATTCTTCTTTGCCTTTAAGCCTTCCAGAAGTTCCCTAGAAGCTTTGACTTCTCCAGAAAATTCTACCATCTCTCATAATTATCTTGTTGAACAATTTCATTTTTTCCTGTCTCTGTTATTTATTTGGTTCCATTTCCATAGAAACACAGAGCTAGAAGATACTTTAGGGATTATCTAGCTCAGTACTCACACCTTACAGATGAGAAAACTGAGGCCCAGAGAGATTAAGTTACTTTTTCTTTTCAGTGAGCCATAGAAAAAAGGAAAGGATTCTCAAACTTGATTTGGCTCCTATCAGAGAGCTGGCTATGTTTCCAGGACTTGACGTCAATGTAGTTTCTCAGGGTGGCAGATGACTCTTCCACCAGCAGATCACACCAGACCTGCAGCAGCCCAGGTTATTGTGAAAAGATCCTGCTTCCTTACTAATAGGCTGACATTCCCTCTGACCCTTTCAGCTTCTTGGCATGGTTTTACTAAATATGTTCCTTCCCAGTTTCCTGGCAAACTTAATGTCATCCAGAAGGTTCTCCTTCTGGCTGGATCTGATTCTCCACCTTGCTGCCTCTGTATAATGGTGCTCACCTTGCCATGGAATTTGCCTGCTGATCCTGAAGCAGGGCATCCCATGATACCCCTTCTACAAGTCTTTTGATGCCACCTAGTACCCATGAGCAAGGATATGTAAACAGACTGCACTTGTACTAGACTAAGTGGAGTCTTGTTTCTTTGCTCCAATCTCCATGGGGACAGTGACATGACCCCTTCACACCTGCACATAGTATCTGCCAAGAGATGACTTGCTGAGGAGGCTATGTGCAGATCTCAGGGCTGAAGATGGATGGGGCTCTTAGACTATGGACATCTGTTGCCTGGGACTTCTCTTTAGAAGGAACAAAGTGAAACAATTCAAGCAGCCTTCAGGTCATGGAATGTTAGTGCAGAATGTCGACTAAGAAATAGTTTAGCTAAAAATCCAATAGGTATTGGATTTTGATCCACCCAAGGCACCCTCGAGCAATTACTAAAAATTCAGGTTCCTGGGCTCTCCCTATAGTTCATTGGGTGTACAAGAGAGACCAGGAAAGTAATTTTCTAATAAGCTCCAGTGATTCTAAGCTGGAACTTTGCACAGATGCTCACCTCCCAATACTGCTAAGAAAGAAGCTGAGGAGTGGGCCATAGTCCTGCTGGAGCTCCATGCAAGTGATTTAGACTGTGGCTGTTCAGCCATGTAGAGAGCAGCTATTGGCTGATCCTGAATCCCAAGATGCCCAGTTCTTTGCTTCTGGGACTTTGCCTCTGCCCGCCCTCCCTAGCTTGCTAAGAGTTACGCTGTTCTCCAAGAACTGGTTTCTCTAAGAACCTGGAAGAGGAAGATGCAACTGCACAAGAAAGGGTAGCACAGAAAGGGTATGGGATGAATAGTGTTGTTTCACAATTTTGCCAGATGACATTACTGAGCCAAAACATCTAGTTGATTTGTGTTGAAAACATCTGCCAACATATTAAATGTGTGGTCACTCACCCACCTAGTAAAACAACACAAGCTACTTCTTTTTCCACCCCTCTCCTCCTCTTTCTCCTCCTTCTCCTCCATCCTCATCCTCTCCTTTCTTACTTTATTTTAATCCCTAATGCATGATGTGAGAAACCAAGATAGAAATAGAGATTAATTCAAAAGCTGCACTTTTGGCCAGTGTCAAATTCATTTGACTTACTTTTTACAGTTTCTCTGCATGACACTGTGTGAACACCAATATGACAAGGCATCAGGTAGATCCTGAAATACAAAGGAGCCATGCAGCAGCAGGTTTTGCCTCCTGGGCCTCAGCTGCATTTCCTATTTTCAAAGGGATATCAAGGATTAAGTGTTACACACACAGCATATGACCAGGGGGAGGTATTCACAGTTTTCTACTGGAAATTCCTTTTAAAGTTATTTTATCTTTCACTTAAATTTCCTCTTTAAAATTAAATAGCCATTTGACTCTTTTGTACCTGCTGTGCAATTTCAAATGATTTCCTCTCGCAATTTCCTTAGTGCTCACCAAGATCTCACAGATGAGAGGATATTTTATACCTCCAGTATAAATTTTGTTCCACTCACATACATTAATCACCAAATGCCAGAAGAGGCAGATAGGTAAGACAAAATAACAGGCATAAATTACATTTTAAGGCACTCAGATAAGAGCAAAGTCAACACTTCCACATATCACCTCAAATCCCTTTTGGAATTAGATAGTGGTATAAATGTCAAGCTTTTTTTTGTGATACCATAAATATAAATAATAATTTTCCATTTTTTCAGAAAATTCTAGTACCTGAAAAGCCAGCCATCATATACAATATATTTGAATGGATTCTTAGTACTTTGGATGGACTATATTAGTAAAAATGGAAAAGGACAAGTAGCAAGATGCAATAATTTTGAAAATAATTTATAGCTATTTAACTGAAGTACACATAAAAATAATAATAGATAGGATGCTTTAAACTAATAAATATGAAAGAATTCCAGCATCATGTTTATTCATTCAGTAAAACCAAGTATTTCCCTGACTAACAATAAAAAACAAGAATCATACCACAGAGATATATGTGCACCAATGTTTATAGCGGCACAGTTTGTAATAGCCAAAACTTGGAAAGAGCCCATTTTCCCATCTGTTGGAAACTGAATAAAGAAGATGTGGTTTTTCTATAAAATGGAATACTACTCAGCCATAAAGAATGAGAAGTTAGAGTCATTAATAGGAAAATTGATACATATTGAGGATATATTCTTAAGTGAAATAAATAAGTCACACATGTGTAAATACTGAATAGTTTCTCTGGTGTGAAAAACCATAAAAGTACACAAGATCCTAATGGGATAATTAATAAAGTGAAATAGGAAGAAAAAGGTTAAAGATGTGGGGAAAGTGGGAAGGGTAGGGGAAAAGGAATAAGGGAAAAGAAAAAAATATGAGAAAATGAAGAAATGGAAATAAAGTGTTTGTAAATGCAGAGGGGAGGGGTGTGAAGGGAGGGCAGGGACAAGGGGAAAAAATGAGAACCAAGATCTGTCATGTGAAGGTGCAAGATCCCAGTAATGAATGTAACTGTATTGTATCCCTAGATTGTACCAATAAGCCCAATAAAAAAAAAGAAACAAGAGAAACATTATGAATTTCTAACAGTGATATACTAAATCTGTAGTTATTGTAATGATTGTATCAGTGTCAAGCAACAGTTTATTTTGAAACAAATATATTTGAGATGTTGGTGATTGTGATGTTTGTTTGATTGCATCAACTTGAGTAAGAAACTCAACTAAATTGGCTCCGCAATTCCACACCTTAGGGTAGGGAAGACCCATCCAAGGGTGGCCTGTCACCTGGATGATATAAAGGGGAAATGAAGAAGGATGAATCTACCTCTGTTTCTTTGGAGGAGCTCTAGTCTTCCCCGTCACCTTGGATATCATCTTGCTTCCAGCACAGACTCTTCAGCCTTCCATTGCAGACATATCAGCCTCCTTATATGGACTCACAAAGGCCACTGCAGTGAGCTCTAGACCTTCTATTGGATCCTTTGGTATCCAGTGTGCAGGCAGACCCCCTGCACTCCTCCACATATGACTGTGGGTGGCTACTTTAAGCCAATCTTTTAAATTCTTATATACTTGTATATCTTGTATTATGTCTGTTTCTCTGGTAAACACTGATAGCTGATACCTTGAGAAAAAACCCAAATCTTTCTTTTCAGCTATGTGGCTTGGATTTATTTGTTTTTGAAATAAACAAACAACATACAAGTCCCATGGGTGCCTGGCTCTGCCATAAAGGCAGGCAATATCACTATTTTCCTGCTGTCCACTTCTCCTTGCTCATTGAAAGCCTGGCCTGGCCACTGTAATAGGTGCCCACTGGATGTAGGGCAAGCTTTTTATATTTGGGGTGGAGAGAGTGATATATTTCATAATGTCACTCACCACCATGGGTTCTTCTCTTAGTGACAATAGCATTAAAACTAAAATGATAATATGAATATACATGAAAATCTTTAATTGGAAGGCAAAGAAGACAAAGAAAGGACTCCAGCATGAGGAGGAGCTGGCAGAACATCAGAACATAAGAATCCTCTGATGGAAAGGACTGAGCTAACTCATTCACAAACACAGCAGGCTGGCATTTAAGGATTCTGTTAGATGGGCCAGGCTCCAGTCAATCATTCTCAGTCCTGGTTTTCTAGCTCTCATGGTTTGAAACAAGATTCAAATCCCATAAAATGATTGTCTTTGGCAGTGTCAGTTGCCAAAGCTCTGCTTTTTCTGGGACCTAGATGATTGCAAATTTAGGATTATGGCTGGGGATCAGGCATGGGGGGTATCTGGAACAGGATTTTGTAAAAGCTGGTAATCGGATTTTCCTATGAATGCTAAAATTTAATCTTGTCTTAGTGACCTCCAACATGAAGGGGGATGAGAGAGGCTAGGTAAATATAGAATTTAATAGTTCTTTATTTTGTTTTTAGTTATCTACTGGGCATCTGTAGGCCCAAGAAAAAAGGTACATGTTTTAGCAAAAACTGCTTCTATTCTAAGTCCATGACTACCTCAAAAGAAAACACAAATCATTTTAATCAGTTAAGGGTTAGAGAGGCAGAAGTTTGGTCTTTGTCCCTATAGTGGTCTCTGACTACATGAATAAGTCAACAAATACAGTACATTTAGAGAACTATAGTCATGGTTAATATATTAAAGATGTATTTGTCAATCATTTTAATTGCCTCCCTAACAAAAGTCTTGAAAACCAAAGAGCCAATAAACCCAAGTACCTGAAGACTATACTAACACATTAAAAGTGGTTAATTTGCTAACCAGGTGGAAAAGAATCTTGATTGCCTGTTATGTTGCAGTAGTTTTTAATCCCACCAGAAGAAACTAGGAAGAGACACTAAATATTAGAGAGAAGAGGGTCATTAGAGATAAAGGGTGGCCCTATTGACAAGGAGCCTGTGGTCCAGGATATGAATAACAAGGCATTAAACAGTGCATACAAGTAAAGGACCTGATGGAAGTAATTAGAATGACTGTCCTAATCAGTTCAGTAGTGTTCTGAGAGGCAACTATGCTAAACCAAGGAATTAAGTTGTATCCTCTGGCCACCTCTTTAAAAAGGATGTAGATGACCATGGAGCAAATTAAATATCAGAAAATTTCCAAAAGCAATAATTAAAAATTTTTAAATTACATTTCAGAGGCAGTATTTTATTTGTACTCTTTCAGCCTAGTAAAATCTATTTCTAACATCTCACTGCATTTGGGAGCTACAAATTGTGCACAATGAACAATTTAAACATAGTATTGATAGATATTTTCCCAGCATATCAATTGTGCTGAAACAGTATGTTCCATTTAATCTATGTCTTGTATTCTGGATAACTAAAGATAATGATACACAGTTGTGCACTATTGTTATTATCTTATTATTTTGTTATGAAATTTTCATTTTTAATAAAATAAAAAATGAATTATAACATTTTAGAGTTGCCTTAACTTTTACTTATGTGGGTTAACATGGTCATCTAGAAATTCTCATTTCGTAGACACTCCAAATCATGGAATACTCAAAATATAAAATTGTATATTTTGATATGGAATATATGAAAATATTATTTCTTTTAAAATTATCTATTCTCGAAGGAGAGCCATGCCCTCTCCCTCCTGGAGCCCCATTGCTCCAGCACCAGGAAGGTAGCCTGGGCCCGCATCCACAGCGGGAAGGAGAGCCACACCCTCTCACACCTGGAGCTACCATCGCTCCAGCACCACCAAGGTAGTCATGCAGAGCCCCAGAACCCCCATAACTCACCCCGCCCCACGCACTCTTAGACCTCCTGATTGTGCCAGTCTTTGGACCCACTCTGCAGAGTCAGAGGTGGTCATAAAGGGTATTTTTCTGAGTTCCCATCTTCGAACATCTTTAAAGAAAGGGTGTGGGAAACCTGTAGTAGAATGGTGTGGAGTTCAACCTTTAAGAAGGTTGGGAAACTCAGTCTGGGCCTGGCAGCCCAAGGTCAGTCTGCATCATGAGGTTCAGCCATCAGCTAACTGAGATCAGGGGTCTTGCATCCTAGCTCTGTCTGAGCCACTAAATGGTAAATATATTATATTGAAAAGATTGTTCACTGCAGACATGTTCTGGACTGCTTCTTGATTTCAATACAATTCAAATGGTTTAAGGGTGATAGACTAGTGACTACCACAGGTGGTCAGTTTCCAAGTTGTGCTTGATCATAATGTGTTGTTGATTGTATCAGTTGGGATAAAGGATTGTGGTTGATTTGATGAGCTGTTTTCTCTGATATTAGAAGATGAGAATGTCTGTGGGTCATTAGAGACACAGAAGCTAGGGCACAACTATATCAGGAAGATTTGGGTGATAACCCAGAAATTAAACCAAGCACAGCCCAACAACAAAATTAAAAATGAGAAAACACTTAACCAAGACACAAACTGTTTGCCAGTTCACCAATGGCAAACAGTAGGGCAAATGAGGATGAAAAGGACTATAGTGAACCACCAGGACACCCTGAACTCAAAGCACAGGAAGTAACAAAAAGATCAATCAGGTTCTAGAAAAATTCAAAACAGAAATAATTTCCCAGATAGCCATAGAGATAGTGAGCAAAAGGGAAGTTGTGATTCAAGACTCTAGAGCAGAAACTGACAAAAAAATAGATGAGCTCAGGACCATGGGAGAAGCCATGAAGACCCAGCATAAGAAAGAAATGGAAACAATAAACACCCAACCTAGGAAAGAAATGGAATCAATAAAACAGATTCAAACAGATATCCAGGAGATTAAACACTCCACTGAAAGTGTAGGCAACAGAATAAAAGAATACTAAGATAGACTCTCAGATATGGAAGATAAGATTGCAGTCAGTGACCATGAAAAGAGAGGTCTCTTAAAAACAGTAGGGGATCATGAGAAATCGATCCAACAACTCCTAGATCATGCAAAGAAGAATAACATAAGACTGATAGGAATCCATGAAGTAGCAGGAAAAAAATACAAATGACTTTAAAAAGCTGTTCACAGAATTAATGACAGAAAATTTCCCAAACAGAGGGGAAGAATTTGACATTCAGATAACTGAGGCATACAGGACACCAACTAGCCACAATCAAAAAAAATCTACACCTAGGCATATAATAATCAAGATCCCAGAAACTCAACAGAAGAACAAAATACTACAAGCTATAAAAGAAAAGAAACAAATCACATGCAAAGGAAAGCCCATCAGAATCACAGCAGACTTCTCAACACAAACCCTTAGGGCAAGGAGAGCCTGGAATGAGATATTTCAAGTACTAAAAGAGAATAACCTCCAACCTAAACTGATGTATCCTGCAAAACTCTCTTTCAAAATGCATGGGGAAATAAGATACTGCCATGACAAAGAACACCTGAGAAACTACAAGACTACCAAACCAGCACTACAAGCAATTCTAGACAAGATCCTAGAAAAAGACAATGAAGGCAATAACACCATGAGGCCCAACAGAGCAAATCAAATAGGCAAGGCAAGAAACTAAAAGGAGATGGTGAAAAAGTAAAAAGAGTCAACAAAAGGCTAATAACATGTCAATAATAAGTCAGTACATATCAGTTATAACCATCAATGTCAATGGCCTCAACTTAACAATCAAGAGAAATAGACTGGCAAAATGGAATAAGAAGCAAAATCCAACAATATGTTGTATACAAGAAACACACATAGTGCAAAAAGAAGCCCATAGACTGAAAGTGAAAGGATGGAAAATAGTTCTCCATGTGACAGGAGCCCAGAAAAAAACAGGGGTAGCAATCTTATTTGCAGACAAAGCAAATTTCAAACCAAAACTGATTCTAGTATTATTGATGTAGGACGGTACTGTATCATACCTATGTCAATGTAAAATATCTTGTACCTGCTTTATGATACATAGCAGTGACCATGCTTTATCAGAGCTATATTTAATGATATTACTCTAGAATGTTCTCTTTCCAGATGATGATTAAGATGCTAATAAAAAAAATGGTGCCAGGTATGACAACAAGAACAGAACTGTGCTGTTTTCTGGATAGTATTCTTTTCTTTGTTTTTTTTTTTTTAATAGAATGTGCTGAATGTCTATAATTTTGTTCAGATGACTGCAGAACCTGTAAAAGCTGTTGCTGCTATTGATGCATAGCATACTGCTATTATTACTCTTTTTATATAAATAAAATATATATATATATATAACTTGAATTTTTGGAAACTTTAATGGCGCACTCAACTTTGGAAAAAGTTATCCCAATTTACTGTATTGAGTTGGCATTGTACAGAAATGGACAGCCATATTGGTCTAGAAATGTTAATTTTTTTTCCACTTGTGCAGGAATAACGCACTGTATTAAATATGTAAGGTCATATCTAAGTGGGTTTGATTACAGAAACCAATAAAGTATTCTCTAAATAATGGTAAAAACGAATAAGACAAGACTGCAAGAGCAAGAAGCAATTTAAATATGTTAAGGGACTATTTGCATCTTCAGAATTAAGGATTACTTTAATTTTACATCATTGCTTTTTTTCTTTTACTTTCTTTTTTAGTTTTATTTTAGGATTCCCTATTTTTAGTGTTCATATAGAGATTTCTTTAACTGAAATACCGAATAGATTCTTTGGTGTGAAAAACTATAATAGTACACAGGATCCTAATGAGATAATTAATAAAGTGAAATAAGAAGTAAAGGGCTAAAGATGTAGGGAAAGTGGGAAGGGTGGGGGAAAAGTAATAAGGGAGTGGAAAAAAATATGAGAAATTGAAAATATGGAAATAAAGTGTTTGTAAATGGGGAGAGGAGGAGGAGGTGAAGGGAGGGCAGGGACAAGGGGAAAAAAATGAGAATCAAGACCTATCATGTAAAGGTACAGGATCCCAATAATGAATGTAACTGTATTGCATACCTAGATTGTACCAATAAATTCAATAAAAAATTATCTATTCTCTTTCACCTTTAAATTTTTTTTCCTCATTGAGTTTATTGGCACATTTTAGTATATAGTACAGTTACATTTGTTATAGGGATCTTGTACCTTTACATGACAAGTCTTGGTTCTCATTTTTTCCCTTTGTCCCTACCTTCTTTCACCCCTCCTCCCCTCCCCCTTTGCAAACACTTAATTTCCATTGTTTTCATTTTCTCATATTTTCCCCTTATTAGCTTTCCTCTACCCTTCCCACTTTCCCTACACCTTTAGCCCCTGCTTCTTATTTCACATTGTCAGTTATCTCATTAGTATCTTATGTACTATTATAGTTTTTCACACCAGAGAAACTATTTTGTATTTATACATGTGTGACATTTATTTCACTTAGGAGTATATCCTCAGTATGTATCCATTTTCCTATGAATGAATCTAATTTCTCATTCTTTATGGCTGAGTAGTATTCCATTTTATAGAAAAACAACATCTTCTTTATCCAGTTTCCAACTGATGGATAAATGGGCTGTTTCCAAGTTTTAGCTATTACAACCTGTGCTGCTATAACAATTGGTGTGCACGTGTCACTGTGGTATGATTCTTTTAATTCTTTTGGAAATTTACCCAGCAGTGTGATGGCTGGGTCAAATGAAACCTTAAATCCCAGCTGTTTGAGGTATCTCCATATTGATTTCCATAGTAGTTTCAACAGTCTGCATTCCTACCAACAAAGGGAAAGTGTTCCTTTCTCCCCACAACCTGGCCAACATTTGTTATTGTGTGATTTCTTGATAGCAGTCATTCTTTTTGGGGTGAGGTGGAATCTCAGTGTTGTTTGCATCTGCATCTCTTGAATGACCAGTGATATGGAACATTTTTTCATATATTTACTTGCTGCTTTTACTTCTTTGTCTGAAAAATGTCTGTTCCCACTTTTGAATTGGGTCTTTATATTTGGGGGGGTTGATTGTTTTGAATTCTTTATATATTCTAGATAATAGTACTTTGTCTGAGGAGCAGCTGGTAAAAATTTCTTCTCACATTGTAGGTTGTCTCTTAGTAATATCCTCTGTGATACATTGATTGTTCAGGAGAATGTTGTTCAATTTCCATGTGTTTGTGAAGTTCCTACGGTTTCTTATGCTATTGATTTCCAGCTTGATTGCACTATGATCTGATAATATACAGTGGATAACTTTGATTCTTTTGCATTTATTCAGACCTGTTCTGTGAGCTAGTATGTGGTCTATCTTGGAGAAGGTCCCATGTGCAGCCAAAGAGAATGTATATTTTGATTTTGTGGGGTGGAACACTCTATAGATGTCTATTAAGTCCATGCATTCAAAAGCTTGGTTCAGTTCTATTATTTTGTTGATTTTTCTGTCTAGATGACCTATCTATCTGTGAAAGTGGGGTATTTAGATCCCCCACTTCAATTGTATTAGTGCTTATTTGGTTTTTCATGTTACTTAATATTTGTTTTATATAATTGGGGGCATTTATATTTGGTGCATATATGTTTATGATTGTCAACTCTTCCTCTTCAATTGTTCCCTTTACAAGGATGTAGTGGCCTTCTTTTTCTCTCTTAATCAGTTTTTGTTTGAAATTTACTTTGTCTGCAAATAAGATTTCTCCCCCTGCTTTTTTCTGGGCTCCTGTCACATGGAAAATTGTTTTCCATTCTTTCACTTTCAGTCTATGGGTTTCTTTTTGTACTAGGTGTGTTTCTTGTATACAACTATTGTTGGATTTTGCTACTTAATCCATTCTGCCAATCTATTCCTCTTGATTGGTCAATTGTAGCCATTGACTTTCATGGTTGTAACTGATATGTACTGACTTTTTCTTGTCATATTATTGTCCTTTTGTTGACTCTTTTTTCTTTTCCCCCCTCTCCTTTTAGTTTCTTGCTTTGTCTATTTGATTTGGTCTATTGTGCCCCATTGCGTTGTGACCTTCATTGTCTTTTCTAGGAAATTGTTCAGAATTCCTGTCTTGCTGTCATAATATACCATATGCACAGCCATGTTCAGAATCAAGTCCCCTGATCTTAGCTAACCAATGGCAGATCCCCACAACTCAGACTGACCTCAGACCACAAGAACCGGGTTGAGTTCTCTGACCTGCAGGGTTGAACTCCACAGTTCTACTATATGTTTCCCTAGCCCTTTCTTTAAAGATGCTCAAAGTTGGGAGCTCAGAAAAATACCCTTTATGGCCACTTGGGCCTCTGCAGAGTGGGTCCAAGGACAGGCACAATCAGGAGGTCTGAGCTGGGGTGGGTGGTTTCCAGTTGCCTACACAGCTGCTTTCCTCTCTAGAGCTGATGGCAGTTCAGGCAGGGGAGGGCATGGCTACCTGGTCCTGCCAAATGGGCCCAAGCAGGCTGGAGGGAGAGAAGATCTCAGAGTGGCCTTTCAAAATCACCTTCCTCACTGGGGCTGTTGGTACACAGGCAGCCACCTTTAAAAATGTATCCATATATTATAGACAGCTATGTTAGATAAAAGTTAATATACAGTCAGAGAGGGACTGGGGTCTCAAGAAAGTCAGCACTAAATAAACACATAAGAATTGTGACTGGAGGCACATCTGAGGAAGGCCAGGCCTCAAGATAAAGATGTAATGGCCAGGCCTACAAGCCTCCCTAAGGGATAAACAGTGGTACGCGGGTACCTCAGTTCACCAGCTCAATTCTTTTCATGATTCTGGTCACAAGCTAAAATGACTGAGAACTGAATCAAATTTCCTCACCAGGTCAGCATTGAACCTAACCATTGAATTTGTTTGATTCAGTTCTTGTCCAACTCAGTTTGCAACCAGCTTCATGGAAAGAATCAAGTTTATGAAACTGAGGCACCACTGTATATTGTAATTAGCACCTCCTGGTCTGGGAAGTCTAGAAAGGTGTCAGTTACCCAGGTGGATGGCCAGAGCTTCCACACCCATCCATTATCAAAAATGTCTTTGTTCTTCCCATGAACCTTTGCTGTGTAACCTGCTTCCCTATTAGATCAATATTACCTAAGCAACTGTACTTGTAATCCTATAGGTTGATTATAGTTTGATCCACATTGTACTCATGTTGTGACTTTGCTGTATAAGTTATCCCTGACAAAGGGCCTCAAGGGCAACCCACTTTCAGGACCCCTCCTATCTTTCAGGACCTATCTCTCCATAAATATTTCCTACTCTTAACCTCCTTTATCCTTTGGAATTCAAGCTTCAGTTTCAGGGGACACAAATTCTGCACATCTGACATTTAGCAGATTAAGAGTTATATAACTCCTATATCATATATAACATGAATATATATTTTGATTTACGAAGTTAGTTTTTCAACTCAGTATAAATTTCTTTCATCTTTTTTCTTTAAATCACAAAGTTTTTTCATTTTGTAAAATTTTTATTAGTTTCATATCTGCCGTACATAATATTTGGCACATGTACTTAACACATATGAATTCCTTTTCTCATCCCCTTTTCCTCCCATTTGATTCCCCTCCCTCCATTTCTTGATCTTCTCCTTTGAGAAAGATCTTCCTCCTTAGTTTCTATTATCTTTTATTTTGCTCTTTTCTTCTAGGTTAGGTTTCTCATGTAAAAGAAACCATGCAATATTTAAGTTTCAGTGTCTGATTTATTTAACAACATTATGATCTCAAGGTGCACCAATTTTCCTACAGATGACTCAAGTTTACTTTTCTTTATGGCAGAGCAGTGCTCCATTGTGTATAAATGCCACATTCTCTTTATCCAGTCTTCTGTTGATGGGCATATAGCCTGCTTCCAAGATTTAGCTATTATGATTATACTGCTATCAACATGGGTATGCATGTATCACTGTAATATGATGAGTTTAGCTTTTTGAGGACTTCCCATAGTAGTTGTACTAGTTTACATTCTCTTCAACAATGTAGAAGGCTTCCTCCTCCTACCCCACACCCAGCCTTTCCAGCATTTTTTATTATTCCATTTGGCTTCTTTTTATTATTAATTTTATTAGTACATTTTAGGTATACAGTATAATGACATTCATCATTGAAAATTTGTACCTTTACATAATCTGTCTTGGTTCTTATTTTTCCCTACCTACTGCCCTCCCTTGAACCCCTCCACCCCTCCCTATTTACAAAGACTTTGTTTCCATTTTTTTGTTTTCTCATATTAGTGTAATAGCCAATCTGACTCCATCTTGTGCCTCAATGCCAGTTTGTACCTGTGCTAGAACAAAGTGCTTGCACTTGAACAAAGCGCTCAAGACCCCCACATATCCTGCTTGGCAGTAAATTTGCTACAGTTGCAGGATGTTTTGTAGCTCACCCAGTATGTGTAAAACTTCCTTGTGCCCCCTCCCCCACAACTAACCTAGCATGGTTCTGCTTCTGTAAGATTCAGCTTGCTCTCCCCTGACCACTCCCCAACTGAAAATATGATTTAAAAGGAGAAACCAAACTTTTTCCCATTGCCAAGAGGACTTTCTGGGTGCTAGCCATCCTCAGCGGCCAGCTATAATAAAGGGTTTGAATCTGGCATGGAGTGTGGTGCATCTCTATTGTTTGAACTCGCTCATCCATAATATTAATTTTATTCCCTCCCTTCCTTTCCTATAACCCTCCGTCTTTCACCTCCCCTTTGCTCAACCATAAAGAATGAGAAATTAGACATTTATAGCTAAATGGATGCACATTGAGGCAATACTCAAGTGAAATAAATAGGACACACGTGTAAATACTGAATAGTTTCTCTGGTGTGAGAAACTGAAAATGTAAATAAGGACTAAAAGGTTTAATAATGTGAAGTATTTGGTTTCTTGATGATAGCCATTCTTTCTGGGGTAAGAGGGAATCTCACTATTATTTTAATTTGCATTTCTATAATGGCCAGTGATGTTGAACATTTCTTCATGTATATATTGGTCATTTGAAAACAGTGTATTCATTTCACTTGCTCAATTTTTCCTTGTGTCTTTTAGTTTGGGAGTCTCTCCCAGTCTCTCTTTCCTTTTGGAATCTCTATTCAGAATGAATACAGAGCCAGGGATTTAGCCTAGTGGTTCCATGCCTGCATGGTGCCAGGACCCAAGTTCAATCCCCAGCACAAAAAAAAAAAAAAAAAAAAAAAAAAAAAAAATTGCCATTTTTTACAAAAAAAAAAAAAAAAAAAAAAAAAAAAAAAGAAGACAAAATGTCTGCCCATGGAATGTTCCTGATTGCAACACACAGTGTGCTTGTTATCTCTCTGAGAAGAAAAGGAAGAGTGTTTGCAGTATGCTACACCCCTGCTGCAGCTTTCTGCTACTTTCAGAACACTAAGCCTAGCATTTGAACTTTATGAGGCCATATAGCCCATTTGGCCTTCACTTCTTGTTTAGCGGGTGTGGAAAGTATGATACTGAGGTAAGAACTACTTTTTGTACATCAGCAGCAGGGAGGGTACTATGCCTTTTCCTACCTGCAGTAGGACCTGTCACATTCCATAAAATGTTTCCCTTCCACTTTCTTCTTTACTCTTTCTTTCTGTTCTATGCTTTCTTTTTATTGATGGCAATGTACATTGTAGACTAGCTCTGCTTCTTTTAGAAAAAGGTAGTGAAGTGGACAGTGGAAAGCAGGGAGTTAAGTGGATACTGCTTGCCTGTTCTTTATAATATAGCATGAACATTTCAAATATAACAATTTTATATCTTCAAGGGAAAAAATTCTCAAATAAGCATAAAACGCTGCAAAGAATGCTGAACCATATCACGGATCAACAGCCATGCATGAACTATGGAATGCTGAAACACATGCATTCAGAAATTATGGTTTTTTTCTTCCCAGAACACTCAGAATGGTCAGGTACAGGGTGTAGACATCTTCTTCACTCCCCTATACCTGTGACTATATGAGTATTTCCAACATTGTTATAAACATGTAAACAATGTGCTGCAGAATTTATTTTTCAGAGAGTACATAAAAGTATCATCCTTTGCCCTGTCCCATGAGCCAACAGGCCAGCATGTACATCTCACTGACTGTGTCTCAGGAGTTCTGCTTTGATATTCCCAGATTTCCTTTTTGTATCCTCCGGTAGTCACTGGGTGCTCACCACCTGTTGGCAAGAATAAAACATTGCCAAAAAGGTACCAGGACAATCTGTAAAATCAGCATGGAGGAATTGAGAGGTTGCATGGAGCTCTGTCAGTGAAATATCCTCCCTAGGTGACAAACCCTGTGGTTGGCATGTGATACCAGCCACAGCCACAGCTAAGATGTAACCAGGCAAGAGTCAATTCAGGCATGTTCTATGTCCTTTTTTCCCATTAAGTTTAATGGTACATTTTAGGTATACAGTACAGTCACATTCATCACTGGGATCTTGTACCTTTACACAATATACCTTGGTTCTTATTTTTTCCCCATATCCCTGCCCTTTGTGTTTTCAGTGACTTCCTTCAGTATTCTACTGTTAGAAATTTTGAAGAATCAGTGAGGTTGTGATAGACTTAATCAAATATTATGAATAAAATCATTAGTCCAACTCAAAACATGCTTAAGAAAAAAGTACTAAACTGCTGTTTGGATATGGAAATAAATTTAAGATCTACATTCTCATCTAAATCTATCCACAGAAGCCTGCATGAATGTATAGAAACTTTGGGGCTTATTTAGAAAACTGGAGTTAAGAAAAGATTTTAAAAACAACTTGTCACAAAAAAGATAGTGTTAGTTGTTTTTCTTAGAAAGCAATTTTTTTAGTTGAAAATCCATTAAGTCAATGAACTATCACTTTATGAGTTCAAGAAGGTTGGCTTTTATTTGCTTAATTATCCTTGCACTCAGTGCCTTTAAACTAGAAATCATCATTTTTAAGCACTTGAAAAATCCACTTCACTTTCAAAAGACCTAAAAATTGCCTTTTTTTTAAAACTCTTTATGCCGTTAAAGTTTCCTTTCCTTTCCAAAAACCTTGGAAAAGAGAAGAGGAAGAGGAAAAAGATCGCAAATGATTACAACCTTCTGTAAATTTTGACAACAGGCTTTATTACTCTAACCTTCTGTATCCAAAACTGCAACCAACAAAGGGAGTTTCCAGGTGCTCAGAGGAGCTTTTGTTATTCTGAGAAATGGGTGCTCATTAATCTAGTAAGTGCTTGACTTGAATGATGACAGAGCAACTGGAAGATGAGATGAGCCAATCACCAACCTCCCCAATCCATTCACTCATAAGCCTATTCCTCCCTTTTTCCAACAAATTTATTGAGCAACCATTATATACCAGGCACCATTTTAGGTGCTCTATTTCATGGAATGTACATTACACTAATTGGAGAAAAGAGTCAATGTCATCTCATTTCCTTGAGAGTCAAGTACTATGAATAAAAGAAAATCAGATATGAAAATAAAGAGCAACTCTGTTTCAAATGGACGACAAGGCAAGGACCCTCAGGCTATTTCATGTCACCTACTGGCTGCCCTTCCTCTGTTGTTCTACAGCTCAGAAACCAGGTCTTCACTCATTTTTCAAAAGAGTGATTAAACATACAAGACTATGCAAGCATGTACACTTGGAATACAAACACTACAGAACACAAGAAAGCTGGAAACTAAGAACTACTGTTATGCACAGAACTGTTTGGTGAATCTTTAAGTAGCATTCATTCCCTAAATCACAAAAGACTTGACTGCACCTCATTTTGTTCTAAGGGGAAAGAAGGCAGCTCTAAACTTATGTAAACTTTATATTTTCAAAATCTACAGAAAACATTTCCATTACATTCTGCCCCCAAAAGGCACAGTCCTCCAGGAAGAGATGAGATGGGTGAAGTTTGAGGGGAGCCTGGGACACAGGGGCTGTCAGGGACTTGACAGGCACTCATAATAGCATGGCCCTGAGGTCATATGGTCTGGACACATAAGTTTTCCAAAACTTTAGAGAAAAATAGAATTCACAAAGTGAAGAAGGTTGTTCCCTTTGGTTTGGTCCTCTCATGATGGAAATGTGGTTCTGATTTGTTCCAAACATCCTATGGTTCTAGTGTTATTTATATCTGATATTAATTTTCCTAACCCTTGTTCTTGTTTTGTTGCTATTGACCCACAACAGCTCAAAAAGGGAAATATAGTATTAATTACAAAAGCTTAATGTGTTGTTACCAGTCTTTTTTTCTCTCATTGAGTTTGTTGGTATATTTTAGGTATACAGTACAGTTACATTCATCATTGGGATCTTGTACCTTTACAAGACAGGTCTTGGTTCTCATTTTTTTTCACATACTCCTAGCCTCACTTCACCTCCTCCTCTCTTCCCTATTTACAAATACTTTGTTTCCATTTTTTTATTTTCTCATGTTTTTTCTTTTCTCTTATTTCCTTTCCCCTGGCCTTCCCACTTCTAGTACACCTTTAGCCCTTTTTTCCTATTTCACATTGTCAATTTTATACTATTAGGATCTTATTTACAATTATAGTTTTTCATACCAGAGAAACTATTTTGTATTTACACAAGTGTGACTTTTTATTTCACTTAAGAATATATTCTCAATGTGCATCCATTTTCCTATGAAAGACTCTAATTTCTCATTCTTTATGGCTGAGTAGTATTCCAGTTTATAGAAAAAATGACATCTTCTTTATCCAGTTTCTAACTGATGGGCAAATGGGCTGTTTCCAAGTTTGAGCTATTACTGAAACTGAATTTCAACCTGCCAAAGATTAACACTGGACCCTTATCTTTCACCATGCACTAAATTAAAATCAAAGTGGATTAAAGATCTAAATATTAAAACAGAGACACTAAACTTGCTGGAAGATAAGTTAGGCAGAACTCTTGAAGACATTAACATAGGAAAATACTTTATTAACAAATCCTCAGTAGCATGGGAACTAGCAGAAAGAATCAACGACTGGGATGGGATCTCACCTTATTAAAAAGTTTCTGCACTGCAAAAGAAGCCATCAACAGAACTAAGAGACAACCTACAATGTGGGAAAAAAATTTACCCGCTGCTGCTCAGATAAAGGACTCTTATCTAGACTATACAAAGAACTCAAAACAATCAGCACGCCCAAATATAAAGACCTGATTAAAAAATGGATATCTGAAGTGAACAGACATTTCTCAGACAAGGAAATAAGAGTAGCAAGTAAATATATGCAAAATGTTCCACATCACTGGTCATTCCAGACTTGTTCCTTGCCTTGTTCCTGATTTTAACATGAAGGCCTTTGGTTTTTGGCCATTTAATATGATGTGTGGCTGTTAGTTTTTCATAGATAGCCTTTATTAAGTTGAGAAATAGACCATCTATTCCAAAATTTTTGCAGGTTTATATCAGGAATGGGTTTTTAATTTTGTCAAATGCTTTTCATGCATCTATTAGTTTTTGTCCTTGACTCTGTTAATATAGTGTATTATGTTTATTGATTTACATATGTTGAACCACCTTTGCATTCCTGGAGTAAATCCAACTCAGTAAGGGTGTATGATTTTCTTGATGATCCTCTGTATTCTGTTTACTAGTATCTTATTAAGGATATTTGCATCTATATTCATTAAGGAGATTGTCCTGTAGTTCTCTTTTTTAGTTGGATCTTTCCCTGGTTTTGGAAACAAAGTAACATTTGCTTCTGGATGAATTTGGAAGTATTACTTCCCTTTCAATTTCATTGAAAAGTTTAAAGAGTAATGCCCATAATTCTTCTCTAAATGTCTTGTAAAATTCAGTGGTGAATCCATCAGGACCTGAGCTTTTATTTGTTGGTAAACTTTTAATTACATTTTGATTTTCACTTAGTGTAATTGGGGTGTTTAGAATTTTTTTATCTTCTTCGTTCAACTTTGCTAATTCATAAGTGTCTAGACATCTGTCCATTTCTTCTGTTTTCCATCTTATTAGAGTACAGGTTCTCAAAGTAAGCATTGATGATTCTCTGGATTTCTGTTGGATCTGTTGTGACTTCACCTTTTTCATTCCTAATTGAATGGATCTAGTCTTTTCTTTCCTTTTTTGACAAGGTTAGCTAAGGGTTTATCAATTTTATTTATTCTTTCAAAAAACCAACTCTTTAATTCATTTATTTTTTGTATGGTTTTCTTAGTTTCCATTGCATTGATTTCTTCTCTAATCTTTATAATTTCCTCTCTTGTTTGAGCTTTGGGTTTTTCTTGCTCTTGTTTTTCTAGGAGTCTAACATTCATCATTAGGTTGTTTATTTGAGCTCATTCTGTTATCCTAGTGTGGGCATTCAATGCTATGAATTTTCCACGAAGAACTGCTTTCATTGTGTCCCATAGATTCCTGCATGTTTTATTGGTATTGTCACTTATTTGTAAAAACTGTATAATTTCTTCTTTAATTTCCTCTGTGACCCCTTGATTGTTGAGGACAGTGTTGTTCAATTCCCATGTTATTGTGAAGTTCCTATGGTTTCTTGAACTCCAGCTTGATTGCACTACGATCTGATAATATACAGGGTACAACTTGAATTACTTTGCATTTATATGAGCTAGTGTGTGGTCTATTTTTGGAGAATGACCCGTGTGCAGCCAAAAAGAAAATATATTCTGATTTTGTGGGGTGAAACACTCTATAGATGTCTATTAAGTCCATATGTTCAAAGGATTGATTCAGTTCTAGTATTTCATCATTGATTTTTGCCTAGATGATCTATCTATTTCTGATAGTGGTGTATTTAGAACCCCACTACAATTGTATTAGTGCTTATTTGGTTTTTCATGTTACTTAATGTTTGTTTTATATAGTTGGGGGTATTAATATTTGGTGCATATATGTTTATGATTGTCATATCTTCCTCTTGAATTGCTCCTTTAAAGAGGATGTAGTGGCCTTCTTTGTCTCTCTTAATCAGTTTTGGCTTGAGCTTTACTTTGTATGTGAATAAGACAGCTACCCCTGCTTTTTTCTGTGCTCCTGTCACATGGAGAATTGTTTTCCATCCTTTCATTTTCAGTTTGTGGGCTTCTTTTTGCACTAGGTGTGTTTCTTGTATACAACATATTGTTGTATTTTGCTTCTTAATCCATTCTGCCAATCTATTCCTCTTGATTGGTCAATTGAGGCCATTGACATTGATGGTTATAACTGATATGTACTGACTTACTATTTTGTTGACTCTTTTTACTTTTTCCCCCTCTCCTTTTAGTTTCTTGCATTGGCTATTTGATTTGGTCTGTTGGGCCTCATGGTGTTGTGACCTTCATTGTCTTTTACTAGGATCTTGTTTAGAATTGCTTGTAGTGCTGGTTTGGTACTCGTGAAGTTTTTCATGTTTTCTTTGTCACGGAAACATGTTATTTCCCCATCCATTTTGAAAGAGAGTTTTGAAGGATACATCTGTCTAGGTTGGAGGTTGTTTCCTTTTAGGAGTTGAAATATCTCACACCAGGTTTTCCTTAACCTGAATTTTTGTGTTGAAAATTCTGCCAAGATTCTGATGGGCTTTCCTTTTCATGTGATTTGTTTATTTTCATTACTGTTTGTAGCATTTCGTTCTTCTGTTGGGTTTCTGGGATCTTGATTTTAGGTGTAGATGTTTTTTTTATCATGGCTTGTTGGAGTCCTTTATGACTCACTTATCTGTATGTAAAATTCTTCCCCTCTGCAAAGTTTTCTGTCATTAATTCTGGGAACAGCTTTTTAAAGTCATTTGTATTTTCTCCTTCTACTGTGTGGATTCCTATCAGTCTTATGTTATTCTTCTTTGCATCATCTAGAAGTTGTTGTATTGATTTCTCATGGTCCCTTACTGATTTTAAGAGACCTCTCTTTTCATGGTCACTGACTGCCATCCTGTCTTCTATATCTGAAAGTCTGTCTTCATGTTCATTTATCCTGCTGTGAAAACTTTCAATAGAGTTTTTAATCTCCTGGATATCTGTTTGAATCTGTTTCATGGATTCCATTTCTTTCCAATGTTGGGCATTCATGATTTCCATTTCTTTCTTATGATGGGCCTTCATGGCTTCTATCATGGTCCTGAGCTCATCTATTTTTTGTCAGTTTCTGTTCTAGAGTTTCTAATCGTGTTTTTCATTGTGTCCACCATCTCTGTAGCTATCTGGGAAATTAATGTCTGTTTTGAATTTTTCTAGAGTCTGATTGATCTGTTTTGTTACTTTCTGTAGTATGAATTTAGGGTGTCTTATTGGTTGACTGTCAGACTTTTCAACCTCATTTTCCCTAAAGTTTGCCACTGATGAACTGGAAGTCTGTCTTTTGTCTTACTTAAGTGTTTCCTCATTTTTTTGTTGTTGTTGGATTGTCCTTGGTTTAATTCCTGGATTATTACTTAAATCTTCCAGATATAGTTGCACTTTTGCTTTTGAGTCTCTAATGCCTCACAGATATTCTAATTTTCATAATATCAGAAAGGACAACTCATTAAATCAATCACAACCCATTAGCCCAGTTGATACAATCAGTAACACAATAGGATCAAGCACAACTTACAAATTGATCATTTGTTTTAGTAATTTATCTATCACCTTTAAACCATGTGAATTAAATCAAAATCAAGGAGCAGCCCAAAATATGTTTATAGTCAATAAACTATTCAATATAGCCTCTTAACCATTTAGGATGGGGGCTTAGAGAGAGTTTGAATGAGAGGAATAGATAGGTAAAAGATTTGGAGAAAGTTTCAAGTGAAGCCAGAGGACACAGGATGACCACAGAAACTTGAAGAATCTGTTGAAGACAAGAGGGAAAAACAGAGGGCAAGAATAAGGACAAGAATATAACAACAGTAACGGGGCTCACTTTCCTTTGAAACTATTGACACTTCAGTAAAGGAAAATGAGAGAAGAAAAGAAAATAAAGAAAGAAGAAAAAACAATAAAAGAAGAAATCTGAGTTAGGGCTGGAACAGTAACAGAAAGGGAGATGAAGAATAATATGGGGGAGCAAGAGACAGAGTTGGAAATAGAAAACAGAAAAAATAATTTGCAGAGTGGAATGAGGAAAAGAAAGAAGAAAAATAATTTGAAGAGCATCTTTCCGACTATATTTCTGTTGTCACAATAGACAATATTTTCAGCCGTGTCCTTTAGACTCAGCTAGCCAATGGCTGACCCCTCAGATTCAGGCTGCAAGGCCCAAATTGAGCTCCCTGACCTCCTGCAGGGTTGAACTCTGCAAGGTTCTACTACCGGTTCCCTCTTCCCTTTCTCTGAAGACGTTCAAAGTTCTGATGGAACATGGTGATCTCTCCAACTCACCAATTATGGAGATCTGATGTGCCTTTATTGCAGTTATTTACTTCTGTTCTATCTTCTGGAGCTCAGAAAAATGAACTATATGACCACCTGTGCCTTTGCAGAGTGGATCCAAGAACCAGCACAATCAGGTGGCCTGAGAGTGTGTGGGGGTGGTGCTGTGTGGATATTTCAGGGGTACCCATGCAGCAAACCAGTCCTCACTGATTGGCTTGAGGCCAGCCAGAGCAAGGGCACTGGATCCCTGCATGGCGGCTGTTCTGGACCTCCATCTTCCACCTTCCACTGGATGCGTGTGAAGTGAGGGTGGGGTGATGGCATGGCTAACCAGTCCTCACTGGTAGGCTTGAGGCAGACTGGAGTGAGGAGATGGGATTCCTGCATGGCAGCTGTCCTGGACCACCACCTTCCACTTATTGTTGGATGTAGGCCAAGGGATACCAGTCTTTATGACACATTCTTAACATCTTTAAAATCTGTGAAGGGTGGCAGGAAAGAGGTTTAGGAAATGTTCAGCAAACAGCATACAAACATGCCAGGGAGCTTTTTTCCCTTATCACATGATTTGGTTTATACATGGCACTGCACAGACCATCACAGGGTTCTTTGACACAAAGTCATGACCCTGATTTGGGACAGAGTTGCTAAAAAGAAATTCAATTTCTTGGGCCTGCAATTTAGCTCAGTCAGTGGTTCTGTCACCTGACTCACAAGTGCAAGGACTCAAGTTTGATCCTACCTACTCCCCCACCAAAAAAAGAAAGACATTCAATTTCTCATTTTAGTCCTGTCATTTGTATTGATACTTCCTATTGGCTCTTAGGAGGAAAAACAAAACAAAACAAAAAATGGAATACCTATGATGATACTTCTATCTGGATCTTTCTCATCTGAACAACTTCTGGGTTTTCGAAGGTAACTATTTTAGTGTTTTGGGTTTTTTTTTCTTTTTTTCTAAAAGACTTAAATATTTTTTCTTTAAGAGAAAAATCTTGAGAATAACTTTAAAGTGTTTTATTTCACCTTTCTAGGCGGCTAACATAAATAAAAATTCTACTTAAAATATTATAATTATTTGTTGAAGCAATGATCCTAGGTTGATAGTGTCCACATTCTAATGGTGGTGGAATCTGTTGTTCCAGTGAATCTTATGTGGAGTACCAGCACAAAGGCAATGTTGTTTGGATGTTTAGGAACAAAATGGACTGAAGTCCTCTCTCTTCAATCTTTCCTTGGATCCTTTTCCTTCACACATGCAAACCACCCACAGAACACTCTATACACACTCCACATTAATGATATTTCTGGCATAGAGGAACACGAGTTTAGAACCACAGTTCTCAAGGTTCTTTATGTTATCTTGACTCACAAGACTATGTCCTTCTACCATATTATCCTGAGTATGGTTATCTTTTCAGTATATCTAACATTAGACTTTTAAAAAATTAATCCTAAGACTATACAGAAAATATCAAAGGGAATATATATTTTCTTTTTAGATTTTTGATTAGGGGAGTTGTGTGCTTATTTGCTGTTTTTTGTTTTTGTTTTTGTTTCTTGAGATAGGGCTTCATTATATAGTTTAGGATGGCCTTGAAGTCATTCTGCATCCTAGGCTGGCCTTGAAATCATGGGGATCCCCCTGCTTCAGTCTCCTAGAGCCAGGATTACAGGAGTGCCCTACCACACTCAGCATTGTGTTTTGTGTGTGTGTGTGTGTGTGTGTGTGTGTGTGTGGTGCTGGGAATTTAAGTCCAGGCCTCAGCATGCTAGTCAAGTGCTCCGCCACTGAGTCACAGCCACACCACCTAAAATGGATTATATTTAATCATTTTTATTTCTCCTTGCTCTTTTATGAAAACAGAACTAAAGATGATAGCAAATTACATTATAAAATTCCTTTCAAAGAAACCCAGAGATTTTACTTTGCTCCGTTCTTAGGCTTAAGTTTTTCTTGCTTGTTAAAGTATTGAACAAATATTTACAGAACTCCTACCTCAAAACAATTAATTGTCTAAGCCAACAAAATTAAGGGAGTGTGGAAATGACATGAACTTTGAACTTGTCTCAGTTATCGTTATTGCAATTATTATTAACACTCTGGGTCTCAGTTTTTTCATCTGTACATTGGGAATAAATAATTCCTAACTTACAGTGTGATTCTGAAGTTCAATGGGATAATGCAAATAAAAATGCCTAACCTAGCACCTGATCTAAAGTGTACTAAATTTCTTTTAGGATGGGAGAGGGGTGCCTAACAAGATCTCTATGCTGTAACCATGTGGTGGAGAGTAAGCCTGACATCTAGTGGCAAATGTGACAGCTGCAGCTCATGCTGCTGTAGGGTTGAGCCTGAGATGCCTATAATCCTCAGGAGGCTAATGCTGCAGATCCAGGATACAAGCAGGGCATTACACCCAATGTGATTCTATTTTTTTTTTTGTTTGCTTGTTTTATTGTTACTGGGGATCAAACTCAGGACCTTATGCCTGTGAGGCAGGCAGCAGCACCATTGAGCTAAACCCCTGGCCCCTCAATGTGATTCTGATGTCACCTGCCAGTCATAGGTTGAAGTCATTCAAATGAGGGTGCACACAGCAGAGACCATCAGGTGACAAAGGTCTTGATTTATGAAGAAGGGCTCTTCATAAAAATGGATCTTGTGCCTGAAGGAATACAAAATAAATAAATTATGTTATTAACAAGTCAACTTCTAGGTCTGCAAACCAAGCAAAACTAAACCAAATTCAGAGTGATCCCATAGAGAAAAACCAGTATCTGTAGCTTCTTCTCTGTAAACATATATAAGTTTGAGGTAAGCCTACAAAGAAGCTTTTTTTACCCTCTCATCACCTTGTAAACTCTCAGAAATAAAGAAGATCAACTCTAGCATTTCCCTATATTTGACAAGCCTTCACCAACAAATATCAATTAACCACTAGCTATATCCCAAGAGAAATGTTGGTCCTTGAGAATTTGGGTTGAATAAGACTCATTGAGCACATTCTCCGAAAGATCTTATGGGCTAATGGGGAGATAAACAGGTAATAAGTAAAACATAGAATCTGAAGAGTTCTATGACACAGAAAGGAAAGAGGGGCATGCAAATATATGGAAAGCCATCTGTACTAGTTTCCTGCTACTGCAGCAAATTATCACTCATTTAGAGGCTTAAATTTTTTTTTCAAACAACAAAAATATTCCATCTTACAATTTCAGAGTTTAGAAGTCCAAACTGGGAGTTACAGGGCTAATCAAGTTGTCCGTACAGCTGTGTTCTCTTGGCAACTCTAGAAAAGTACATGTTTTCCTTCCTTATCCAGCTTCTAGAGGCTTCCATTGTCACATTTCCTTTTCTGGTTCTTATTCTGTGGTTATTGGGACCCTGTGATTATATCAGGCACAGCTGGATAATCCAAATTATCTACCTGTTTCCAGATCCTTAACTTAGTCACATCTGCAAAGTCCCTTTTGTCGAGTGCTGAATATAGTTGAATGTGGTTTGGTGCACCCCTAAAGGTTCATGTGTTGGAAGCTTAGTCTCTCAGATGTCAGTATTGAGAATTATTAGGACTTTTAAGAAGGTGAGCTTACTGGGAGGTCCTTGGGTTGTCAGGTCCCAACTATGGAGGGGATTGAGGTATTGCTCATTGGACCCTAGTTAGTGCTCATGATAGAATTGTTGCAAAAGCCTAGTTCTGCCCCAATATCTTTTCAGTTTCTTGATTGAAGATGTGAGCTTTCCTCCTGCAATAGCCCTACAATCTTCAATGGGGTCCTTTCTGGAGCCTTGCCATGTTGTTTGTACTCTCAATCTTCAAAATTGCAAGCCAGGGCTAGGGCTCTGCCTCTGGTAGAATGCTTGCCTCGCATGTGTAAAGCCCTGGGTTCTACCCCCTGATAATTCCCTCAAAAAACAAAAGCAAAAGCAAGCATGTAAAGTAAATATGCCTCTATTCTTGTTAAAGTTGGCCCACCTCATATGTTTTGTTACAGTGATGAAAAACTGGCTAATTCATCATGTTATATAATATATTAATAGATTTTAGGAATTCCAACATGGACATATTTGAGAAGACATTATTTTTATGCAATGTACCATCTTACCCATGGTTGGGGAAGTGAAGATGAGTGGGATAAGTGAAGAAGGCAAGTCAGTCATAGAGAAGAGTATTTTTCCAACAGAAGAAATTGATGAGAAAACCCAGAAATGAAAGAAAGTATTTTGTGAAATTGAACAAAGTATGCTTTAGCCAGAAATAAACCCCTCACTTACAGTCAATTGATTTTTGACAAAGGTGCCAAAAACACAAAACAAGGAAAAGACTGTCTCTTCACTAAATAGTATTAGGAGAACATAAAACCTGAATGTATGAAAGTACTTGAAGAAAACAAAAGAAAAACAATATAGCAGAAATGATATTTTAGATATCAGAAACATAGGCAATAAAAACAAAAAAAAAGGAAAAGTGGAATTACTAAAAGACCTCTATATAGCAAAGGAAATAATAGAGTGAAGAAATGACCTACAGTTTGGGGAATATATTGAACTTCAGACAAGGGAGTTACATCTAAAATACATAAGGAACCAAAATTTCAATACTAAAAGACAAAGAAGCCAATGAAAAATGAGCAAGAGACCTGAATAGCCATTTCTCAAAAGAAGATATACTAATGGTATAGACAAACAGATACATGAGTCACCAGCCCCCCAAGCCTTCATTGGAGCAATCCAGTGAAGACTGCCCCGCTGTACAGAGAGCTTGCCAGCACCCTCCGCCTTCATTAGAGCAGTCTGGTGAGGACCACGGATCCACTACAGCATCCTCCCTACCCCATCCCATGCTCCCGGGCCTCCCACTTGTGCCAGTACCTCGATGCACTCTGCAGAGGCACAGGTGGTCATAAAGGCCATTTTACTGAGCTCCAGAAGATAGAATGGAAGTGAACACTGCAATAAAGACACATCACATCTCCATAGTTGGTAAGTTGGAGAGATCACCACCTTCCATCAGAACTTGGATTCTCTTTAGGGGAAGAGCAATGGGAACCTGTAGTAGAACCTTGTAGAGATCAACCCTGCAGAGGGTCAGGGAGCTCAACTTGGGCTTTGCAGCCAGAATTCAGCCTGAATCTCAGGGGGTCTGCAATCGGCTAGCTGAGAATAATTGGCTTAGTTCTGCACATTGCTGCCTGCATTGTCTATTGTGACACAGAGATATACCCTTAAAGAGGCTCTTCAAATTTTTCTTTCTTTTCCTCATATTTTTAATTTTAGTTTTAAAATTTTATTTTTTCCCATTGTGCAAATTCTTCATTTTTCCTTTCTTATTTTTCCCAATCAGTCTCTTGCTCCCCCATGTTTTTCTTCATCTCCCTTTTTGTTCCTGTTCCTGCCCTAATTCAGATTTCTTCTTTCTTTTTCTTTTCTCATCTTTTTTCCTTCACTCGAGTCTCATTAGTTTCAAAGGAAAGTGAGTATAATTTATTCTTCCCTATTACTGTTAAGTTGTTCTATTCTTGTCTTTGTTCTTGCACTCAGTCCTCCCCTCTTGTCTTCAACAGTTTTCTAGAGTTGGTGTGATCACCCTTTGTCCTCATTTGAAACCTTCACTTGAAAACCTTCACGTGAAAACTTCTCCTATTCTGCTACCTATCTATTCCTCCCCTCCTAACTCCTTCTAAATCCTTATCCTGAAGGGCAAACTTGCTATAGTGAAGAGTTTATTCACTATAAACTTCTTTTGGGCTGGTTATTTAATTCACATGGTTTAAAGGTGATAGATTAATAACTACCACAAATGGTCAATTTGTAAGTTGTGCTAGATGCTATTGTGTTGCTGATTGTATCAATTGGCTAAAAGGTTGTGATTGATTTAATGAGTTATCCTTTCTGATGGTATGAAAATGAGAGTGTCTGTGAGTCACTAGAGACTCAAAACCTAAAGAGCAGCTATATCAGAAGATCAAAGTACTAACTCAGGAATTAAAGCAAGAACAGTCCAACAACAAAAATAAAAAAGTGGAAATACTAAAGCAACACACAAAGACAGACTTCCAGTTCACCAATAGCAAATTCTAGGGGAAATGAGGTGGAAAATTCTGACAATCAACCACTAGTACACCCTAAACTCATACTACAGGAAGTAACAAAACAGATCAATCAGGCTCTAGAAAATTTCAAAACAGAAATAATTTGTGAATGCCCAGCAAAGGACAAACAGATAGATGAAAAAGTGTTCAGCATCACTAAATATCTAAAAAAAATGCAAATTAAAACCACAATGAGATAATTCACACTATTTTGTCTAGCTTGAAATGCAGCTTAATAAAGGGTATGGAGGGAGACAGAAACACAGAGGACAGATGACAGCTGCCTCCACTTAGGGCTCAGTGGTTCGTGACACAGATACTACAAAGTCCCTTCATCCAACTATGTCACCTGTAAGGTCATTAATTTTTCTAGACTTCCACTTTTTCATCTGTAAAAATTAGAATAACACTGGAGCTAATTGGATCTTACCTTGAATTACCATTCTTATGATTAAATGAGGAAACACATTTCAAACATTTAATATAAGGCCTGTCCAATAAAATTCAATGATTGCTATTTAATGGTCATTTCAGTGGAAATAGAGTTAACTGAGGGAGTTCAAGAAATATTTAAGAGAAGAAAGCAATAGAATTAGTGACCAGTTGCTAAATATAAGGTGAGTTAGGCCAGGAAGGTCAGGCCAAAGTTCTGTGTCTACATGGACAGATGGATGGATGAACGCTGCTGCTAAAGAAGGTGGACCAGAACACAGGAGAAAAACCAGGAAGTGAGTACATTGGAGGATGAGGGCAATTGGTCTATTTTGACATGTTGACTTTGAAGGTGACAGCAAGACTCCCAAGAAAAGAAATCTAGTATGTACTGGTTGGGTATATTTGAGATTTGACCCAGAAATCTCTGAGAATCATTCACTGAATCCAAGAGTGAATAAATGTGCCTGAAGAGTATTTTTTATAAATAGAGAATGAGAAGAGAATTTCTAGGAGAGAATCCTGGAAACACGGATGAAGAGGACATTTTCATTCTATCTACTATCTATTATCTTTTACTGTAATGCCTTATTTAATGTCTTTGCACATAGTACCACTGGACTGAAAGCTCTCTAAGGACAGTCACTGTGTCTAATTTGCTCATCATTTTTGCTTCAAAGAGTGAAAAAAATCTTCCCTGTGAAATGCCAAATTATGTTTTCTTCCTTTAATGTGCCCATTCCCAACAAATCACAGAGAGTGGCATGATCTGTCCCAGACCTTCAGTGTTGGAGGTGGATCAGAAGAAAAACAAGAGAGAACTGTTGCATAGTGAATGTCATGCTCACCTCTGGAAGAAGACTTATCCTGGGTTTTTGGGTCAGTAACAAGGCAACTCTTTACCTTAGAGTCTAACTCAGGATTTCCATTCAAAAGTCTTGATGAGCAGAAAAAGTTAAAGCAACCAGTTAAAGCAACAAGTAGACCCACAAATTGGGAGAGAGAAATGACAGCATGATTAGATGAGCAGATTTATCAAATCCTATAATTGTAGAACTTACTGATTCCATGGCAACCACTTTCTCATTGAAAGGGTTAGAGAAAGAAAATTCTCCTTTCTTGGAAAAGTGTCTAAAGTAATCTGAGTAAGAATTAAATATATTGTTTCCAGCCCCATGTAGCCTGCCAATATGAACCCCAAAATATGAATAAAATTTAAAGGGAATAAAAGCCTTTTTAAATGCTTAGAATGTATTTGATCCATGGCAGACTGTTTCACATGAATTAGTCATTTGATCTTCAACTCTCAAAGTAGGTATACTTATGCAGAGGACAGTGGCTAATGGCAGGGTAAGGTCTATTTAGAGGTCAGGCCTCCAAGCCTTGTGTCTGCATTATACCAAGTGCTGATCCCAGGTGAAAGGGGGAAAGGCAATGTTTTCCACACAGTAGGAGTCTGAAGACATGACTGATTTCCATATTGAAAATTTTGCCCACCCAATCTACTTCCTCTGATCCTTTCTGGAAACCTCTTCCCTTCCATAATGTGGCCGTGGACCTGACACAGGGGCATACACATATAATCAGCACTTTGGAAGGCTGAGGCAGGAGGATTGAAGTTCAAAACCAGTTTGAGCAACTTAATGACTTAGACCCTTGTCTCAAAAAGGGGTGGGGACATGACTTGGTGCTAAGGCCTTGGGTTTAATCCCTAGGATGGATAGATAGATAGATAGATAGATAGATAGATAGATAGATAGATAGACAGATAGATAGACTGACAGAACAAGCAGATGTGTGTTGTGCCACTAGGGAGGAAGAGATGGCATGAAAAGCCACTAGGCACACACAGGAATCTTACCCTTTATTTGCTTTTTCGATGTTATTCAGAACAGAACACCTGGTACACCTGGGTCTACAGAACAAATAAGAATAATTATCATTTACATCTCCACAACCCTTTATAAGTCACAAATCTGTTCTAAGTCATATTTCATTTTATCCTTAGCATGGACTTGTCAAGTGTTTCTTGACATATTCATTGTTTTAAAAAATTACTTGTAGAGAGTTGAATTTCAGTATTGGTAGTTTTTACAGATCCCAGACTTGCTAACATCACAGAAAGAATCAATTTATCTCAAGACAGTTGGACTGCGAGATAAACAACCCAAAGCATATAGTGTACACCCTTACAGGAAATACCTCCCTTCTTATTCTGACCTTAGCCTCACCCCCTTACAAATAACTGTTTGAGAAATATTAATTAACTAAAGAGAAGAGCTTTAAGAACATATTGTATTCAGTTTTTTACCATCAAGATTTTACAAATAGCACTACTTAGGATTACTATCTTAATCCTACTTTTTTTTAAAACTGGGAATCAAACTCCAGACCTTGTACTTAGAAGGCAGGTGGCAGCACCACTGAGCTAAATATCCAGCCCATCATCTCACTTTAAGAGCAAAGTATCTGAAGTCCAGAGAGACTAACCTCAAACCACAAAGTTGTTCAGTGAAAACAAAAGTGGTATTTGTTAAGTTCCAAGATTATTTTCATCATACTTCACCACTGTCCTTACATCTAGAACCCAGAAGAAGATGAAAGGTAAAAGAAACACACCCTGCTGATCAAATTCTAGGAGACTGGGTAAGTTCATGCTCTGTGTCAACAAGAGGATAAATCTTTGGTCATTTGTTAGCCCATTCAAGTGAAACAGTTTGCAGGATCATAGCAACTTACAGATAACAAGATATATGAAGAACACTTGGAAGGCTTATAATCAAAGAACTTTAGATTTACTCACCAGATGGTATGAACTTCCATCAAACTACACTGATGACATTTGAATTAAGATAATCGCAAACACTGGTTTAAAATCTCATCGGATGAAACCATTAAGGAGAAAAGTGTCCTGAAGACCTTACTCCACTTAGCAATTATTCACCAGCTAAGTTCCAGTCTTTTCCTCCAGTATCTCTGAGACTTCAGCCTTCCCAACTACCCATTCCTCTGCTTACACAGCTTACTTCAGTTTAGTGAATTGTCAGTTTTTGTTTCCTCAGCTAATCCTCTTTTGGGTCTGTTTCTTTGTCAGCTCTGGCTTCACTCTGAGGTACAGTCTTGTGAATACTTCATAACCCACATTCTAGGACCAACACCAAATACACTCCAAAACTACTTCTATGCTATATGGAACCCTAGTCTCACTTTACAATAAGGATGTCCCCACAGAAGAATGTCATTTTCACAGCATCAACTCAATGTAATTCAAGAAATATTGACTGCTTCCTTCCATGTACAAGAGTTGTGCTAGATATGGGCAGGGATCCAAAGAAAATTGAACTAAAAATTCTATGAAGTAGAGTACTACTCAGTTATAAAGAATGAGAAACTAGAGTTATTCATAGGAAAATGGATGCATATTGAGGTCATACTCAAGTGAAATAAGTAAGACACATATGTGTAAATACTGAATATTTTCTCTGATGTGAAAACTAAAAGTGTAAATAACATGCAAATTGTATAATTGACAATGTGAAATAGGAAGAAAAGGGTTAAAAGTGTAGGGGAAAGGAAATGGGAAAAATATGAGAAAATGAAAACATGGAAACAAAATCTTTGTAAATAGGGAAGGATGGAGGGGGTGAAGGGAGGGCAGGGGTATGGGGGAAAATGAGAACCAATATCTGTCATGTAAAGGTACAAGGTCCAAATGATAAATGTAACTGTACTGCATACTTAAAAAGTACCAATAAACTCAATACAAAAAAATTCACATCTTTATGGAGTTGAAGAATCTTCTAGAAAAGGAAACAGATTAAACAAGATAGTACTAAGAGATGATGAGACAGATTAAACTCCATCCTAAGTAAAAAATGCTGTAAAGAATCCAAAGGAAGATGAAAAGCATTCAGATGAGTAGGATCTAGAGAACCTTTGTAAGAGAATTAACATTTAATAAGCCTTAGAAAGGCTCAGAGAGAAGGAAGTTTCGAGAAAGGACAGGACACCCACAAGAGTATGTGTGAAGGACATCTCTGTGTGTGTGTGTGTGTGTGTGTGTGTGTGTGTGTGTGTGTGTAGATGTGGAATGACCCAGTGGGGCTGAAGAATGGGGAAATGGGATTCTGGGAAGAAGGGTGTGAGTGTCATGAGACTTTCTGAAATACTAAGAAATGGGTAAATGAAACCAGTCTTCTTTTAACAAAGAGTACAATATGTTCTGACACACCAAGTGTTGAGCAATATTTAAATTGTAACATTTCCACTGAGTAAGCATCTGTGGGATGAAGTTTCTTGTTTCTGAGAGAGTCATGTCATGAATATTTGCCTAGAATATCTTCTGATGTCCCTCAGCACAGACCATTATGCTCTTTTCTTCTGTTGAAAGACATCATAAAACTCCCACTTCTTCCCAACCTTGAGTCAGTTCCTGGAAGAGAGGTAGCAATTTCACCTTTGTTAACTAAATATATCAACCTGGGCCATCTTTTCAAGCTTTACATCCACCCCCCAAAAGCCTCCAGACCTATCACACTCCACCCTTTCCAGAAACCTTTGCTCATATTTTTCAAATTGTGGCTTTAAAAAATTGGTCATGACCACTTTCCTATCTCCTGTGGAGATGTTTTACATATAACAGGGCTCACTTCTATCTTTTGGCTGGAAACAGAGCTCTGGTACAACTCCAAGACCCAGGGTAGTAAAATGGTAGGTGCATTTTAGGGTAAAACCTTCACATACTGACAGAAATCTAGACAAACTCTTTTTTTGAGGTAGTTTAGGAGTGACACAAGATCTAGTACCCAGTAATGGGTTCATTTATTTGTGACATTATTTCTTGAACTTTTGTCAAATGATGACACTTTGGACCACATGAGAATTTGGCACTTCCTTTGATGCCTTTTTCCTACAGAGTTCGTATATCTCAGAGACTTAATAATTAATTTCTCCAGGTTGGTGATCCATTCAACATTCCTGACATGATAAAGATGAGTATACTGAAGAGGCTTTCCCTGGTGTCTGTGTATTTGTTTCCATACAGCATATTGTGAAGTTTCTGTAATAGGAAATTTTTTTGTGTGTGTGTATCAGGGATTGAACTCAGGACCTTGTGCTTGTGAGGCAGACAGTGGTACCACTGAGCTAAATCCCCAGCCCTGTAACAGGAAATCTTGTCGGTAAAGCTCAACTGATTTTTTTAAAAAATCTACACTGGCTTAAAATTCTGAATCTTTTGGAAAGGCACTATTATAGGGTGAACTGTGATCTCCTCAAAATTCACATGTTAAAGTCCTAACCTCCAGTTCTTCAGAATGTGATTGGAGATAGTCTTCAAAGAGATAAATGAAGTACTTAGAGTATGTGACTATTGTCTGTATAAGAAAAGGAATGAAAGACAGAGACTCACACAGAAGACCATGTGAAAACACAGGGAAAAGACTGCCATCTATAAGCCATGAAGACATCTTGGTCTTGCACCTTTAGCTTCCAAATTTCTGAAAAAATAAATTTATCTTATTTAAACACTTGTTCTATAGTATTTTTGATATGGTAACTTGAGTAAACTAAGGCAGATACAGAATTTAAGTGGTCTTCTCTGTCATCTGTAGGGAAGAAAGACTTTCCTAAGTATGCAGTACTAGTTAGTGTATTTCCTCCTCATATTTTTATAAATTTCCCCAATTTTATATGTACATTTTTCTTCCACTTAATTCACATATGTGATTATAAGTAGAATGTATTAATGTGAGTTAAAAGATTTACTGAGATTCTGGTGCTAAAGTAATTTTCAAAAACACAAAGATTCTAAACATTCTCATAGGATGTAGAAGTGAGGAGGGATGTTAAAGAGTTTTGCTCTAGATTGTATGATTTTCACCATCTTTTAGGAATACAAATCCTGAGGTGGCTATGACAACAATATGTATATAGCAATGTGGCAACAACATAACAATTCTAAGGAATTTAAGAGTATTTGTAAAGGTTCATGTATATTCTTTTTCCTGTAATTAACTATACAAATTAAACAGCCCACACAGTAAGCATTTTCACTAAACATTCCTTTGCTCCTCAGATGGTTTGCCTTTAGGGTATAATCCAAGGTGCAGTCGAGTCCTAGCCTACTGTCAACATTGTTTCAATATACTTAGATCTGAAGGTCATCATGCCAATTTAGAGTGATGTATGTGTACGATATCATCACATGATGAGCTTAAAGCCAGACTTGAAAGGCCTGCCTGTCCACAAACCACAAAAACTCATCTATCAGACACATCTGACTGGCCCTGGTTTGTGTAAAGCACTCATTTGTCAACACCTGCCCTGTTCATGTTTTCCTCATGAGTCCTCCAGGAATCACTAAGTCTACATATTAAAGCAAACACTTCTGGGTTAGGAATTCTGGTTATGATTTTTGTTGTTGTTGTCCCTGTACCCCAAAACCCTTTTGATTAATCTCTTTCAACACTGTCATTCTTTATACTACTAGCCCATTCTTTTTTCCCCTCAATTTTTGTACCCTATACTCTTAGTCTCCATTTTTCACAAGCTCCCCCATGTTATCATACTGTTGTCTGAACTTCCTTCTGCACCTCAACAGCTACCAGCTCTGCTCTGAGGACAGAAACACACAAGAAGTGCCTTATTTTCTCACACTTTTGTTGAAAGAGATACAGTACATAAAATCCAGGATACAGTTTGATACCTTAGGAAACCCTCCAGAAATTGCAATTTTTACTATGTTATCTTAATTATCACTGATATACCTCAGTTCAGAATTTGGAGGTCATGGTCCTCCACATTGCCCCCAATTTTTTCTTTACCTTAAGACCTCCCACTCTAGTGGGACATATGCTACCTGGTCACATCACCCTGGCCTCCATCTTAGAGCTGACAACAGGGCTTCTGGCTCTGACATTCTTTGTCTTCTCCCTGTCCACTGACCTTGACTTTTCTTTTCCCTCCCATTTTGTGCAAGTTAGATTTCATTGTGCAGCATCTCCATCCTAGTCTGGCCCAAAGCTTACACTTCCTGTCCATCTTCCTCTTGTTTCTGACCTGCCCAGACAAATCCCATCACTGAATGATACCAACACCGCCCTCTCTGTACCAGTGCTTGAGCAGGTAAGCCCTGGGCTCAGCATAGTAATGTATACACAGGATCTTTCTTTGCATTTTATAAGACAGATTATTCTGAAGTTTTCTTTCGGTGATATTATTAAAATCAATAAATAGAGAGTGTCTGATTTAATCCAAAATCCAATTAGCAGTAAAAACATTTGACATGACCATAGCCTTCTTAAAGCCTGAAGCTTTAGCTATAGGTCTGTAAAATAAATTGAGGAGTTTCATATTATTGAAGAGTTTCAACAGAAGAATTAACCTATCCTTTAAAACTTTAATAATGATTAATGATGATTGATTCTAGTGTGGAGTTTTGACCTTTGAAAATCAAAGCCCATTAAGAAATGGAGGTTATTTAAGTTAATATGGATGCAGTAACAAAACCAGGGACGAACATTTGGCTTTAAGCTTTTTTTTTTTTTTTAAATTGAGTTTATTGGTACATTTTAGGTATACAGTAGAGTTACATTCATCATTGGGATCTTGTACACTTACATGACAGATCTTGGTTCTCATTTTTCACCTTGTCCCTACTCTCCCTTCACCCCCTCCTAACCTCCGTGTTTACAAACACTTTATTTCCATTTTCTCATTTTATCATGTTTTTTTTTCTTTTCTCTTATTTCCTTTCCCCTACCCTTCCTACTTTCCTACACCTTTAGCCCTTTTCTTTCTATTTCATACTGTCAATTATCTCATTAGGACCTTATGTACTATTTTAGTTTTTCACACCAGAGAAACTACTCGGTATTTACACTTGTGTGACTTATTTATTTCACTTAGGAGCATATCCTCAATATGTATCCATTTTTCTATGAATGAATCTAATTTCTCATTCTTTATGGCTGAGTAGTATTCCATTTTATAGAAAAACCACATCTTTTTTTTTAACTTCTGGATTGTTCAACTATTTTCTATCAGTCAAAGCAGCATCTTCGAGTTCAGTGTTAAGTTGCCTTGTTTTAGACTTGAGCCCAAATGAATACTATTATCTAAGAGACCAGAGTGACTAGTTGGGTACAGAATCATCTACACTTAGAGCTGTGGCACAGAAACCTGGCCTGAGCTTCTAGCCTGCCTGCTTGTCCAGTAGGTTTCAGAGTCAATACCTCAATATTACACTTGTCTGACTTTCCAGTAAGTCAACTGTCTGATAGATTTTAGGATTAGATCCCCCAAAAATCACATGAGCCAATTTATTACAAAAATCTATCGACCTGGAGTGTTTTTGGAGATCACTGATTGATACACATACCCCAAGCTTGTTACCTTTATAACTGTCCCTTCACTTTCCAAAGACCATCATCTATTATTTTATTTCCTTTGCTGTCACAGGCAATGCAATCCATCATTTTAGACATAAACTTTTATAAGCATTTGGGGGATACCTAAATCTTCAGGTGCTTTCAAGTAATAAACTCAAAAGCTGTTTACAGAAATCTTTTTTAAAATAATAAAACCTGAGAAAATTCTCACAAAATAACATAAACTTTAAAATATCAAACACAATTTATAAATACTTGATGGTTCTTTCAATTCTGATTGTTTTAAAACTTCATTCCATGATCCCAATTTTGATTTTTTTAAGTAGTCAAAACAAAAAGATGGAATACAAGTATTGTTGTTTTTGTTTTTTTAAGCTGGAGAACATGGTGAATGTTTCTCTCTTCTCTCTCTCTCTCTCTCTCTCTCTCTCTCTCTCTCTCTCTCTCTCCAGGACTGGAAGTTGAATCCAGGGTTTTCACACTGAGCCACAACCCCAACCTTTTTTTTACCCATTTTCCAAAATTTATTTGAAAACAGGATTTTGAGGACCAGGGATTTGGCTCTGTAGCACTGCACCTGCCTCACAAGTACAAGGTCCTGTGTTTGATCCCTGGTACCTTAAAAAAATTTTTTTTGCTAAATTGCCCAGATCATGTTATCTTCCTGTCTCAGCCCCCCAGTAATGTCTCTTTTTTATCATGAACATATGTATTTCTTATACTAAAGATTCTGAAACACAGAAATGCTTGTTCTTATAATATACAAATAAAACATTTGGAAAATTCATGTAATGCAGATGAAATTTAAGAAAAGCTGAAAAATATTAAGAAGTTGAAGACTCAGAAATATATGAATGTAACTGATTTTACTAGCAACACACACACACACACACACACACACACATACACACACCTGTGCAGGCAGAAAGAGGGATAGGAGTGACTGATAAAAGAATTAACTTTGGAAACAAAAGATTAAACTTCCTTGTAGAGCCATGCAAAGATTCTGAATATTAGCAATGGCAGACAGCACTGTATTAAAAGGTAAGGCTGTCTACAGAGGCCCAGTGGGCTGTTCCTCAGTTGTCTCATTGGTCTCAGGTGGGAAACCCCCAAATCAAATTGAAGATTAAAGTTGGAAGTAACTTAATATGAAGAATGATTTAGAAAGAAAATGCTTCTCCAAGGAAATTGGATAATGGGACAAAGCAAAGTGACTCAGTTCTTATATTGATTTATTTTAAATGAATAGAAGTCTATAAATTACATTGAAATGTGTTGAACCTGAAAACACAGTAATAAAAGATGAGAAAGACATTCTGAAACATATTTAAGCTTTGATCAATCAAATGCTAACCAAGAAAAGAACACTCTTTGAATTAAAAAATCTTTCACCTAATCATGTAAGGACTTTATAAATTCTTCAGAAGAAAGGTACACTGGAAATTTAAGTTATTTTTATCACTTTTTATTGAAAAGGATATTTCTTCACTTGGGTTGAATTCTTTCATGCAAGTTCAGTAGCTTTGGGCTGAAACCTAAATGCAGCTTTCAAAGTGGTGAGGAAAGTCATACAGTGTTGAGAACCTATGTTTTCTCTGGAAAATCCTTGAAAATAACTGATAAGAAATTTAAGAAGTTTCTTCTGATTTTTTTTTTCAGATCAAACTCAGGCCCTTGAATTTGTGATGCAGGCAGCAGAAACACTGAAGGAAAGCCTCCCCCTCTTCTGAATTCTTGTGAGATATAGCATTTGAAGAAGCTGGCACATTTTCCTCTAATTGCATACTATTGGATTCTAAAATGTTAGCTACCAATGAAAGACAAAAGAAACAAAATATAGTCATTTTAACTCATCATTGACAAAAGGCATAGATACAGTCTCAGTCTCCAATTTCAGGGTAAGTGGTAGAATTGGATATATCAGTCAATTAATTGTTCATTGAGGTAAATGAACAACACCAGTTCCAGAGCTATCAGGCAGTCATTAGAAAGGGAAATCACTGCACCTGCCACTGCAGAAATTTTTCAAAGAATGTCACATCACAGGAGGAAGACATGAGTTAGAAAAGAAACAACTATAACAAAAACTTTCTTGAAACCAATCTAAACTAGTCTTTGATCTACAAAATAGCACCCTATTACTATTATAGTTTGAATCAGGAATGTCCCCCTAAAGCCTCATGCACTCAAATGCAAGTTTTATGAAGGTCATTAGTGGATTCATCTTCTGGTGAGTTCAGTGACCAAGTGTGCTCTTGGGAGGTGGCACCTGATTGAAGGATGCAGGTCACTGGGGACATGACCTGGAAGGCTATATCTCCCTCCATGGCTCCTTTGTTCTCTCTCTGACCTCTGGCCACTATGATGTGAATACTTCTCTGCTGCCCTTCTGCCATGCCATCATGCCTTGCAGCCAGTGGACTATGAATTGAAAACATGATCCAGAATAAACCTCTCCTCCTTGAAGTTGTGGAGGGTTGGATACTGTCTCCCAGCAATAAGAAAGTAAATCAAATTTTGGTACCAGAAGTGGGGTCATTGCTAACTGACCATGTTTTGGAACAAATTTGCAGGAGGAGTTTGGCTAAAGAAGCAGCCCTAGAACGCTATAAGCTGAGCTTGATGTGAGATTCTCTTCAAGGTTCAGAAGACCAGAATGCTAATACAAATGCAGATGGTAAAGACCAGGCTCATGAGGTTTCAGTTAAGAATAAATACTACACTGACAGTTGAAGTTGAGACTTTATTTATTATGTTCTGGCAGATAATTTGTGTAAATTTTTCTCATGTCCCAAGACTTTGCAGGAGAGTGAGATTAAGAGTGGTGAACTATGTAATCTGATAGAGGAAATTTCAAGGCAGCCCAATGACCAGGCAATGACATGGATACTGCTCCCTGATTTTATACTGCAGGAAATAGGAACAAAAAGCCTATTATAAAGGTTTTCAGTTTTTTGCAGAAAAAAAAGCACCTGTAAAGCCTGGGCCTGTAAAATTGGAGCAGAGATAAGTCTGCTTGCTAAAAAGATTAGTGTTAAACAGAAGCCAAGTACTTTACATCAGAACCTTAGGAAAGATGTCCTTGAGGGCATCTCAGAAATAAGCAAGACCTTATCCTTCACAGGCTCAAGTGTGCAAAAGTGAAAGACTTTTCTTGGGGAAGACAGCCCCTGATCACTTCTATCTAATGTTTCTTTTTTTTCTCTCATTGAGTTTATTGGTACATTTTAGGTATACAGTATAGTTACATTCATCATTGGGATCTTGTACACTTACATAACAGGTTTTGGTTCTCATCCTTTTCCCTTATCCCTGTTCTCCCTTCACCCCCTCCTCCCTTCCCTATTTACATATACTTTGTTTTCATTTTCTCATTTTCTCATGTTTTTTTTTCTTTTCCCTTGTTTCCTTTCCCCTAGCCTTCCCACTTTCCCTACACCTTAGCCCTTTTCTTTCTATTTCATATTGTCATTTATATCATTAGGATCTTATGTACCATTATAGTTTTTCACACCAGAGAAACTATTCAGTATTCACACATGTGTGACATATATTTCACTTAGGGGTATATCCTCAATATGTATCCATTTTCATATGAATGAATCTAATTTCTCATTCTTTATGGCTGAGTAGTATTCCATTTTATAGAAAAACCACATCTTCTTTATCCAGTCTCCAACTGATGGGCAAATGGGCTGTTTCCAAGTTTGAGCTATTACAAACTGTGCTGCTATAAACATAGGTGTACATATATCACTGTGATATAATTCTTTTAATTTTTTTGGAAAGATACCCAGCAGAGGGATACCTGGGTCAAACAGAACCTCTAATTCTAGCTCTTTGAGGTAACTCCATATTGATTTCTATAGTGGTTGCACCAATCTGCACTCCCACCAGCAATGGAGAAGTATTCCATTCTCCCCACAACCCTGCCACCATATTTGTTATTGTTTGATTTCTTGATAGCAGCCATTCTTTGTGGGGTGAGGTGGTCTAGAATGGGTACCTAGAAAATTGACTCCCTGGGGTTTAGTTCATGTGCTGTCATCCAAATACTTGCAGGCTTCTACAGCCACGATCCAAGGGGGCCCAGCTACTTCTGAAGCTGCCATCAGACCTCAATGTCATGCAGAAGTTGTTAGTTTTACAGGCATGCAGAATGCAAGAGTGGGGTCAGTTAGGCTTCCATCCAGATGTCCAAAAATGGCCTGAGAGGCTGAGAAGTGTGCTGCTGAGGGGGCAGTGCATGAAACTGTAAACATGAAGAAAACATGCAGTGGAAACCCCAAGAATTTGGAGAAGACAGGAACATGGAATGTTCAATGAGGAAAGCTATAGGCAGTGAACAAAGTGAGCCAGAGAGAGGCTATGAGGCTTCAGCAGGCAATGTCATAGGGGCATGGCTTCTCAAGCCACTTGAAGTTTGAATTTTGCTGCATCTTGCCCCAGGATCTGGAAATAAAGCTACCTTAACGTTTGCCTTGCTGGGTTTTAGTATTGGTCCCATTGGTTTCTATCCCTTATTCATCCTTTTTGGAATGTGAATGCTCACCCTATATTATTGTATGTCAGCAGTGTTTAACTTTCTTTTTTATTTTTACAGGAGCTTTTGTTTGTTTCAAAGAAGGCTTTAGACTTAGACTTTTCAGCAATGCTAGAACTGTTAAAATTTTATCAACTCCTAGAGATGGACTAAATGCAATTCTCATAAAGTGGTGCATATGAGTCTCTGGGGCACCAGAGAGAATTTTGTGGTTTTTATTTGGAATATCCCCATAAAGGTTCATGTGCTCAAAGGCAGGATTTATGAGGTTATTGGACCATGCAGGAACAATACTCACTGATGACTTCATCCACCAATGGGATGCTATGTTGTTTGGAGGTGGAGCCTGGTTGGAAGAGGCAGATTACTGCGCATGACCTAGAAAGTGATATTTCCCCCTGTGGCTTCTCTCTCTCTC
>NW_022900950.1:34986369-35033246 GCF_012274545.1 Fukomys damarensis | reverse complement strand
TGTCTCTTCTCTCTCTCTCTCTCTCTCTCTCTCTCTCTCTCTCTCTCTCTCTCCCTCTCCCCCTCTCCCTCCCTCTCCCTCTCCCTCTCTGCTTCTTGGTCCCATGATGTGAACAGCTTTGCTTCTTCTATGCCCCTCTGCATGCTGACCTGCCTTGGAGCCAGAGGACTGTGGACTGAAAACATGAGCCCACTTGAACCTCTCCTGCCTTCAATTGCAGCTGTCAGGTCTTGGGTCCCAGAAATGAGAAAATAATAAAGACGATAACTAATACTATCCCCAAACAAAAATAAAATTGTATAGCTTGCTGCAACAAAAATTGGAATGCTTGCTCTGGTTTAGATGTGGTTTGTCACTACAGTTTTATGCATTCAAAACTTGGTCTCCAAGTGTGGTGAGGTTTTGAGGTGAGGGGACCTTTAAGAGGTGGGGACTACTAGCAGCAGAGGAGGAGATCACTGAGGGGGTTACCCCTATAAGGAATTGATGTACCTCTCATGGGGACCTAAGTTAATTCTCCTGAGAACAGTTTTTATAAAAGGGTAAGCACAACCTCTGAATGCTCTCTGAATGACTCTCTGTCTCACTGTGATCTCTTGATTTCACAGCATTCCCACAGTGATGTCACCCACTATGAGATGACTCAGCCAGAGGGTTCCTTGCCAGAAAGCAGCCATGCTATTTAGAATTTCAGCATCAAGAATTATGAGAAATTAATTCCTGTTTTTATAAGCCACCCAGTTATTTTACTTTGTCACAGTAAACTAAACTGACTAAGACAACCTTAATGTTACATGGAAAGAAAAACTGAGGTCAGCAGAAATAACCTTCCTGAAAATCTTTTTGCACTGTCACCTAAACCTGTACCAATTCTCGCAGGCTTCCTCTGCAAACCATCTTAGTCTTGTGTTCTGAAACTCAGGTCACCTCTAGAACTAATCCCATCAGTCATCACTTGTCTTTCCCTCAAATTTTCAGTCACTTTAGTTTTCCTTCTTTTCTGCCTACAAGTAGAATAAATGTTTCCACTATCTTAAAAATACCATGCTTCTGGATAATTCCATATACAGAAATGGGCTAAGCATTTTAGAAAGTGGTGTTTGATTTGAAGAACAAATAATATAAATATTTAAGTATTAAATGCAACTACATATAAAAAATACATTCCTCCTAAACTCTAAACAACAGACAGTGAATACCATATAAAGAAATCTACTTGGCAAGGGGGAAGTCCTGAGATTGATCACTGGTACAAAAGAAAAAAAATAAAACTTTAAAGTAAGAAATACTAAAGATAAAGAAAATGTTTTATAACAATGAAAACTTCAATTTATAGTAAGATACAAAATATTGTAAATTTTTATATTCTTAAATATATACTTCAAATTTTGCATATTCTTTTGAGTATATACAGCAAAGATGAACCAGAGTACAATACATATCTATAATATACTGAGGGTTTTATCACAACTCCATATGTAACTTAACAGAACTAGCAGGCACTGATTCACATAGAAATAGAAAGATTAATAGATCTTTTGGTCTATGAGACCTAATGGACAGATCAAAATTGGACTGTCAACTGAATATTGAAATCCAATACAACTATTCATAGAAGTTTGCTCAACTGAGCTAGGCACACCTGGCATTCCAAGACTTTTACAAGAATGATTACAGCAGTACAATATTTAATTGTCTAAAAATGGAGCAACACATTGATATTTCAGAAAATTTAATATATGAATTGTGATTTTTTTAAAAAAAATTTTGCTTTAATTCTGCTTTCATTGAAGTTACCAAAACTTTTCTTTCCTATCTGACAATTTTAAGTAAAAATATTTTTTAAAGTGCTACCTCCATTTCCTCATATCCATTTCACTAATTAATCCTTAACAATATTTACAGCCCCTATCTTGGCCTAGGAATTGTTCTGGTTTGGGCATCCCTTACAACATTCTATCATCTTGTTTTTAAAATTCTTATTCATGTTTTGCCTTCTTGCATCTTCAACATTGAGCTTGAAGCCTGAAATATATTTATATTCTTTGTTCTTAGTTTCTTTTTTAATGGTACATAGTTTAACTTTTATTGTGCATATTTCAGGTGCAAGTTCTCAATTTATCTTTTTATTAGTACATATTGACTATATACTGTAATGGTTTTATTGTGGCATTGCTATAAATATATATAAATCTTTTTTTTAATGTTTGACTCTAGCAGTTCTATTCCTGTTGCCAAAACTTATTTTTCATTGCCCCTCATTCTGTCATTTCAAGTCCATCAAATCCTCATTGGTTCTGCATGACTATCCATGTGGCAACAAAAGCTTGAATTGTAGGAAATTAATACTAGCACTGGACGGGGACATTTTTGCCCAGTGAGCAACGGAGGACAGAAAGATCTCAACAAAAAAGTTTTGCTCCCTCCTTCTTTCCCAAGAGACTGTGCCAAAACTGGGTTTCCATGTGTCTTATATGGTATGTCCTGCATGGCTGAGCAGGGAGCATGTTTCAGATCATGTCTAGCCAGCTCAGTAATGAATTATTGTGTCCTTGCTGCTTCTCATCCCCTACCTCAATCTCTTGCTTGTTTCACATTGCTTCCCTGGATTTTGCTCCTCAAAAAAGCTTTAGTATCTAAGTTTTTACTTAGGTTCTGCTTTCTAGAGAAATTATTCACGAAGAAAAGGAAAAGGGGTAAACTTTTAATTTCCTACTGAATGCCAGTGATTTTGATAAGTGACTTACATTTAATCTTTGTCTTTTAATCTCCACAGAAAACTAGGCAATGATATTCTGTTTCCCTTATCACAATAAAGAACTGAGTTTCAGTGAGCCTTATACAACTTACCCAGATGACACATGAACAGGGACAGCTAAGATGTTTATTTGAGTAAATCTTGCTTCAAAGCCAGTATTGTTCCAATTGTCTCTAATATATCACTGGAGCTTAGGAATTTTCCATCAAGTTTCAGTGTGGTGGAATTTGAAGAAGCTTTAGGGTGATTCAGTGGAAAACATTGTAAATATCCAAGTAAAGCAGTTAGAAAGTCCAGTGACACAGTGAGCAATCAGTTAAAGCAGATGGTTAAACTATTATTATTTGATATTTAGATATTAATCTATCGATATATTACCAAATGGAATCATATTGATGAACCAGCTAGACTTCAGGAAGATTACTTTTTACAAACATGAGTGCATGAAGGGTTTGGAAAATACACAGAGGTCCAAGAAGGTAGGAAACATCCCACCCAAGTCTACTTTAGTCTTCCATGCTGAACCTGAACTCACTTGGCCACTTCTGCTCATCTCCACCACCTAGATCAGTCTGTTCTCCCTGTAAATATCTTTGGGAACAAAAAAGTACATTATTTTAGTTAGAAAATTAATTTTGAAATAAAGTAGAGGTATCTTGACTGCCAGACTCTGAAATGGGAAAGATTTCCTTGTACTGCACAGAGTGTAACTGGCAGGGTTTTTTTGTGTGTCCAAAGGCTTGGGCCAGGATCCCTCTTTGGAAAATTGGAAAAAGACCAACATTGGACCGTGTCACTATTCATGTAGTATGTCTCCAGTTCTTGGTTTATGGGATGAAATTTTTTACTTTGTATCCCTCTTGTGGGATAAGGGAGAATTCTATTTGTGCAGTTGAAAAAATCAGACTGTTTGAAGACCTAATCATTTTCCCTTGATCTAATAAAGTGGGGAAAGATGAGCTCCTTGAAGATGATTATTGATCCATAAATGTATAATTATGAAAACAGATAGATTATATATTTGCTGAGAGAGCTTTACTACCACCTACCTGATACAAAAATTCATTTTGAGCTTGACTAACATGTTAGAAGATCTGCCTATGCCACTTGATGGGTGAATCTCTGAGCATCTCCAGGAGGGAATATGTTCTAAAAGAGGGCTTTTCCTCCTCCACATTTTCTCTGTGTGCTGTTTAATTGCATAGCTTCATTGTCAAGCACCCTTCCCATTCAGCAGTTACACAGTGTCTTGAAATATGGAATTCTCTTGCCCTCCATCTCACCTTCTGGCAAAAATCTGCTCAAAGAGATGCATCACAAATTTTATTAGGGATCATCTGGGGATCTTGTTGAAATGAACCTCCTGCATCAATGGTCTTGGAAAAGGCCTGATATTATATATTTTGCATGTCTCACAAGCTCCCAGAACACATTAATGCTATTGTCCTATGAAGCATCTGAATGTCACTTCAGAAACAAACAGCCAGATGGGGCTGAAGTTAGAAACAATGTTTTTTGCTTTCCTCCTGGGCTACATTGTTTTAGCTCTGAAGCATAAATGCAAAGCACTAATGGCTTACTCTCAAAATTATACACAAAAATGGACTTCAATGGTACTACTTGACTATCCCTGATTATCCTTGAGACCATGAGGCTCATTTTATTCAGTCTCTAACTAGTTATTTTCCATTGGATACTTTTATTACATGGTATAACAAGATTTAAATGTTAAAACATATAAACAGCAGTTTAATTGTATATTTAAATTCTATATTTGATTGAACAAAAGTAATACTTGTTATTCTGCTTCTGTTTATTTATTTTTTTGGGGGGGGGTACTGGGGATTGAACTTGGGTCCTTGCAAGGCAGGCCACCGAACCGCTGAGCTAAATCCCTGGCCTTTTCTGCTTCTGTTTCAGCTTTTTCATTTTCTGCTTGAAGGGTTCAGTCATTTTAATATCCAAAGAAACCATTATAGAAAATGCAACTGGTCCAAAACATGTTTAACCCTCTAGAACAGATGAAAGGGGTATTATTGTGAATGCTTTAAAAATGCTTAGTATATATTTCCTTTTATGCAATAAGCATAGCTGTATATTATATGGAAAAATATCTTACTTGGTAAAAATATAAATATAACGCTATATACAAACTATATCAATTCTTAGACTTATCCCTTATGTTCATTTTTGAAAATTACTTACCTAAATCAAATCTATACCATCTACATTTTATGAATATCCTCCTATTAGGAACACTGTCTCTAGATGCTATTATAACTATGAACATATTTGTAAACATAGCATCAGAAAAATCTCCTTAATTTAGGGGAGATTAAGGCATTAGGAACCATTTGCTATATTCTCCCATTTCAAAACATTTCTTGAAACCTATAGTTCTGAGAATAATATGAGCAACACGAAGGAGTGAAAAGTTCCCTCCTTCTACCATTGATCAATTTTCTCCAAGAGAAAACCAGAAACTAGTAGAAAGACTCCCACATACCAAATATCTGAGCGAATACCCACATTAGCAGGATGAAAAGTCTGAGAGGCACACATCTACACCACATTGAGCATAGCTCCTTAAAATAAGGAAGGAATCTCCAACTTGCAGATATTTCCTGAGGAGTGAAATGTTTGTAACACACATAAAATGCCTCATCTTTTTTTATAATCCCTGCTGAAAGGTTTGAAATTACTTTACTTGGACAGCAGCAAAGTGCAGCACTACAGAACTTCTCTGAAGCACAAAGATGTGATTTTGAATTGCAAGTGCTCCCAGAAGCTAAAGCCTTCAGGTTTAGTGCAGCTTCCAACTTCTTGCACAGAGGTTTGTCTGAATGCTGCTAGCAACCCCTTGAGATCTAGCTTCTAACTAGCCTGCATCTTGGAGTCTAAAGGGCAGAGAAAAGAGCTTGAATTAAAAAGATAGAATGTTCTGTATTTTATTTCCCAGTTTCTTTCAGCAATAAACACAAGCCTCTAGATTCTCTCTGGGAGGAGTTTGTGAAACTTCTATCAGTCTAAACGTTAAGATGGACACCCATAGCATCTTCTTTCTGGGCTTTCCACAACAGCAAATCCAGATCTTCAGACTCCCCAAAAGGAATTTGTGAGTTCATCAGGTGCCTCCACTTTTGCAGCTCCCACTTCAGCAACTGGTTTCTGAATCACCTCACTCTGAGACTTGATGGTCCTCTGCATAACTGAGCCTCCCTGGATCACACAAAAAAGGGGAGGTTTTTTAATTTGCATATTCAGCAGCTATTTCAATGGGCTAAGAGAATATACTTGAAGAACAGTGCAGATATCTGTCACAGGTACTCCACTTGGTATAGGACAAAATTAGTGTGAGATAAATTCTGGGTATCAGCTTCTCATGAAGAAAATAATATCAATTCTGTCAAAATGGCCATTCCCAGAGGCCCACCCAGATAACATTAATAAGTGCATGCAGATCCTAGTGAGAATCACATGTGGACCAAGTGTGTGTAGGCCCCAGAGGCTTCACCCAGACACCAGAAACTTGGACCCATGGGTCCCAGCAAAAGGCCTACATGGAAAAAAACTGAACAGGCAAATGAGCAACAGCCAGAGGCCCATCTAGATGCCATCAATAAGTGTACATACATCCCAGCCTACTCAGACACCAGCAACTCTGGTTCACAGCCCCTAACCAAAGACCCACCAAGACAACAGCTACTATTCAGGTGTGCAGGGCCCAGCCACAAACAAGCCTAGATACCATTTCAAGTGTACCCATCCCCTGCCAGAAGTCTGCCTGGACAACAGGGCAGTGCAGGAATCCATAAGGCTGCCATTCTAAACCCATGAATTAGCCCAGGGGTGAGCAGCAGAAAGAAGGGCTCTCTGAGGCTTGGTGAGAATTGAATCACACTGAAGAAGCAAAAAGTTACCCAAACAAAGGTATAGTAGGCTGCATCTGTTGAAGTGAGTAAACACATAAACATGTTTCAAAAGCAGACTGCCAGATCGCCTGAGGCAACTCCAAGGGGCAACAAGATGGAACAATTTGATACTAAACCACTTGGACTCCCTGAACTGGCAATGAAAGAGGATCTGGAAAAAGTAAAAAAGAAATGATTTCTCAGATAACAACAGAGATTGTGTGCATAGTGAAAAACATGATTAATAACTCTAGAGCAGTCACATACAAAAAAAAAAATAGATCAGCTGAAAAACACGATGGAATTCCAGCATAGGAAACTAATAGATTCCATAAAACAGATTCAATCAGATATCCAGGTGATTAAAAACTCCAGTGAAAATTTACACAACAGAATGACCCAATGTGAGGACAGAATATCAGCTATAGAAGCCAGGATTGCAATTAGATACCAGGAAAAGAAAAATTTCTTAAAAATACTAAGGGACCATGAGAAATCAATCCAGAACCTGCAAAGAAGCAAAGGAGAATAACAACACAGATCAGAATCAACAAATAAACAAGAGAGTGCAAATTACATTAAAAAAAATTGTTCAAAGAAGTAATGACAGAAAACTTCCCAAGCAGGGGGAAAGGGCTTAACACAGATAAGTGGAATATAAAAGACTCCAACAAGACAGGATTTTTAAAAATTTACATGTAGGCATATAACAGTTACGATTACAGAAAACTGGCAGAAGAACAAAATTCTATAAGCAGTTAGAGAAAAGAAACTAAGTACAAAAAAAGGAAAGCCTATCAGAATCACAGCAGACTTCTCAACACAAACACTCAAGTCAAAAAGAGCCTGCAGTGAAGTATTTCAAACCCAAAATGAAAACAACCTCCAACCCAGATTGATGTATCCAGCAAAACTATCTTTCAAATTTGATGGAGAAATAAGATACTTTCATGACAAAGAGCACCTGAGGAACTTCATGAATACAAAAGTAGAACTCCAAAAATTTTTAAACAATATCCTAGGAAAAGACAATGAAGATCACAATCTCAGGAAGTCAAGAAGAACAAATTCATCTGGCAAGACAAGAAATTAAATGTAAAGGGGGAGAATCCAACAAAAACAAAAAGGCATGACAAGGATAAATCAACATATATCAGTTATAATCATCAATGTTCATGGTCTCAATTCACCAATCAAAAGAAATAGATTGCCAGAATAGGTCAAGAAGCAAGATACAGGGTGAAGGGAGGGCAGAGGTATGGGGGAAAATAAGAACCAAGATAGATCATGTAAAGGTACAAGATCCCAATGATAAATGTAACTGTATTGTTTGCTTTAAGTGTACAAATAAACTAAATGGGGGGAAAAAGAAGCAAGATCCAACAATATGCTACATGCAAGAAACACAATTCAAAAATAAACTCTTAGACTGAAAGTTAAAGGATGGAAAACAATACTGCATGTGACAGGAACACCTCCCAAAAAAGCAGGAGTAGCCATCCTACTTTCAGATTAAATGGATTTCTAACCAGCACTAATTAATACAGACAAAGAAGTACACTACACCCTTTTAAAGAGAAAAATACAAGAGAGATGACAATCATAAATATATATGCCCCAAACACCAGTGCACCCAAGTATATAAAATAAATATTAACAGACATGAAAGAAATCAAATAAGCACTAATACAATAGTAGTAGGGGACCTCAATACCCCACTGTCACAGATAGGTAGATCAACTAGATAAAAATAAAAATTGAAATACTGGAACTCAAACAAACTCTTAAACAAATGGACTTAACAGATGTTTACACAGTATTCCACTCCACAAAATCACAATATACATTCTTTTCTGCTGAAAACAGCTCATTCTCCAAGACAAACCACACATTTACTCATAAAACATGTTTAAGTAAGTGCAAGGGAATTGAAGTTATTCCAGGTATATTATCAGACCATATTGCAATGAAATTGGAGATCAGTAGCAAAAGAAACCACAAGAATCTCACAAAAACAGAATTTGAACAACACACTCCTGAATATCCAAGGGTCACAGGAAAAATTAAAGAAGAAATCAGAAAGTTTCTACAATTCAATGACAATCCAAATACAACATATCAGAATCTATGGGACATGATGGAAGCACTTTTATGAGGGAAATGCATAGCAGTGAATACTCTTATTAGGAAAACAGAGCTCCATTATTAGGAAAAGTGAGCTCAATTGAACAACTGGATGCTGAACATCAAGCTTCTAGAAAAAGAAGAGCAGGACAAACCCAAAACTAATATAAATGAGAAAATTATAAAGATCTCAGCAGAAATCAATGCAGTGGCGACTAAGAGAATGATGCAAAAAAAATCAGCAAACCAAGGAGTTAGTTCTTCAAAATAATAAACAAAATTGACAAACCCTTAGAGAACTTTATCAAAAATTTGAAAGAAAAGATCCAAATCCTTGCAATTAGGAATAAAAAGAGTGAAATTACAACATAACCAGCCTATATTCAGAGGATCATCAATACGTACTTCGAACCTATAGGCCAATAAGATGGAAAACACAGAAGAAATGAACAAATCTCTAGATATATATGAATTACCAAGTTGAACAAGAAAGACCTAAACATTCTAAACAACCCAATATTGTTGAAATTTAAAATGTAATTAAAAACTTAGAAACTAAGTAAAACCTGGGTCCTATGGCTTCACTGCAGAATTCTACAAGATATTTACAGAACTATTACTACTACTGTTTAAACTTTTCAGTAAAATTGAAAGGGAAGCAATACTCCTAAATTCATTCCTGGAAGCAAGCACCCCTTTGATTCCAAAGGCAGAGAAAGATCCAACCAAAAAGGAGAACTATAAGCTAATGTTCCTAATGAACATAGATGCAAAAATCCTCAATAACATATTGGTAAACAAAATGCAGAAAGTCATCAAGAAGATCATACACCCTGACCAAGTGGGATTCATCCCAGGGATGCAGGGATGGTTCAACATACACAAATCAATAAATGTAATACACTATATTAATAGAGCCAATGGCAAAAACTATAAGACCATCAGAGTAGATGCAGAAAAAGCATTTGACAAAATCCAACATGCATTCTTGATTAAAAAAAATAACCCTACAGAAAATTGTAATAGATGGACTCTATTCAACCTGATAAAAGCCATCTATGAAAAACCAATAGACAATATCATACTAAATGGTCAAGAACTCAAATCCTTCACACAAAAATTAGAAACAAGACAAGGTTGTTCACTATCACCACTCCTGTACAATATAGTCTTGGAAACATTAAACCACAATAATTAGACAAGAGAAAGAAATATAAGGAATAAAGATAGGAAATGCAGAAGTTAAATTGCCATTATTTGCAGATGACATGATACGCTATGTAGAAACCCAAAGAACAACAACAACAACATTGGACCTCCCAAATTTAAAGACCCAGTCCAAAAATGGGCATCTGAACTGAACAGACATTTCTCAGACAAAGAAGTAGAAATAGCAAATAAACATATGAAAAAATGTTCAACATCATTGATCATTCAAGAGATACAAATTGAAACAATGCTGAGATTCAATTTCTCCCCAAAAAGAGTGGCTGCTATCAAGAAGTCAATAACAAATGCTGGCAGGGTAGTAGAAAAAGGGACCCTTCTCCACTGTTGATGGAAGTGTAGATTGGTGCATCACTTTAGAAAGCAGTATGCAGACACCTCAAAAAACTAGGATTAGAGGATCCATTTGACCCAATTATTCCCCTGCTGGGTACCTTCCCAAAATAACTAAAAGAATCATACCACAGGGATATATGTGTATCCATGTTTATAGCAGCACAGTTTGTAATAGGTGAAACTTGGAAACAGCCCAATTGCACATCAAGTGGAAACTGGATAAAGAAAATGTTTTTGTTTTTATTTTGTAAAATGGAGTACTACTCATCCATAAAGAATGAGAAACTAGAGGCATTTACAGCTAAATGGATGCATATTGAGGCCATACTGAAGTGAAATAAATAGGACACACATGTATAAATATCAAATACTTTCTCTGGTGTAAGAAACTGAAAATGTGAACAAGGATCAAAGTATATAACAGATATATACAAAACAGTATATAACAGATAATTTGAAATTGGAAGAAAAAGGGCAAAAAGGAAGTGGAATGGGTAGGGGAAAGGAATATAGGAAAAGGAATACATGTGAGAAAAGCAAAACAATGAAAAAAGTCTTTCTAAATAGGGTGGGGTGGAGGAGTTGAAGGGAGGGAAGGGGAATGGGGAACAAAGAACCAAGATATGCTATGTAAAGGTCCAAATTCCCAATAATGAATGTCATTGTATTGTTTAGCTAAAATGTACTAATTAAATTAATAAATAAAATAGGTCATACTTCTAAAACAGTCATGCAGATTCAATGCAATCCCAATCAACATACCAACAGAATACTATACAGACAAGAGAAAATAATCCTAAAACTCATATGGAGCCAGAAGGTATCCATCATAGCAAAATTAATTTTGCAATAAGAGCAAGCAGGCAGTATAGCAATACCTAACTTCACAGTGTACTACAAAACAATAGTGATAAATATTGGCATGGTCTTTGAGCAAAAACAGACATTTGGTTCAGTGGAACAGAACAGAAGACACAGAAACCTCCCCAGACATATCTCATTATTTTATTTTTGACAAAGGGACCAAAAACATATGTTGGATGAAAGATAGCCTGTTTGACAAGTGGTGTTCCGAAAATGAACATGGAACCTCTTCTCTAATCATATATTAAATTATAATTAAAATGTATCAAATATCTAAACATTAAAACAGAATCATTAAACATTCTGGAAGATAAAATAGTTGAAACACTTGAAAATATAGGTGTAGGAAAAAATTTTCTAAATAGAACCTCAATCACACAAGAAAAATAAGCAAGAATGAATGAACAAATGCAATTGTATCAGACTAAAAAATTTATGTACAGCCAAAGAAGCAATAAGTAGAGAGAAGAGACAACCTGCAGAATTGGAAAAAGATATTGCCAGCTACTCCTCAGAGGACTAATATCTGGAAATACAAGGAACAAAACAATTAAACAACTTAAAATTAAAGACCAAGTCAAGAAATGAGTAAGAAAAATGAACAGACACTTTACAGAGGAATAAATACAAATGGTTGATAAATATATGAAAAATGCTTAACATCTCTGACCAGTAGAGTTATGCAAATTAAAACAATGCCAAGATTCCATCTTACACCAGAAAGAATTGCAATCATTAGAATATCAAACAATAAAGCCGTGTTTGGTGAGCCTATAATCCCAGCACTTGGGAGGCTGAGGCAAGAAGATCGCTGTGAGTTCGAGACCAGCCTGGGATACATAGTGAGTTCCAGGTCAGTCTCAACTACATAGTGAGGTCCTGTCTCAAAAAAACAAAAACAAAAACAAAAATCAAATAATAACAGATGCTGGCATTACTGTAGTAAAAATGAAATCCTCCTGCCTGGGTGGGAATGTAAACTAGTAAAATCATTATGGAAGTTGACATGCAGATCTCTCATATAACTAAAATTAGAAATTCCATATGAAACAGCTGTCTCCTTGCTAGGTATCTTCCTAAAAAAGCTTAAGTCATCATACTACAGTGATACATGCCCATAATGTTTAAAAAGCACAATTCATAATAACTAAATCTTGAAAGAAGCCTGTGTACACATCAATAGATGATTGGATAAAGAAAATGTAATATCTACATTTAATAGAATGCAACTTGGCTATAAATGACACTTTTGAGACGTTTGTAGGAAAATGATTGCATATGCAAAATATGTTGAGTGAGACAAACTAGAAACACAAGCTTAAATACCATATAGCATTTCTTACAAACAATGAAAATGTTAAATGGTGGCTAGAAAGGGATAAGGGGATGGAGCTCTTTGAATAGTGAAGTGGTCCAAAGGAAAAAGAGTGAGTGGTGAAGAGGAGGGGAAGGGGAAATAAGAACAGAGATATGCCATGTGTAGAAAACTAATAACACCAATTAATGTAAACACTATATGCCATAACATGAGCTAAGACAAGCAATATCAACAAATTTGTAAAAGGGACTAGGTAAACTGGAGGAGGGGGGAGGAAGAAATGGGAAGAGGATTAAAAAAAAGAAACAAGTTGTAATATGCATATTAAACACTCCTCAAGATTATGGTAAACCATGAATGGCAAACATGTACTAATAAATTTTAAAATTATAAAAAAAGAAATGTAAGGGTTAAAACCTTTTTAATATAAAACAATTTCAATATTAATAAAAAAATAAAACTTTGGAGAAAGAAATAGGAATCCAAATCCAAGAAACCTAATATACATCAAATAAAATGACTAAAAAGTGGCCCACACTAAGATACATTGTAATAAAATTATCAGTCATTAAAGAAGAATTTGAAAGTCCAAGGAAAAGGCAAGTTCTTTTATACAAGAGAACATCTATAAGTCTATGAATAGATTTTTTCAACAGAAAATTTGCTGGAAAAATGGTATAAGATATTCAGAGTTGAAAGAAAAAAAAACTGCCAACCACAAATTCTATACTGAGAAATTCTATTTTCTCAAAATGAAAGAACATAAAAAATCCTTATGAGACACATGAAATCTAAAGTTCATTATTACCAGATTTGCCTTATAAGAAATGTTAAAATGAGTTTATCAATCCAAAGGAAAAGGGGGTAACTAGCAATACAAAGGTATAAAAATCGCCAGTAAAAATAGCTGCACAGTCAATTCAAACTGTTCTAATATTGTGATGGTGATGTATAAGCCAATTGTTTCCCTAGTATGATGGCTATAAGAAGAAGGTGTTTGAGGAAAAAATGAGAACCAAGACCTGTCATGAAAAGTTACAAGATCTCAATAATGAATGTAACTGTACTGTATACCTAAAATGTACCAATAAACTCAGTGAGGGGAAAAAAAAAACTATTGCTCAGCAGAGGAATGGTGAGAGGTGCAGCCACATGGAGCTTTCCTGGGACCACAGTGCCCCCTCCCCTGGGCCTCAGCAGAGGGTAGGTGAGGGGCCTAGCCACAGTGGCTCCTGGAGCCCCTCCACCCCCCATGCACCTCTGACCTCCTGGTCGGGCTGGTACCTGAAGTCAAACCACACAGGCACAGGAGGTCATAAAGGCCATTGTTCTGAGCTCCAGCCTTGATTTTAATTTAATTCACACAGTTAAAGGTAAGAGATTAATAACTACCAGAAATTGTCATTTTCTAAGCTGTGATTGTTACTATTGTGTTGCTTATTGTATTACTTGGGCTAAGGTGTTGTGATTGATTTAATCAGCTGTCCTTCCTGGTATAATGAAAATGAGATTGACTCAGAGTCATTAGAAACACAAAATTTAAAGACAAGTTATAACAAGAAACCCAAAATATTAACCGAGGAATTAAAGCAAGGACAGTACCAACAAACACACACACACACACACACACACACACACACACACACACACACACACACATATATATAAATGAGAAGACATTCAAGCAAGGCACAAGCACAGACACAGTCTGCCTGTTAATCAAATGCAAATTCTCAGGGAAATGAGGTGGAAAAGTCTGATAATCAACCACTTGGACATCCTGACTGATAGGACAGGAAGTAACAAAACTGGTAAAAGAGGCTTCAGAAAAATTCAAAACAGAAATAATTTCTGAGATAAATACAGATATAGTGAACAAAATAAAAGAGATGATTAGAGACTCTAGAACAAAAACAGATTTTAAAATACATGAGTTGAGAACCCTGATAGAAGCCATGAATGCCCAGCAAAAGAACCCATAATGCCAAACATAGGAAAGAAATGAAATCCATGAAACAGATTCAAACAGATATCCAGGAGATTAAAGCTCTATTAAAAGTATACATAACAAAATGAGCCCATCTGAGAAAGGATATCAGATATCAAAGACAGGATGCTGGTCAGCAGCGATGAAAAGAAAGATCTCTTTTAAAAAAGTAAGGGAACATGAGAAATCAATCTAACAGCTACTAGATAACACAGAGAATACTATAAGACTGATGGGAGTACATGAAAAAGCAGGAGAAAGTACAAATGACATAAAAAACTGTTCATAGAATTAATGACAGAAAATTTCTCAAACAGAGCCAAAGAATTTGACATACAGATAAGTGAGGCATATAGGACTCCAAATAGCCATGATCACAAAAAAAATCTACACTTAGACATGTAATAATCAAGATCCTAGAAACCCAAAAGAAGAACAAAATACTACAAGCAGTTAGAGAAAAGAAACAAATCACATACAAAGGAAAGCCCATCAGAATCACAGAAGACTTTTCAACCCAGATCCTTGCAAGTCAAAGAGAGCCTGGAATGAAGTATTTCAAGCTCTAAAAGAAAACAACCTCCAACCTAGACTGTTTTATCCTGCAAAACTATCCTTCAAAATTGACAGGGAAATAAGATATTTCCACAACAAAGAACAACTGAGAAATTTCATGAATACCAAAACAGCACTTAAAAAACTATAAACAATATCCTAGAAAAAGACAATAAAGACCATAATTCCATGAGGCCCAACACATCAAATCCAGCAGGCAAGGCAAGAAATTAGAGAGGGAAAGTGGTGCATGCATATAATCCCAGCCCTCAGGAAGCTGAGGCAGGAAGATAACTGTGAGTTTGAGACCAGCCTGGGCTACATAGTGAGTTCCAGGTTAGTCTCAACTACATAGTGAGACTCTGTCTCAAAAAAACCAAAAAATTAAAAAATTTTAAATATAGAGAGGGGAAAAAATTTAAAAGAGCCAACAATGGGAAAATAACATGATGATGATAAGTCAATACATACCAGTTATATCCATCAATGTCAATGGCCTCAATTCAAAAATCAAAGAAATAGGCTGGCAAAGTGGATTAAGAAGCGAAATCCAAAAACATGTTTTATACAAGAAACACACCTAGTTCAAAAAGAAACTCATAGCCTGAAACTGAAAGGATGGAAAACAGTTTGCCATGCAACAGGAATCCAGAAAAAAGTAGGGATAGCTATCTTATTCACAGACAAAGTAAATTTCAAACCAAAACTAAGAGAGGCAAAAACTGTCACTACATTCTTGTTAAGGGAACAATCCAAGAGAAAGAGATAATAATCATAAATATATATGCACCAAATACTAATGCCCCCAACTATACAAAACAAATATTAAGGAACAGGAAAAGTCAAAGAAGCACTAGTATAATTGTACTGGGGGACCTCCATACCTCTTTGTCACAAATACACAGATCATCTTGGCAAAATATCAACAACAAAATAACAACTGAATGAAGCTTTTGAACAAATGGACTTAATAGATGTCTACAGAGTGTTTCATCCCCATAAAATCACATGCATATACATTATTTTCAGCTGAACATGGGTCATTTTCAAAAATAGACCACATACTAGCACAAAAAAAAATGCTTAAGTAAATGCAAAGGAGTTGAAGTTATCCCAGATTTATTATCAGACCAAAGTGCAATTAAACTGGAGATCAATAACAAAAGAAACCCTAAGAATGTCACAAACACATGGAAATTGAACAACACTCTCCTGAACAACTAATGGGTCACAGAAAAAATTAGACAGTTTTTCCAAATAAATGATAATGCCAGTACAATGTACAGGAATCTATGAGACACAATGAAAGCAGTTCAATGGGGAAATTTATAGAAGTGAATATCCTAGAAAAACAAAGCAGGCTCAAATAAACAGCCTAGTGTTAATTCTTAAGTTTCTAGAAAAAAGAAGAGCAATACAAGCCCAAAGCTCATACAAGGGAGGAAAATATAAAGATCAGAGCAGAAATCAATGCAATGGAGACTAAAAGAATCATACAAAAAAATTAAGGAATCAGAGTTCACTTTTTGTATATATGTTGCTGAAGCAAGCACAAAGTGTTGGTTTTTTGAAAGAACAAATGAAATCAACAAGCCATTAGCCAACTTTATCAAAAAAGAAAAGGTTCAAATCCATGCAATTAGGAATGAAAAGATGAAGTCACAACAGATCCAGAAGAAATTCAGAAGATCATCAATAACTACTTCAACAACCTGTACTCTAATAAAATAGAAAACACAAAAGAAATGGACAGATTTCTTGATAAATATGAATTACCAAAGTTGAATGAAGAAGATATAAAAATTCTAAACACCCCAATTACAATCAGTGAAATTGAAAATGTGATTAAAAATTTACAAAGAAAGAAAAGCCCAGGTCCGGATGGCTTCACTGCTGAATTCTACAAAGCATTTAGAGAAGAACTATTGCCACTACTCTTGAAGCTTTTCAGTGAAATTGAAAGGGAAGCAATACTTTCAAATTCATCCCTAGAAGCAAGTGTTACTTTGATTCCAAAACCAGGAGAATACCCAACCAAGAGAGAGAACTACAGGTTAATCTCCCTAATTAATGTAGATGGAAGAATCCTCAATAAGATACTGGCAAACAGAATACAGAGGGTCATCAAGAAGATCATACATCTTGACCAAGTCAGATTTATCCTGGGAATGCAAGGAGCTTCAACATACATAAATCAATAAATGAGTTAAAGACAAAAACCATATGATCATCTCAATAGAGGCAGAAAAAGCATTTGACAAAATTCAACACTAATTCATGATAAATCTCTGCAGAAAACTGGAATAGATGGTATTTTTTCAACTTTACAAAAGCTATCTATGAAAATCCAACAGCCAATACCTTTCTAAATGGTTAAAAACTGTAAACCTTCACACTAAAATCAGGAACAAGACAAGGATGTCCACTGTCACCACTTCTGTTCAATATAGTTCTAGAAACATTAGCCACAGCAATTAGAAAACAGAAAGAAATAAATGGAATAAAGATAGGCAAGGAAAAAGTTAAACTGTCACAATTTGCTGATATGATACTCTACATAGAAGACCCAAAAGACTCCACCAAAAGACTTCTAGACTTAAATGACAGATTCAATAGTGTATCTGGATACAAGGTCAACAGTCAAAAATCAATAGACTTCTTGTACACAAATAACAGACTCACTGAGAGAGAAATTAGGGAACAATTTATTTCACAATAACATCCAAAAAAATTAAATATCTAGGAATCAATCTAATGAAGGACACAAAAGACCTCTACATTGAAAATTACAGCACTCTGAAAAAAGAGATACAGTAGAGATATAAGAAGATGGAAAGACATCCCTTGCTCCTGGGTAGAAAAAAACCAACATAGTGAAAATGGTCATACTCCCAAAACTGCTAGACAGATTCAATGCAATCCCAATTGGAATCCCAACAGTATATTTCACAGAACTAGAGAAAACAATCCAAAAATTCATTTGGAACAATAAGAGACCTAGAATAGCAAAAGCAATTCCAAGCAACAGAGACATGATAGGGGGTATCACAATCCCCAACTTGAAACTGTCCTACAAAGTCACTGTGATAAAAACAGCATGGTACTGCAAAGAAACAGACCTAAGTATCAATGGAATAGATTAGAAGATGCAGAATCTTCTTCAGACATACTTAACTACCCCATCATTGACAAAGGAACCAACCATCCTCACTGGAGGAAAGATAGTCTCTTTAATAAATGGTGTTGGAAAAACTGGCTTTCAACTTGCCAAAGATCAAAGCTAGACCCCTATCTTTTACCATGTACTAAACTAAAAATCAACGTGATTTAAATATCTAAATAGTAAAACAGAAACCCTAAACTTATTGGAAGATAAGTTAAGAAGACATCATAGGGAAAGACTTTATGAGCAAATGCTTAGTTGCACAGGAACTAGCACAAAGAAACAACAACTGGGATCTCATCTTCTTAAAAAGATGCACTGCAAGAAAAACCACAAACAAAGCCAAGAGGCAATGTACAATGTGGGAAAAAAATTTTTACCTTCTGTTCCTCAGACAAGAGTCTACTATCCAAAATACACAAAGAAATTTTAAAAAATTAGACTCCCCAAATTTAAAAACAAAATTCAAAAATGGGTATCTTAAATGAACAGGCATTTCTCAAACAAAGAAGTAAAGCAGCAAATAAATGTATGGAAAAAATGTTCAACATCACTGGTCATTTGAGAAATGCAGACAAAAACACCAAGATTCCATCTTGCCCCAATAAGAATGGATGCTATCAAGAAATCAACCAAAGCTGGGCATGGAGGAGCACACCTATCATCCCAGCACTCAGAAGGCTGAGGCAGGAGGATCACTGTGAGTTCAAGACCAGCCTGGGCTACCTAGTGAGTTTCAGGTCAGTCTCAATTACATAGTGAGACCCTGTCTCAAAAAGCCAACAACAACAACACCAAAAATCAACCAATAACAAATGCTGGCTGCATTATGGGGAAATAAGAACCTTTCATTGTTGGTGGGAGTGCAGACTCTTGCAACCACTATAGAAATCAATATGGAGATTGCTTAAAAAATTAGAATTAGAAGTCCCATTTGACCCAGCTATTCCCCTGCTGGGTATCTTCCCAAAAGAATTAAAAGAATCATACCACAGTGATGTATGCACACCCATGTTTATAGCAGCACAGTTTTTGCCCATCTGCTGGTGACTAGATAAAGAATGTGTGGGGTTTTTTTTAATATAATGGAGTACTACTCAGCCATAAAAAATGAGAAAATAGAGACATTTATAGCTAAGTGGATGCACTTTGAGGGCATACTCTTAAGTGGCATTAATAGGACACACGTGTAATACCAAATAGTTTCTCTGGTGTGGTAAACTAAAAGTGTAAATAAGAATCAAATTTATAATTGATATTGTGTAATAGGAAAAAAAAGGTCTAAAAGTGTAGGGAAAATGGGAGGGGTAAGGGAAAAGGTACAAAGGGAAAATAAAAAATAAGAGAAAAGGAAAAAATGGAAACAAAATTTTTGTAAATAGGGGAGGGCAGAGGATGTGAAGGGAGGCCAGGGGATTGGGGAAAAATAAAAACCAAAATATATCATGTAAAGGTACAGGATGATGAATGTAACTATTGTATACATAAAATTTACCAATAAAGAAAAAAACTGCTATAATAAATTATTCAGTCACACTAATTATAAAAAGATATAAATTTTTACATTAAATACATAAAATGTGGGAGGGGTGGCAAAAGTGTAGATTTTGTATCTGCTACAAAAGTTGTTATCAGTACAAATAACCTCTTTTTTTTTTTTTTTTTTTTTGGTAACAGGGATCGAACTCTGATCCTTGCACTTGTGAGGCAGGTGACAGAACCACTGAGCCAAATCCTCAGCTCACAAATAAACTCTTTTAAGCATATGACATTGTATAAGATTTGTGGTTCCTGGCAACCACAAAGCAAAACCTATAATTGATACACAGAAGATTATTAAAAAGTATTCAAAGCATACCAGTACATAAAACTATCAAACCATGGAGGAAGATGAAAAGAGGAAAGAAGGATCTATAAAACAGTCAAAAGATAATTAATTAAATGGTAATAGCAAGTCTCTAGTTATAAATAATTACCTTGAACAAAATGAATTAAATTCTTCAATCAAAAGATATAGAGTGCCTGAAATGACTTTTAAAAACCAAACAAAATGCTGCCTGCAAGGTACTCATTTCAGCATTAAGGACACACATAGACTGAAAGTAAAGGAAGGTAAAATGATATTCCACATAAATGGAAAGCAAAAGAGAAGAAGGATGACTTTTATTATATCAGTTTATGTCAATAAACTTTATTTTATTTTTTTTTAATTTTATTGAGTTTATTGGTACATTTTAGGGATACAGTACAGTTACATTCATTCCTTACCTCTGCCCTCCCTTCACCCCCTCCTCCCCTCCCCATCTACAAACACTTTATTTTCATCTTTTCATTCTCTCACATTTTTTTCTTTTCCCTTTTTGTTCTTTCCCTACGCATCACACCTTCCATACACCTTTAGCTCCTTTCTTCAAATTTCTAAATGTCAGTAATCTTATTATGTCAATAAACTTTAAATCACAGCTGTAAAATGTGACAAGGTCATTATATAAGGAAAAGAGATCAATTCACTAAGAAATTAAGATTGTTATGTACATACACCAATTCTACACAAGGAATGTAAACATGTACTACAAATGTGTATTAATAAAATAAAATAAAACAGGGAAATATAAAAGCTTTAAATGTGTTATATGTACATATATGGACATATGGACCCATGTGTGTGTGTGTGTGTATGTGTGTGGGGGGGGTGTACACATGTGTTATGAAGCAAAATTCAAGCAAATATTGAAACATCTAAAAGGAGAAATAGATTACAATGCAACATAGTAGATTTAAACAACCCACTTTGAACAATGTACAGATCATCCAGATAGAAAAACCAATAAAAGCACTTTGGAATTGAACTATACTTCAGGTTAAATGAATACTACAGACGTACACAAAACAAACCATCTAGCAGAAACATAATACATATTCTTCGTAAGTCCACATGGAATATCCTACAGGACAGATCATATGTTAGTCCACAAAACAAAACAAGTCCTAACAAAATTAAGAAGTATGAAATCATATTAAGTATTTTTCCAACCGCAGAGAAATGAAACTAGAAATCAATAAAAGGAAGAATCTGAAAGTTCACAAATATATGGAAATAAAATAGGATGCTCATGAATAACCAGGGGGCCAGAGAAAAAAATTAAAAGGGAAATTAAAAAATATTCTGAGACAAAGAAAGATGGGAACACAACATACCAAATTTTCTGGGATGCAGCAAAAACATTTCTAAGAGGGAATTTTATAACAATAAATGCCTATATCAATAAAAGAAGAAAGTAAATCACTTACTCTTACACCTCAAGGAACTAGAAAAATAAAAATAAATCCTCCCCAAATTAACAGAAGTAAGGAAACAACAAAGCTCAGAGATGAAATAAATGAAAGAAAAAGCCTAGGGCCAGAGATTTAGCTCTTGGTTCCACTGCCTGCCTGACAAGCATGAGGTCCTGAGTTTGATCCCTGGTACCGGGGGGTGGGGGGAGCTTAGTAAAACAATAGAAACAACTCAACAAAGCTGAAAGTTAAGCTTTTGAAAAGAAAATATTCACAAATTACCCAAACTAATGAACAAAATATTCAAACTAAATCAGAAGTTAAGGGGCATACATTACAACTGATACCAAGGAAGTACAAGGATAAGAGACCACTATAAATAATTGTATGCCAACAAATTGGATAACATAGAAGAAATAGATATAAATGAAGGGACATAATCTACCAAGTCTAAATCATGGAGAAAAACAACACCACAAAAAGATATTAAAAGAAAATTATACACCAACATCCCTGATTGATGTAGATACAAAAGCCCTCAGCACCAGAAACCCAGATTCAGTGGTCCTTTAAAATGATCATTCAAAAAAAAAATGATCATTCGACATGATCAAGTGGAACTTATCCTAGGAATGCTAGGATAGTGCACCATATGCAAACCAGTAAATGTAACTCTCCATATAAACAGAATAAAGGACAAAAAAAAAAATGATCATCTCAATAGAGGTAAAAACAAAGTATGACAAAATTCAGCATCCTTTTTTGATTAAAAATAACAACTAATTAGGTATAAAATTAATTTTCCTCAATACAATAAAGGACATATATAACAAACCTTTAGATAGCATTGTATTCAACAATAAAAATTTTCAAAGTTTTTCTGTATGAACAAGTTAAAAAAATAATCAAATTCTCCACTTCTAGTCAACACAGAAGCCCTAGCTAGAGCAATTAGGTAAAACAAAGAGCATCCAAATAGGAGAGAAAAAAGTAAAATTGTCTCTGATTTCTTACAATATGGTTTTATATGTGGAGAAACTCTATAGACTCCACCAAAATATAGGAAAACTGACAAACAAATTCAATATAATTGCAAAATATAAAATCAACATATAAAAATTGGTAGCATTTTTATAAAGTAAAATGAACAATCTGAAATATAAATTAGAAAAACAATTCTATTGATGATAGTATCAAAAATAAAACATATTCAGGAGTGAATTTAACCAAGGAGTTAAAAGACCTATACACTGAAATCTATAAAACACTAACAAAAGAAATTGGAGTTGATACAAATTAATGGACAGATATACCATGTGCATGGAGTTGGAAAATTAATATTGTTAAAATGCCCAGACTGCCTGAAGAAATCTACAGATTCAACACAATGCCTAGATAAATTTCAATGTCATTTATATAGAAATAAGGACATTCCATCGCTTCTCGGCCTTTTGGCTAAGATCAAGTGTAGAAATAAGGACATTCCTAAAATTTATATGAAAACACAAAATACCCAAAGTCAAAGCAATCTTCAGCAAAGAACAAAGGTGGAGTCACCACACAATATAATTTCAAAATACACTGCAAATAATATAGTAATCAAAACAGCACAATACTTGCATTAAGGAAGAGATGTTGAGAAATGGAACATAATATACTTCAGATATAAATCCATTCATTTATTGTCATTTTTATGAAGGTGCCAAGAATAACCAACAGGAAAAAGATAATCTCATCAATAAATGGTGTAGGGAAAAATGGATAACCACATATGAAATACAATTGGATCTTTTTCTCATGCCACATAAAAATTAATTCAAACTGTATTAGAGATTGAAATAAAGACCAGAGACCATAAAAATTCTGGAATATAACAGGCTAAACCTGCATGATATAGATCTGTTCAATTATTTTGTGGAAACAAGAACCAGAAGCACAAAACATCAACACAAAACTAGACAAATGGAATTATAGTGAACTAAAAATTTTCTTTAAAAAATCATTTAACACAATGAAGAGTTGACCTACAGATTGAGAGAAAATATTTATGAACTATACATCTGATAAAATATTATTATCCAAATATATAAAGAATATAAACCAATAGCTAGGTGGTAACAACACCTAAACACCTAAACACCTAAACACCTAGGTGGTAACAAAGGACCTAAATAGACATTTGTTAATGATTTATATATAGATAAAGCCCCAAAGCTTCAAGCTTTTGAAGGTGGGGCTTTTGAATGATGATTGGTTAGGGCTTATAGCTGACTTTGTTAGGAGGCATGATTGTTAGGGACCTGATGCCACCATCACAGGCTGCATATTTCGTGGTTCTTTGTGCCTCCTAGAATGACCTCATGCTCTTATCTTTAGTTTCCTTACCCCCGCCCAAGGCCACAATGGTCCAGAGAAGTTAAACCTAAATTTCTGCAGGGCTGAGCCCACAAAGGGCAACCTGGCCTGTAATAGGTTAAAAGTAGCCCACTCTTCATAAATAAGCAACAGCCCAGCCCAAAACCAGTAAAAAGAACTTCCTTTCTTTGTTCTTTCTCCTCTTCCCTCTCTCCCTGACCTGCCTTCCCGAATAAAGTCTTCTGTCAGACCTCTGTGTATGTGTGTGACCTTGTTGTTGAGCGTCACTGTGCCTCTTCAATGATAGACAGAAGTCAGACTGTAGCCTGGAAGGGTTATCACCAACCCTGATGAGGCCCTTTTCTCTGTACTTCTCTGTCACCATGCTGTAAGCAGCTTTTCCTCTGCCATGTCTCTTTGCTGTGTTGTCCTGCCATGGAGCCAGCAGACTATGGACTATGTGAGCCAAAATAAACCTTTCCCTCTTTAAGTTGGGGGTATAAGATATTGGGCTTCAACAATGAGGAAAGTCACAAAGACCGATTTTGATACCAGAGAAGTGGGATTCTTGCTGTGACTTTACCTAACCTTGTGGTTCAGAAACCTTTGTAATTGCTTTGCAGGAGGAAACTGGAAAGGTTTAGAAATGTTAGTTAGAAAAGCAGCCCTAGAATGCTGAAAGTCCAGCTTGATAGTAGATTTTGGTCAGAGCTCAGAAGACCAAAATGCTTTATTAATGTATTAATGTAGCTGGTAAAGATCAGGCTCAAGAGGTTTCACTTAGGAACTAGGACTCCATTGGCAGTTGGATTCCAGGCCATGTATATTATGTTCTTGGAGAAAACTTATATACATTTTTCTAATATCCTGAGATTGTGCAGGAAACTAAGATCAAGACCAGGTGACTAATCTGGCAGAGTAAATTTCAAGGCAACTTAATATTTAGGCTGTAGCATGGTTACTACTTGCTGATCTTAGCAAGATAGGCTGTGAGAAATAAGACCCAGAGCCAACTGGAAAAAAGTGTTTACTTTTTTCAAGAAAGAAAGCACCCACAAAGATGGAGCAGAACAGAGCTTGGTTGCTGAAAAGATTAGCATTAAAAAGAAACCAAGTACTTTACAACAGGATAATAGAAAAATAGCTCGAGGGCTTCACAGAAGCTAGAAAGAGCTCTCACTTTGTAGGTTCAAAGTTTCAGAAGTGAAAGACTACTTTGAGAAGATCCCCAGGACTCCTGTCTCAGAGGGGAATGAATAGTAGCCTAAGACCTTCGTTTTCCATGATTTATTTCACAGTGCTCAGATCAACCATCCAGGCACTCAGATATCAGTTCAGCCATAATTCAAGGAGGTCTGGCTACTGTTCCACTTGACAGCAAACCTACCATCATCCATGTGGTGTTGGTTTTATATGAATAAAGAATTTGAGAGTTGTGGGGTCAAAAGGTTTCCACTTAAATTTCACAAGAATGCCAGGTAGTGTGCCCCTGAGAGGGCAGTGCTATGAAGCTTTGAGAGTGAACCTGTAAGTGTAGTGGAGACCCCAGAAAGTTAGAGAAGTCCAGAATGTGGAAAGCCTGAGGAAAGCTGCAAGGAGTGAGCAAAGCAAGCCCAAGAGAGGTCATGAGATCTGCAACAACTGGCAATCCTATAGTGACAGGGCCACCCAAGCCATCTGAAGTATGGATTTCATCACATCTTGTTCTGGGTACTGGAAGTGGGGCTATGGAATTTAATGTTTTCCCTGCTGAGTTTCAGTCTTGTGTTGATTCCATTGCTTGCTATCCATCTCTCCCTACTTTTTGGAATGGGAATATCTATCCTATACCACTGCATGTTGGAAGTGTTTAACATTCTTTTCAGTTTTACAGGAGCTCAGAGCTGAATTTGATTAGAGTCTCAGAGGATAATCTAAACTCTGACTTTTCAGCAATGCTGAGACTGTTAGGACTTCAGCATTACTTAGAGATGTACTAAACACATTTTCATGAAGGGATGAGCATCAGGTTTTTGGACTCAGAGGCTTAATATAATGGTTGATATTTCAGTGTCCCTCAAGAGCCTCATGTGTTCATAGATGGGCTTTTGGAAGGTGGATGGATTATGGGGGCTTATAACTGACTTTTTAATAGGGTGTTTGATTAGAATGGGCAGTCCACTGGAGCTGTGACTTTCAGGGGTTTATCTCCCTCCCTGGTTTCTCCCTTGGTGCTCTCTACTTCTGTGAGCCAACATAAACCTTTCCCTCCTTTAACTTTTGGTGCTGGGTATTTTGTCCCAGAGGTAGAAATGTGACTAAGAAAACATTTTTCAAAAGAAGACATACAAATAGCCAAAATACATTTAAAAATATTCAACATCACTAATTATAAAGGGAATAATAACTCAAATTACAAGGAAGTGTCACTTCACACATCTTAGGATGGCTATTATTAGAAAGATAAAAGATAACAGGCATTGATGGGATTGTGAGAAAGGAATCCCTATAGACTGTTAGTAACAATGTAAATTAGACTATCCATTGTGAAAAAAAGTAAGAAATTATCTCAAAAATTAAAAATAGAACTATCAGCTATCTCATTTCTGGGCATATGTCCAAAGGAAGTGAAATCAGTATGGAAAAGAGATATTTGTGCTTGTATATTCACAGCATAATTTTCAAAATAGTTGAGATATAGAAGCAAACTGTCTATAATGAGTGATATAGATAAATGGATATGAAAATGGAATTGATACTGTGGACTACTATTCAGACTTTAAGAAGAAAAAATTCTGTGATTCATAACTATGTAGATGAATCATCTAAATGATGTGATGCTAAGAAAAATAAGACAGACACAGAAAAACAAATATTCTATGGATCTAAAAAGTTAAACTCACAAGCAGATGGTGGGGGAAGGGCAATAAGGGAAGAGGAAATGTTGGTTATAGTATACAAAGCTTCACTTAGAAAAGAGAAATGTCTCAATAATACATTGAACATAGTGATATATTGACTATAGTTAACAATAATGAATTGCATATTTCAAAATTACTTGAATGATAGATTTTAAATTTTTTGGTCACACATAAAATAAATATGTGATGATATATATTAACTAGCAAGATTTAATTATTACACATTCTACACATACATCAAAATATCACACTGTAGCCCATAAATACATACTATTATTTTTCCCGATTAATAAAAAAGTTTAAATACAATGAAATATCACTTCACACTCATCACATAGGTATTGTTTTAAAAAAAACAATCTAACAAATGTTGGAAAGGATGTAGAGGAATTGTAACCTTGTGCACTGCTTTTGGGAATCTAAGATGACATAGTGCAATGGGAGACAGTACAGCAGCTTCTCAAAAAATTAAAAATGGAATCATCACATTATGCCAAAATTTCACACTTAAGTATATACCAAACAATGTGTGACTGGGGAAATTGAACAGATATGTGTATACCTATAGTCCCAACAAATTATTCATAATAATCAAAAGGTGGAACCCACTTTGTGTCCATTGATAGAGGAAAGAATAAATAAAAGGTGCAATAGGTATGCAAAGAAAAAGTATTAATTCCTTTAAATAAATAAACCTTGGCTCTCCCACTGGGAGCCACCATCGCTCCAGTGCCATGAAGCTGCCTGGGCCCTGATCCACCACAAAAAGGATAGCCACACCCTCTCATGCCAGGAGCCACAATTGCTCCAGTTCCAGGAAGGTACCCATGCACACCCTGAACACCATAACTCCCCAAACACACACCTCCCCACACGCACTTTCAGACGTCCTAATTGTGCCAGTGTTTGACCCACTCTGCAGAGGCAGAAGTGGTCATCAAGGGTATTTTTCTGAGTTCCCAACTTTGAACATCTTTAAAGAAAGGGAGTGGGAAATGTGTAATAGAACGGTGTGGAGTTTAATGGTTCAGAAGGTTGGAAAACTCAATCTGAGATATACAGCTCAAGGTCAGGCTGCATCATGGGGTTCAGCCATCAGCTAACTGAGATCAGGGGTCTTGCATCCTAGCCCTGTCTAGCCCTGTCCTAGCCTTGCATCTGTCTGAGCCCCCATCGTAAATGGTAAATATACTATATTGAAAAGTTTGTTCACTGCAGACATATTTTGTACTGCTTCTTGATTTCAATTTAATTCAAATGGTTTAAGGGTGATAGAATAGTGAGTACAACAGTTGGTCAGTTTCCAAGCTGTGCTTGATAATATTGTGTTCTTGATTGTATCAGTTGGGATAAAGGATTGTGGTTGATTTGATGAGCTGTTTTCCCTGATGTTAGGAAGATGAGAATGTCTGTGGGTTGCTAGAGACCTAGAAGCTAGGGTGCAACTATATTAGGAAGATTTGGGTGATAACCCAGAGATTAAACGAAGGACAGCCCAACAACAAAAATAAAAATGAGAAAACACTCAACCAAGACACAAACTGTTTGCCAGTTCACCAATGGCAAACAGTAGGGCAAATGAGGATGAAAAGGCCAATAGTGAACCACCAGGACACCCTAAACTCAAAACACAGGAAGTAACAAAAAAGATCAATCAGGCTCTAGAAAAATTCAAAATAGAAATAATTTCCCAGATAACCATAGAGATAGTGAGCAAAATGGAAGTTGTGATTGGAGACGCTAGAACAGAAAATGACAAAAAAATAAATGAGCTCAGGACCACAATAGAAGCCATGAAGACCCAGCATAAGAAAGAAATGGAAACAATAAACACCCAACCTAGGAAAGAAATGGAATCCATAAAACAGATTCAAACAGATATTCAGATTAAACACTCCATTGAAAGTGTAGGCAACAGAATAAAAGAATGCGAAGATACAATCTCAGATATAGAAGATAAGATTGCAGTCAGTGACCACGAAAAAAGAGGTCTCTTAAAAACAGTAGGGGATCATGAGAAACTGATCCAACAACTCCTAGATGATGCCAAGAAGAATAACATAAGAGTGAGAGGAATCCATGAAGTAGCAGGAGAAAATATAAATGACCTAAAAAAAGCTGTTCACAGAATTAATGACAGAAAACTTCCCAAACAGAAGGGAAGAATTTGACATTCAGATAAGTGCGGCATATAGGACCCCAACTAGACACACACAAAAAAAATCTACACCTAGACATATAATAATCAAGATCTCAGAAACCCAACAGAAGAACAAAATACTACAAGCAGTTAGAGAAAAGAAACAAATCACATACAAAGGAAAGCCCATCAGAATCACAGCAGACTTCTCAACAAAAACCATAGGGCAAGAAGAACCTGGAGTGAGATATTTCAAGTACTAAAAGAGAACAACCTCCAACCTAGACTGATGTATCCTTCAAAACTCTCTTTCAAAATGGATGGGGAAATAAGATACTTCTAATACAAAGAACACCTGAGAAACTACACAAATACCAAACCAGCACTACAAGCAATTCTAAACAATATCCTAGAAGAAGACAATGAAGATCACAACACCATTAGGCCCAACAGAGCAAATCAAATAGCAAAGGCAAGAAACTAAAAGGAGAAGGTGAAATAGTAAAAAGAGCTAACAAAAGGCCAATAACATGTCAATAATAAGTCAGTACATATCAGTTATAACCATCAATGTCAATAGCCTCAATTCACCAATCAAGAGAAACAGACTGGCAGAATGGAATAAGAAGCAAAATACAACAATATGTTGCATACAAGAAACACACCTAGTGTAAAAAGAAGCCCATAGTCTGAAAGTGAAAGGATGGAAAACAATTCTTCATGTGACAGGAGCCCAGAAAAAAGCAGGGGTAGCAATCTTATTTGCAGACAAAGTAAATTTCAAATCAAAACTGATTCTAGTACTATAGATGTAGGGCAGTACTGTATCATACCTCTGTGAATATAAAATATCTTCTACCTGCTTTATGATAGTTAGTAGAGACCATGCTTTATCAGAGCCATTTTTAATGATGTTACTCTAGGAATTTCTCTTTCCAGATGATGACTACTACGCTAGTAAAAAAAAATGGTTCCAGGTACCACAACAGCAACAAAGCTTTGCTGTTTTCTGGGTATTATTTTTCTCTTCATTTTTTTGTCTTTGTTTTTTTTAATGCAGTGTGCTGAATGTCTACAATTTTGTTCAGATGACTGAAGAATCTGGAGAAGCTGTTGCTGCTATTGATGCATAACATACTGCTATTACTGGTCTTTATATATATATATATATATATATATATGCACACACACACACCATATAATTTGAATTTTTGGGAACTTTAACTGTGCTGTCGACTTTGGAAAAAGTTATACCAATTTACTGTGTTGAGTTGGCATTGTACAGAAATTGACAGCCATATTGGTCTAGAAATGTTAAATTTTTTTCCATTTGTACAAGGGTAATGCACTGTATTAAATATGTAAGGTCATATCTACCTGGGTTTCATTGCAGAAACTAATAAAGTATTCTCTAAATAATAGGAAAAAAAGAATAAGACTACAAGAGCAAGAAGAAATTTAAATATGTTCAAGGACCATTTTCATCTTCACAATTAAGGATTATTTTAATTTTACATCACTGCCTTTTCTCTTTTACTTTCCTTTTTAGTTTTATTTTAGGATTCCTTATTTTTAATGTTCATACAGAGATTTCTTTAACTGAAATACCAAATAGTTCCTCTGGTGTGAAAAACTATAATAGTACACAAGATCCTAATGAGATAATTAATAATGTGAAATAGGAAGTAAATGGCTAAACGTGTAGGGAAAGTGGGAAGGGTGTGGGAAAGATAATAAGGGAGAGGAAAAAATATGAGAAAATGAAAAAATGGAAATAAAGTGTTTGTAAATGGGGAGGGGAGGAGAGGATGAAGGGAGGGCAAGGACAAGGGGAAAAAATGAGAATCAAGACCTATCATGTAAAGGCACAGCATCCCAATGATGAATGTAACTGTATTGTATACGTAGATTGTACCAATAAACTCAACAAAAAGAAAAATAAATCAATAAATAAACCAACCTTGTAGATATGCTAGGTGAAATAAGCAGTTATGAAATGACAAATGAATGGTTCCATTCACACAAAGGTTTTAGAATAATCAAAATCACAGAGATAGAAAAAAGAATGGTGATTGTAAGGGGTTGGGGTAAAGAGCAAATGGCAAGTTATTTTTTTAATGGGTATGAAGTTTAGGGAGATTAAAATAGTTCTATAGTTGAATGGTAGTTCACAACAATATAAGTGTCCTTAAAGCCACTAAATTGCTGACTTAAAAGTGGTTAAAAAGATAATTGTGCTATGTAAGAGTTGACCACATTTTTTAAAAATGGAAAGTAACAACAACAGAAATCATAGTCCTCCATTTACCACTCAACACTTTTCATGCAATTATTCACAACCAAAGTGTCAGATTTGAGGATCAATCTGCCATCAGCAGAGGCAAAATCAGTGCAAAGGTCTATATGCCCACAGAAAAAACAATAACTTATTTTTTCTATGGGCATATAGTCTTTTGAAATTTAACTATGAATTTATTTAATAGAAAACTGTTGACACTATCCATTTCTCCTTAAGTTTTAGTAGTTCATTGCTGCTGCTCCAGCATCAAGGGTTTGAGTTTTGGGAAAGCAGCTGGCTTGGACTTCAGATCTCCCTTCGCTGGCCTGGGCCCAGTCTATGGGTCCGGGTAGCCTTGCTCTCCCCTGCAGGTGCCATTGCTACTGCTCCAGATGGTAGCCCCCACCCCGGCTCTCAGATCTCCTGATTATGCCAATCCTTGGACGCACTCCACAGAGGCATGGCTGGTTATAAAGGGTAATTTTCTGAGCTCCCAAATTTGAACATCTTTAAAGAAGGGGTGGGGGAAACCTGTGGTAGAATTGTCTGGAGTTCAACCCTGTGGGAGGTTGGGGAGCTCACTTTGGGCCTTGTGGACTGAAGTCAGTCTGCGTTGTGGGGGTCTGCCATTGGCTAGCTAAGATAGGGGGATTTGGTTCTGCACATGGCTGCACACGATGTGTATTATGGCAGCAGAGATATAGTCTGAAAGAGGCACTTCAAAGCCATTTTTTGTCCTTTTCTCTCTTTTCCTTATTCCATTCTGAAGTTCTTTTTTCTGTCCTCTTTCACAAACTCAGTCTCTTGTTCCACCATATTATCCCTCATCTCACTTTCTGTTCCAGCTCCTGTCCTCAGATTTCTTTTTTTATCATTTTTTTCTTTTTTCTTAATGTTCTGTTTTTCTATCATTGTGCCTCACTAAAGGGTTAGTAGTTTCAAGGGAAAGTGAGCCCCTATTGCTGTTGAGGGGATATATTCTTGTCCTTAGACTTGCACACTGTCTATCCCTTTTGAGTTTTACAGTTTTCTGGGGATTGTGTGGTCATTCTGTGTCCTCCGGCTTCACTTGAAAACTTCTCCAGTTCTTTTGCTTGTTTATTCTTCTCTTCTAAGTGGTAAATGTGCTATGTTAAGGAGTTTGTTCACTGCAAACTCAGTGAGCTGCTTCTCCATTTTAATTTAATTCACATGGTTTGGGGGTGATGGAATAATGACTACCACAGGTGGTCAATTTGCAGGTGGTGATTGATCCTTTTGTGTTGCTGATTGAATTGATTTGGATAAAGGATAGGGATTGATTTGATGAGTTGTTTTCTCTGATATTGTGAAAGTGAGAATATCTATGAGTCATTAGAGAATCAAAGGCTGGGACACAATGATATCAGGAAGATTTAATGACCCAGAGATTAAATCAAGGACAAGCCAACAGCAAAAAAAAAAAAAAAAAAAGAGAGAGAGAGAGAAAACACTTAAGCAAGACACAAAGAGACACTTCCAGTTCACCAATGGTAAACAGTAGGGCAAAAGAGGATGAAAACTCTGATAGTGAACCACCAGGACACTCAAAACTCACAGCACAGGAAGTAACAAAACATATCAATCAGGCTCTAGAAAAATTCAAAACAGAAATAATTTCCCAAATAACCATAGAGATGGTGAGCAAAATGAAAGTCATGATTTGAGACTCTAGAACAGAAACTAACAAAAAAATAGGTGAGCTCAGGAACATAATAGAAACCATGAAGGCCCAGAATAAGAAAGAAATGGAAATAATGAATGCCCAACATAGGAAAGAAAAAGGGGGAATCTATTAAAGAGATTCAAACAGATATCCAGGAGATTAAAAACTCTATTGAAAGTGCATGCCTCAGAATAAAAGAAATGGAAACAATAAACGCCCAACATAGGAAAAAAATGGAATCCATAAAACAGATTCAAACAGATATCCAGATTAAACACTCCATTGAAAGTGTAGCCAACAGAATGAATGAATGTAAAGATAGAATCTCAGATATGGAAGATAAGACCACAGACAGTGACCATGAAAAGAGAGGTTTCTTAAAAACAGTAAGGGATTATGAGAAATCTATCCAACAACTCCTAGATGATGCCAAGAAGAATAACATAAGAGTGAGAGGAATCCATGAAGTAGCAGGAGAAAATACAAATGACTTAAAAAAGCTGTTTACAGAATTAATGACAGAAAACTTCCCAAACAGAGGGGAAAATTTGACATACATATAAGTGAGGCATATAGGACTCCAACTAGCCACAATAAAAAAAAAAAATCTACACCTAGGCATATAATAATCAAGATTCCAGAAACGCAACAGAAGAATAAAATACTACAAGTAGTTAGAGAAAAGAAACAAATCACACCCAAAGTAAGGCCCATCAGAATCACAGTGGACTTTTCAACACAAACCCTTAGGTCAAGGAGAGCCTGGAGTGAGGTATTTCAAGTACCAAAAGAAAACAAACTTGAACTAGACTGATGTATCCTTCAAAGCTCTCATTCAAAATGGATGGGGAAATAAGATACTGCCATGACAAAGAATGACTGAAAAATTTCATGAATACCAAACCAGCACTACAAGCAATTCTAAAAAATATCCTAGAAGAAGACAACAAAGATCACAACACCATGAGGCCCAACAGAGCAAATCAAATAGCAAAGGCAAGAAACTAAAAGGAGAGGGCAAAAAATTAAAAAGAGTCAACAAAAGGACAATAAAATGACAATAATAAGTCAATACATATCAATTATAACCATCAATGTCAATGGCCTCAATTCACCAATCAAGAGAAATAGATTGGCAGAATGGATTAAGAAGCAAAATCCAACAATATGTGATATACAAGAAACACACCTAGTGCAAAAAGAAGCCCATAGACAGAAAGTGAAAGGGCAGAAAACAATTCTCCACATGACAGGAGCCCAGAAAAAAGCAGGGGTAGCAATCTTATTTGCAAAGTAAATTTCAATCCAAAACTGATCAAGAGAGACAAAGAAGGCCACTACATCCTTGTAAAGGGAACAATTCAAGAGGAAGAGCTGACAATCATAAACATATATGCACAAAATATAAATGCCCCCAATTATATGAAACAAATATTAAATAACATGAAAAACCAAATAAATACTAATACAATTGTAGTGGGGGATGTAAACACCCCACTATCACAAATAGAGAGATCATCTAGGCAGAAAATCACCAATGAAATAATAGAACTGAACCAAGCTTTGGAGCACATGGACTTAATAGATGTTTATAGAGTATTCCACCCCCAAAAATCAGAATATACATTCTTTTCGGCTGCACATGGATCATTCTCCAAGATAGACCACATACTGGCTCACAGAACAGGTCTAAATAAATACAAAAAAATTGAAGTCATCCCCTGTATATTATCAGATCATAGTGCAATCAAACTGGAGATCAATAGCACAAAAAACTATAGAAACTTCACAAGCACATGGAAACTGAACAACACTCTCCTAAACAATCAATGGATTACAGAGGAAATTAAAGAAGAAATTAGACAGTTTTTACAAATAAATGAGAATGCCAATACAACATACAGGAATCTTTGGGACACAATGAAAGCAGTTCTACGTGGAAAATTCATAACATTGAATGCCCACACTAGGAAAACAGAGCGGGCTCAAATAAACAACTTAATGATGAAGCTTAGACTCCTAGAAAAACAAGAGCAAGAAAAACCCAAAGCTCGAACAAGAGAGGAAATTATAAAGATCCGAGCAGAAATCAATGCAATTGAAATTAAGAAAACGATACAAAAAATAAATGAAACAAAGAGCTGGTTTTTTGAAAGAATAAATAAAATTGACAAACCCTTAGCTAATCTTATCAAAAAAAGGAAAGAAAAGGCTCAGATCCATGCAATTAGGAATGAAAAAGGCGAAGTCACAACAGATCCGAAAGAAATCCAGAGGATCATGAACACCTACTTTGAGAACCTGTACTCTAATAAAATGGAAAACACAGAAGAAATGGACAGATTTCTAGATACTTATGAATTACCAAAGTTGAACGAAGAAGATAAAAACATTTTAAACACCCCAATCACAATCAGTGAAATTGAAAATGTAATTAAAAACTTACCAACAAAGAAAAGCCCAGGCCCTGATGGATTCACTGCTGAATTTTACAAGACATTTAGAGAAGAACTACTACCATTACTCTTCAAACTTTTCAATGAAATTGAAAGAGAAGCTATACTTCCAAATTCATTCCTGGAAGCAAGTATCACTCTGATTCCCAAACCAGAGAAAGATACAACCAAAAAGGAGAACTACAGACCAATCTCCTTAATGAATATAGATGCAAAAATCCTTAATAAGATACTAGCAAACAGAATACAGAGGATTATTAAGAAGATCATCCATCATGACCAAGTCGGATTTATTCCAGAGATGCAAGGGTGGTTCAACATACGAAAGTCAGTGAATGTAATACATTATATTAACAAAGTCAAGGACAAAAACCATATGATCCTCTCAATAGATGCAGAAAAAGCATTTGATAAAATTCAACACCCATTCATGATAAAAACCCTGCAAAAAATTGGAATAGATGGTCTATACCTCAATTTAATAAAGGCTATTTATGAAAAACCATCAGCCAACATCATATTGAATGGCCAAAAACTGAAAACCTTCATGTTAAAATCAGGAACAAGACAAGGATGCCCACTATCGCCACTTCTCTTCAATATAGTTCTGGAAACATTAGCCACAGCAATTAGACAAGAGAAAGAAATTAAAGCAATAAAGATAGGAAAGGAAGAAGTTAAACTATCATTATTTGCTGATGATATGATACTCTACATTGAAGATCCAAAAAACTCCACCAAAAAACTTCTAGACTTAATTGACAGATTCAGTAAAGTATCTGGATACAAGGTGAATACCCAAAAATCAATAGCCTTTCTATACACAAATAACAGACAGACAGAAAGAGAAATAAGGGAAAAAATTCCTTTTACAATAGCATCCAAAAAAATGAAGTATCTAGGAATCAATCTAACAAAAGAAACAAAAGATCTCTACACTGAAAACTACAGCACTCTGAAAAAAGAAATCGAAGAGGATATAAAAAAATGGAAAGATATCCCCTGCTCCTGGGTAGGAAGAATCAACATAGTGAAAATGGCCATACTACCGAAACTGCTATATACATTCAATGCAATGCCAATTGAAATTCCAACACTATATTTCACAGAACTAGAAAAAAGAATCCAAAAATTCATTTGGAACCACAAGAGACCTAGAATAGCAAAAGCCATTATAGGCAACAGTCACATGGCACCAGGTGTAACAATTCCCAATTTGAAACTATACTACAAAGCCACTGTGATAAAATCAGCATGGTACTGGCAAAGAAATAGGCCTGAGGATCAATGGAACAGACTGGAAGACACAAAAACAAATGCAGATGTACTCAGCTACCTCATCTTCGACAAAGGAGCTCACCATCCTCAGTGGAGGAAAGATAGCCTCTTTAATAAATGGTGTTGGAAAAACTGGATATCAACCTGTCACAGATTAAAATTAGACCCTTATCTTTCGCCATGCACTAAATTAAAATCCAAATGGATTAAAGATCTAAATATTAAAACAGAAACATTAAACTTGCTGAAAGGTAAGTTAGGCAGAACTCTGGAAGACATTGGTATAGGAAAAGACTTTATGAACAAATCCTCATTAGCATGGGAACTAGCAGATAGAATCAACAACTGGGATCTCATCTTACTAAAAACCTTCTGTACTTCAAAAGAAACCATCAGCAGAACTAAGAGACAATCTACCATGTGGGAAAAAATTTTCACCAGCTGTTCCTCAGACAAAGGACTATTATCAAGGATATATAAAGAACTCAAAACAATCAGTCCCCCCAAATATAAAGACCCGATTCAAAAATGGGCATCCGAAATGAACAGACATTTCTCAGACAAAGAAGTAAAAGCAGCAAGAAAATATACGAAAAAATGTTCCACATCACTGGTCATTCGAGAGATGCAGATGAAAACAACACTGAGATTCCACCTCACCCCACAAAGAATGACTGCTATCAAGAAATCACACAATAACAAATGTTGGTGGGGTTGTGGGGAGAAAGGAACCCTTCTCCATTGTTGGTGGGAGTGCAGACTGGTGCAACCACTGTGGAAATCAATATGGAGATACCTCAAAGAGCTTGGACTGGAGGTTCCATTTGACCCACCCATCCCTCTGCTGGGTATCTTTCCAAGAGAACTAAAAGAATCATATCACAGAGAAGTATGCGCACCCATGTTTATAGCGGCACAGTTTGTAATAGCTTCGCGGTAAAATCAGGAACAGGACAAGAATGCCCACTATCACCACTCCTCTTTGATATAGTTCTGGAAACATTAGCCACAGCAATTAGACAAGAGAAAGGAATTAAAGAAATAAAGATAGGAAAGGAAGAATTTAAACTGTCATTATTTGCTGACGATATGATGCTCTACATTGAAGACCCAAAAAACTCCACCAAAAGACTTCTTGAAGTAATTGGTACTTTCAGCAGAGTAACAGGGTACAAGGTCAACATGCAAAAACCTATAGCCTTCTTTTACACAAATAACAGAGTCACTGAGCGAGAAATTAGGGAAACAATTCCTTTCACAATACCATCCAATAAATTGAAGTATCTAGGAATCAATCTAATGAAAGAAGCAAAAGACCTCTACACTGAAAACTACAACACTCTGAAAAAAGAGATCAAAGAGGATATAAGAAAATGTAAAGATATCCCCTGCTCGTGGATAGGAAGAATCAACATAGTGAAAATGGCCATAGTACCAAAACTGCTATACAGATTCAATGCAATGCCAATTGAAATTCCAACACTACATTTCATAGAAATAGAAAGAAGAATCCAAAAATTCATTGAAACCATAAGAGACCTAGAATAGCAAAAGCCATCCTAGGCAACAGACACATGGTAGTGGCTATAACAATTCCCAACTTGAAACTATGCTACAAAGCCCCTGGGAGCAAAACAGCATGGCACTGACAAAGAAACAGACTTGAGGATCAGTGGAACAGACTGGAAGATACAAAAACAACTCCAGATGTACTCTGCTACCTCATCTTTGACAAAGGAGCACACCATCCACCCTGGAGGAAAGATATCGTCTTTCATAAATGGTGTCAGGAAAACTGGACCTCAACCTGCCAAAGATTAAAGCTAGACCCTTATCTGTCATCATGCACTAAATTAAAATCCAAGTGGATTAAAGATCTAAATATTAAAACAGAAACACTAAAACTTGCTGGAAGATAAATTAGGCAGAACTCTTGAAGACATTGGCATAGGAAAAGACTTTATGAACAAATCCTCAGTAGCACAGGAACTAGCAGAAAGAATCAACAACTGGGATCTAATCTTATTAAAAAGCTTATGCATTTAGAAATGGGAAGAAAGGAGCTAAAGGTGTAGGGAAGGTGTAATACGTAGGAGAAGAACAAAAAGGGAAAAGAAAAAAATGTGAGAGAATGAAAAGATGAAAATAAAGTGTTTGTAGATGGGGAGGGGAGGAGGGGGTGAAGGGAGGGCAGAGGTAAGGGGAAAAAATGAGAATCAAGACTTGCCATGTAAAGGTACATGATCCCAACAATGAATGTAACTGTACTGTATCCCTAAATGTACCAATAAACTCAATTAAAAAAAAAAAAAAGCTTATGCACTGCAAAAGAAACCATCAACAGAATTAAGAGACAACCTACAATATGGGAAAAACTTTTTACCAGATGCTCCTCAGACAAAGGACTATTATGTAGAATATTTAGAGAACTAAAAAAAAATCAGTCCCCCAAATATAAAGACCCAATTCAAAAATGGGCATCTGAAATGAACAGACATTTCTCAGACAAAGAAGTAAAAGCAGAAAATAAATGTATGAAAAAAATGTTCCACGTCACTGGTCATTCGAGATACAGATGAAAACAACACTCAGATTCCATCTCATCCCACAAAGAATGGCTGCTATCAAGAAATCAATCAATAACAAATGTTGGTGGGACTGGAGGGAGAAAGGGACCCTTCTCCATTGTTGGTGGGGGTGCAGACTGGTGCAACCACTATGGAAATCAATATGGAGATACCGCAAAGAGCTAGGACTAGAGGTTCCATTTGACCCAGCCATAGCTCTGCTGGGTACCTTTCCAAAAGAATTAAAAGAATCATAACACAGTGATATATGAGCACCTATGTTTATAGCAGCACAGTTTTTAATAGCTAAAACTTGGAAACAGCCCATTAGCCTATCAGTTGGAAACTGGATAAAGAAGATGTGGTTTTTCTATAAAATGGACTACTACTCAGCCATAAAGAATGAGAAATAAGATAATAATTCATAAGAAAATGGATACATATTGAGGATATACTCTTAAGTGAAATAAGTCACACATGTGTAAACAGTTTCTCTGGTGTGAAAAACTGTACTAGTACACAAGATCCTAATGGGATAATTAACAATGTGAAATAGGAAGAAAAGGGCGAAAGATGTGGGGAAAGTGGGAAGGTTAGGGGAAAGGTAATAAGGGAAAAGAAAAAAATAGGTGAAAATGAAAAAATGAAATAAAGTGTTTGTAAATGGGGAGGGGGGAGGAGGGAGTGAAGGGAGGGCAGGGACAAGGGGAAAAAATGAGAACCAAGACCTGTCATGTTTAGGTCCAGGATCCCAGTAATGAATGTAACTGTACTGTATACCTAGAATGTACCAATAAACTTAATGAAAAGTGAAAAAATTTTTTAAAGATAGGGAACAATCAAGAATCATTCATAAAATGCAAATCAAAGTGACACCTCCCCATCAGATAGAATGCTTATTATCAAAAAGTTAAAAAATAATAACAGTAGGAGAAGTGGGAAAAGTGGAGGAAAGGAAATAAAGGAAAAGGAAAAAATATGAGAAAATGAAAATAAAGTTTTCTTAAATAGGGAAGGGAGTAGGGGGTGAAGGGAGGTCAGAGACAAGGGGAAAAAATGAGAATCAAGACCTGTCATGTAAGGGTACAAGATCCCAATGATGAATGTAACTGTACTGTATACCTAATGTACCAATAAATAGGGAAGGGAGTAGGGGGTGAAGGGAGGTCAGAGACAAGGGGAAAAAATGAGAATCAAGACCTGTCATGTAAGGGTACAAGATCCCAATGATGAATGTAACTGTACTGTATACCTAAAATGTACCAATAAACTCAATGAGGAAAACAAATAATAACAAAAGAATTGGTAAAGATTTGGATAAACAGGACCCTCATTCACTATTGGTATGATTATAAATTGGTACAGCAATTAAGAAAAACTGTATGGAGGCTACTTAAAATTTAAAAACATAACTACCATGTAGTCTAACAATCCCATTTCTGGGAATGTATTCAAAGGAAACAAAATCAATATCTTAAAGAGGTATCTGCAGCTTCATATTCATTGCAGTATTATTCACAGATGCAAGATATGGCAGCAACCTTATCGACAGATGAACAAATAGAGAAAATGTTCACCAATTTAAGACACCTGTAGAAATCTATGGCACGAAAAAAACAGTGGAAAGTGTGTGAAATTATTTCTTCCATTTTAATTTTATAACATTAGAAATAAACATTTATCATTGAAAGTAGTCAGATGTGTATGATCTATAATTTTTCTAACAAACTGCATAAATGAACCCAGACCTTTGTTCTCAAACAAAAGAAAGTAGATAGAAGTGTTATTTCACAAAATAGCTTATTTTCAAGGCCTTTGACAAGCCACTTTTAAAAGGATGATGTAATAAGAGCTAAAAGCTTCCTATTAGTATTTGTCTTTGAGATTCTCTTGGATGTGGTCTACAATCATATAGTTTCCTGAGCAGGCTGCCTTTATCACAGCTGCCCATGATCCATTAAATGCCAAGCTGAGGACCACATGACAAGCTGAATGCACTTAACTTGACACTAACAGGAGAGATGACAAAAGGGGTTCTTCTAGTCTTTTGCAAAATGCATCTATACCTGAGAGTAGAGGGAACTTTCAAGTTAGAAGGTAATCTTTAAAACTCCAGGCATTAGAACTGGAGTTGTGCAGTGTGGTGCCAGAGGAATCAAAGTGATTTTAAATTGGTATTAGAAACCTTAGGATGCAAAGCTTGTAAGAGAATTTGCTACAATAATGTTCCTATTACTGCTTCCTATCAATGGGTTAACATTAAACTATGATCTTTATCAAGCTTTCTGGACATTTCTGAGTGGATGACACCATCCGTACTGTCTCTTTAACTATAATCAAGGGTAGATCATATTGACTTAAAGTTAAGAGAGTTGGCAAAGAATTGTGAGTAACTTCATTGGGATTCTTTTTGTAGCTAGCAACTGTAGATTATTATTCTTATTTTCATATAAAGCAAATTCTGGAGAGCAAATTTAAGAAGGGAAAAATACAGAAACTTTTCTCCTTTGACATAGGTCTTTTACTGGACTCTACTTCTCAGTGTGAGCAACAAGGAGATAGCTAAATGCTATATGCTTTGCAAATTTCTCACAAAAAAGAATAAGAACAAATAAAATAATAAAAGCTAGAAATAGGCTCATTTCTTGACTTTTACTTTGAACATTTTTATAATCTCAGCAAAAGAAATGAAACTAAAAGTAGGAAAAAGCAAACCAATGTGTTGTAATTTTTTGTTTTAAAATAATTTCAGATTCCAATTTTTCCGTCTTCCCTATTGTATCCAAGTGTTAACTGACTTTGTGAACATTCCTTAGGTCTGATAAAAATCTCTCAAATTTTTTGTAGGTCAGCTTTTCACTGATTTTTATTTTAAAAAGACTTGGATCTCTCTTGAGGCTCAATTTTATAAATAAGATTCCCAGGATGAAAATTATGAACTATAACTGAATAATTCTTTTGGTAAAAAGATCTTTTTCAAAGGCCTCAGAATATGTCTGCCTGCCTCAGTTTTATCTGCCTAACCATAATCTAAACACTCACCCTAACTGAATAGTTAGTGGTGGACAATAGGCCATTGTGTTATAAAGCTGAACATGTGAATATGCTACATGGCAATAACTGGCTATCAACTACCTCCCTGTTATCTACACACCTATTCTTTTTAGGAACAGAACACTCTCAAGTTCTAGTTGGATATGTGGCCACCCAGCTATGCATATTTGCTGGTTTCTTCAGGTACATGTGGCTAAATGACTAAGTTCTACCAAAAGGATATGAGAAGAACAGATTTGCGCAACTTACAGGCCATCTCTTTGAAGACTGTGGCTTCTCTGTCCCCTGTCTTCGTGGCTGAGGGAAGAACAACGGGAGCAACACCTTTGCACTCAGTGGTGAAAGCCATGAGTTGATGAGAGGAGTTTGGATGGACGAGCCAGGAGAGGAATGGAATAAGTTACCACTATACCTCTGTTCACTTGTGCACTATTCCTCATAATGTTCACATCTTCAAATGCTGTATAACAGAGCTAGGGAGAATGAAGAAAAGCTTTCTTTTTGGTTTCTACAAATCCAAAATCTGCAAGAGTGTATGTGTCTACAAGGTAACTATTGTCCCTGCCCAATATGTCACAGACACACCCTAGCACCTGAGGCTCAGACTTGAACCAGACTCCAGGCAGCCCCCACCAAAAAAGCCAAGTCTTGCTGCCTTCTTTCATTCTAGTGGTTAAGTAAGGTATTATCTGTTAACAGCCTGATGTGCAATAATCTGTAGTTTCCTCAACCTTCACCCTGCCAATCCAGTGTCAGAAGTTTAGTTTGTAATGTCCAATTTGGAGCTGCCAGCCCCTTCCTATATTTCTTGGACAATTTTTAGACCCATTTCTTCAAAGAAATTCCCAGACTTTCCTTGTCTCCAACCCTCTCTATGACCTTTTTCCACACTTGTATGACCCTTGAAAAAGGAGGAGGGACATCAAACATCAAGTTCCTTGCTATTCCCTAAACTAGCCAAAGCACAGGGACAGTGAAAACAGGTCCAGATCAGAATGTCCATATAAGTGTTATATGAAAGAATACAAACTCCTTTATATGTACATTGGGAAATGAGCAAGCATTGTCCATAAGAAGTGTTCTTTTCTACAAGTATGCTAAAGGAAGCTGTTCCTTGGAATGCTGGTTAAACAAAGGAACAAATGAAGGGCCAGGGATTTAGCTCAGTGGTTCCACTGCCTGCTGCAAAGGAACAAATGAAAGTAACTGCATCAACATTTGTGTGGCTTAAGCCCCTCCTTCCATAGTGACCTGTCCAGCCAGCTACCACTAGATTCTCCCTGCTAGTAAGTTTCAACAAACCGTACGTGTTGTGTGTATCTCCTAGTAAATTCTTTGTCCTCACTTCAACTTAGTCCACTGCCCTAACACTGATAGGTTGCAGACAGAGCAACGAATGAGCCAGCCTGGAGACTGAGGAGCTTAAAAAGAGCAAAAAAAAAAACATGGAAGTTGCAGGTCAGCCTTTTACCTCCATATGGGGAATGGGCAGCAGTCTTATAGATGCTTGGGGACTGCTGCATGAGCACAAGAATGCCCCAAATCACCACGAAAATAATGGAAAAGTTTGTTTGTTAATGAGCAACATGGTTTAAAGAAAAAGAAAGAGCTATATACGATTTCAGCAGTCATAGAGTGACCGTTTCTCACAGAGTTATGGGCAGTAACAGTGGCTGAGCTCCAAGCTGAAGCCCAAGTCCATGTCAACTTTAGGAGTAACTGAAACTGCAGTGTGAAGGGTGTATAAATTAAGCTAAAACTACTGACCTTGTATTGCTCATATGAGAAATACTGATGATCACCACCTCTGTCACCAAACACCTACACACAGCAGCATTTGCACCCAACCATAAAGGAAGACAATGCCACCTCTTTGTTGGTCTGGCTGACAACTGACTGTAAAGGTGTTTGGCCTAAGGGGAGCAGTTTATCTATGATGTGCCACAATGGCAACCTATGGAAGAATTAAAGTACTTCCTAAGAGTATGAGGAATGAATTATTTATGTGGCAAATTACATAAGCCCCACATAATTAAAGGTTCACAGGAGGAATGAAAGACAACATGTTCCAAATGGCCCCAAGGCACTCTTATGGACCTCTGATATAATTCCCAAGCCACTTGGAGGTCCCACTGTTTCTCAAATGGCACAAGCCATGGACAGTTGAGGGGAAAACTGAGAAGGCTAAAAATGATAAGCATAGAGAATAGATCAGAAGATTTGAGATAAAAGAGAGCAATAAAAGGTCCTGTAAGTGTAACAAAAAGGAAAACATGCCATGATTAAATCAGAGTAGATGAGAGGGAGTGAAGGGAGAGCACGGACAAGGGGAAAAAAATGAGAACCAAGACCTGTCATGTAAAGGTACAAGATCCCAATAATGAATGTAACTGTGCTGTATACCTAAAATGTACCAATAAACTCAATAAAAGCAAAAAAAAATCAGAGTAGATGATCCCATTGAAGAAATTGAAAACCAGTTTGACACTGTTGTTGTGATACTGGTAAAAGTTAAAACCTGAACTTGCTTTTCTAAGACTTTTGACAATTAAGAAATGGATACAGTGCCCATTGCTCCCAAGTGGGAACCTACTAGTTCTCATACTGAGATTCTTCAATTTGATTCAAGATTTGCTTGCTCTTTGAACAGGGCTGGTTTTAATTTGTTGCTCTTTGTAGTGTTGCTGAGGAATTTAGCTATACTATACACTTTGATGATCTGCTGTGGGGGATCCATGGAAGACATGTGTGATAAGAGTGTAAGGCACTCAGACGCATGGCAGGCACTGTAAGAGTGCCTTACCCTGGAAAAGGAAAAGGGACATCAAAACATCGTGTTCCTGAGATGGCATGGCCCCTTTCCATCCGCAAGATTCCAGCCAAGTCAAGAGGACAAATGCAGTCCCAGACTGGAATGTTCAGATAAGTATTAACTGAAGGAACTGGGCAAACAAGTGATACCTGTAAGAAGCATTCTTTTCTGCATGTATGCTAAAGGCAGCTGTTCACCGGAATGCTGGTCATACAAAAGCCCAAAGCAATCTAATCCCATCAATAATTATGTATCTTGAACTATAAAGCACCTCCCTCCATAGTGAAAGTAGCAGAGTGCTACCTGTACAGCTAGCTGCCCCTAGACTATCCCTATTAGTAAGGAGGCATCAATAAACCTTGTGTCTCACATGCTGTCTCTTGGCAACCTGCACTAGTGCACCTAGGCTGTGGACAGGCAAGACTCAAACAGAGCTCTCTTTTGGGAACCAATATATCTCCCTGTTTTAATTAAATTGTTTTATTCTCTTACTTTCTTTGTGATACCCTTTCTGACTAGGTAGAAGAAAATTAAAACTCTCTTCACTTTAGTTTGTCTAGCCACCCCAAAGTAACATTTTAAAAGCTAGTTTTCAGTAATGAAGGTCAGGGCGTACAACCTACAAAGTTTTATCAAGCTACTCTGCAGGGGAGAGAATGGCTTTAAATTGAGGCTGTCCTTAGCATGTTGGACAGGTAGTTACCGGCATACAAATAGGTCCCTTCATTTAACCATATGCCTCTAACTCAGTAGTGATAGTGCCACAGCCCACATGAGAGGGAGGGAATTCCTCCTCCAGGGAAGTTGGGCTCAGGGAATCTGTGCCAGGAAGTCTGTACCTTATTCCATATCTCATCCATCTTCACTGCTCCACACTAAGCATTTTTCTTTCCCCCAATCCACTTATCTCTCTACCTTTGGGTATCCTAGTTATAAGCAACATGTGATGCCTAGTATGTCTAGTTCTCTAGCTTCTCCTATGCCTTAATTTGTGATTTGTTGCTCCCTTTGACAAAAGATTTCTCACCATTGTTGTTTCAGGGACTGGCCTCTCTATCCTTCCACCCATGAGGACCCCCTTTTTTTTCTTTTCTATGTCTTTTCATAGACTGAACCAACAGATAGCCTGGGATCTGGCCCAGGGTTCTGGGTAACAGCTACAGGAAATTAGGATGTGCATTTTTACAACCTCTTGTTCTTTCTTACATGTGAAGATACCAAGTGGACTCTTTGTGAACCTAGTGAGATGTTTCCAAAATCTGAGCCAAGACTCATTCTCCTCCAGTCAGCATATAATCTGTATTGTTTGTAGTAAAAACTGACAGCTACCATTTCCTACGTTCCTAACTACTGACCATCTTCCTGATATAATAATCATCACAACAGCTGAAATTCTGCAGATATATTTTATGTGTTTAGCACTATTCTTAATGGGCTTTACATATATCTTTTAATTTATACAACTCAATGAGGAAGATACTAACATCATATTTAGATGAAAAGTCTTGCACGTATTTGGTGAAACATAGATTCTGATCCTGATAAATTAACAAATGATACCAAGAAATCTTAGACTACACATATCAAAAAATTTAGAAAACTAAACAATGACTGGTACAGCAGAAACTTGTCATTTAGTCAAAAATGCACAAGGAATGCTGCCAATTAATAGATGCTATCAAATCTAGTCTCCACTAATCAAGAGACTGGTTACATTTTCTGTACCTTATGTGTCTCTACTCTTAATAGAAAGGTGCCAGAGAAGTAAACACTGTCAAAAACTTATTTAAATTTAAATTTGAGGACAAAAGATATACTTGGCTCTCTTTATAAT
>NW_022900950.1:34984064-34986353 GCF_012274545.1 Fukomys damarensis | reverse complement strand
TATATATATATATATATATATATATATATATAGAGAGAGAGAGAGAGAGAGAGAGAGAGAACGAGAGAGACATAGACCATAAAAAATAGTTATCATCCTTCTCTTGCATATATCCCAACTCCCCCACTTCTGTGAGACTTCAACATGCTCGTTAAACAAAATACACAGTCACACTGATCTTTAACTTCATAATCTTTAAAGTCAAATGAGCAAAAATAGCTGCCAAACAATCACATTATAGTTTCCTAGTTCATTTACTCTCCTATTCTTCTAGACAAGTACAGTTGATTCTTATTATTCACAGGAGTTATACCTTAGGAAGTTTTTAGAATGCTGAATTAACATATACTGAACCATCACTGCAGTGGAAATGGAGATTCCTGCGAGCTTCTGGATATATTTTCATCAACTTACATGCATATAACTTTTTTTTTTTTTTTTTGGTACCGGGGATCGAACTCAGGACCTTGTGCTTGCAAGGCAAGCAGCAGTACTGCTGATCTAAATCCCTGGCCCTGAACATGGTCGTTTAGTGTGTGTTTCTGTTTAAAGATACCTTATTTATTGTATATTAATGATTGCCTAACATTGAACTCATGGTCAATGGGCACTATCACTTATTCCTGGGTGAAGCTTCTCCAATATATGTATTTCCTCCATATGGCATGTCACAGTCTCCTCAACTCAAGAACCCTGGACAGTACTTTATCACTAAAGTTGGGGAGAGGTATTTTAAGCAGAAAGATCATTGATATAAACCAGAAAAAAATGCAAAACAAATAGTATTGAAAATATAGCAACATAGAACTTGTTTTTTGCATTAGAGCTGCGACAAGAAATGCAGGGTGTGGCTTTGTTCACATTTATCTGGAAGCATGAATGACTGTTGGGGCCTCGCCTCAGTTGGAGCATTAAATAACTCAGTTTTTGTAGCTCTGAGCAAATACATGTTTGTAAATGACTACAAAAGCCCTAGAAATATTGATTTGGGAGTTGCAAGTTAATTTTAGCAAGAAAGTAAATTTTCATATATGGAATACACAATTGACTACATTTTATATCTTCTCATTTCAAACATTTGACAGCTTCTCCTCTGCCTTACTCTAAAAAAAAAAAAAAAAAACATTGTTTTCTCATTTATTAAGAATATTGAAGGAGTCAGAATAAAACCCTTGACTCCTACCACCACCCCATCAACCTTCTAGCATCTGCAGACTCCTGTGTCTCCCTAATACTGGTGAAATAATTAGAAGTAAGCACTAACTAATATGTTTTAATTACTTCTCTGTCCCTTATATCCTATGCAGGCTACCCATCATTAAGATGGATAGAACTCATGGAGGGGAGAAGGAGGGACAGCCTTAATCCTAGCAACATACCATAAATAAATCCCAGCATTACATACCCTAGATCCAACCATCTCTGAAAAACCCCACCTATGACCACATGAGGCTTTGAGGGGTCATCTATACACAAGTCATAACAATAGTATCTACAAAGTTACTAATGGCAGAGTTCTTTGGAAAAGACAACAATTGACTCAAAATAAATGAGAAGGTTAAATATACACAAAATGTTATATAGTCACTATAAAGTACAGAGCGGGCAGAAGGCAGCAAGAGAAAAGCAGCAGCAGCTAGATTATACTACAAAATATTTATATTCAAGATCTTGAGGGTTTGATTGGATGTTTTTTTCCCAGTACTGGGGATCAAACTCTGAACCTTGTGCTTGTGGGGCAGGCTGTGGCACCACTGAGCTAAATTTTTGGCCTCTGTGCTACAAAATATTTAGTAATATAGCAATGTTTGTTATAAATTGAGCAAAAAATGTAGATTCAGAAACAAATTATAAAATCCAGCCCTAGTTTTACAAAAGGAAAAACTGGATTTTTGTCTGTGTGGGTTTTCACACTGGAAAATAATCTGAAGGATGTGTATGATGCATAACAACAGTTAACATTAGTTTGCCTGACTTCAAAGCCCAGCCCACACTGCTGAAATAATGCTAATACTCTAGCTGGTCTGAGATGGAGATCATGGGAATTACCTTTCACCCTAGCCCAATAAGCCACACTTAGGTATAGTGATATCACTATATGACTAACTGCTATTTAGCAGTTAGTTTATAGAATGTAAATGAACAAGCTAGAGTAGCAATGTCTCTTTTTTCTTTACAAATATACCCTATTTAGGGCCGGGGATTTAGCTCAGCGGTTCGGTGGCCTGCCTTGCAAGCGCAAGGACCAGAGTTCAATCCCCGGTACCAAAAAAAAAAAAAAAAAAAAAA
>NW_022900950.1:34914044-34984036 GCF_012274545.1 Fukomys damarensis | reverse complement strand
AAAATTGGGAGTAAAACTAAGGAGTGTGTCAAATCTAACAAAATATCTACCAAAAGTAAACTGGGATCATTCTCCCTTCAGTCAAAGGCAGAGACTATGGAGACGTGAGTCCAAACAGCCCTTTGATAGCAAAACTAAGGATCTAGTGTTCCCTGTATTTTTTTAAAAGAAATAAATTCCAGTGTGAAAAAACAAATACAGCCCTTTCTAAGGCAGGGATGAGGTGTGTTTGTGGTAGGTGGAGAAGTTCAAAGCCAGATTTCCATCTTGACAGCTGTTCTAGTTCTCACAGCTACCCCTCAGGCCACCAGATGTTTTGAGAAATTAACATAATTTTCCAAACATATTCTAATTGTCCAAGACAATTCATTTCAGTCATCAGATTTTAAAAGTCACCTTCCTACAAAATTAAGAAACTACATTACATGACAAGGAAAAGAATGAACAATAAAATGTAGATATAATACTATTTGAGTCTTCAAAGAGCTGAAGTAAATTACAGTGTTCATCTTCACAATAATCGTATGAAACAGGAAGAGTTCATTCTGTTACCTTCTTTTATAGATGGAGAAAGTAGGGTTAATGAGATTACAGGGTGTTCAATCAGTCAGAAGGCTGAGAGGCCAGGGTGAGAGGTCAGCCATGCTGGTTGGGCCCCAGCTCCTGGAATTGTGCCTTAGCTGGCACCTGTCGGTGCAGGCCTCAAATACAGTGCACACCAGAACGATCACATGACAGCCTACGACCTTCCCTCTCTCTGTTCACTCCAGACACATAGCACTCATTGTTGATAGTTGGTGTGGTATCTAGTGTTTCCAGGCTCTGGCCTTATTCAAACAATTGGAAGGAGACAACTAATGAACATAACAGTTTAACGTTGAGGAAAATGAAAGAAAAAGAAGAAATACAAAAGAGAAGATACATCCTGCAGGCATAACTTGCTGCTGCAAGAACAAGGGAGCAGTGGCAAGGAAGTACAAGGGCCACCATCTTTTATATCTTCATTTGACATCAGATCTGGGTCTTCCCACAGACTCTGAAGCTACTCTGTGCAAGCATCTAGGTCAAGATGTGACAGCTCTCCGTGGCTGACAGGTCACACCCAGTTGTCCAGCCATGATTGGCTGAGACCCAATTGCACTGTCATGCCCTAGTCTCCTGCCTTCCCCCTGCCCAGTCTAGAAACCCTTTCCCACTAAGTGTCCTGTAGGCTTCACATTAGTCAAGGATGAGATTCTGCCTTGATACAAAACACACATTTAGGTTACATAATTGCCTGCTCAATAATATTATTTAAATTGTATTCATAGTTTTCTGTATTCTTTTATAGTATATCTTCATAAAAGCAGAAGTAAAGAAAATATTCTATGATGAGGAAAATGTTAACAGTTAGTATTGAGTTTTTTTAAATTACATTTTTTTATGGCCTGTGTTTTTTGGCTGGACTTGGGCCACTTTGCCTGGGCTCCTGACTGCTCCTCAGTTAAGCTACCTTTTCTGTGCCCATCCTCTCCCCCCACCTCCATGTCACACAATCCACTCCTTGGAGAAATGGGCCTCATCTCTACAAGAGTTGGGTTCTTAAAGCATGAGATCCATTTGGGCCAGTAAACTCAGAGAATATAACCTTGAGATCCATTCATTCCAAGGGCAGACACTGAAAAATACTGAGAAAAATTTTGTTAGGACTTTATGTGAAAATGACAAAAAGAACGATTGAATACATGCTTTGAAATAAAAATAATATATAGTTTCTTCACATCCTTAAAAGGACGTTTTATCCAGGCCAGAGCCAAGAACCACCCCACAGGGCTTCTGATATTTGACCCATAGGTCAGCTTCAATGCTGTGGGCAGAGCCCTCTAACTGTCTCACAGAACACTGGGAAAGTTCTTAACTGTCACTGACAAGGGTCAGTCATATCTTCTGATGTACCTAAAGGAGCAGGAGCTCTGGCAGAGCCTTTGAAACCAATGTATATTCAGATATTTCTGCTGGACTGAGGGTCTCCAGAACAAACTAGACTGAAGGACAAAGCACAGAAGTCCTGAGGGAAAAAATCCTCGTGAACAAAGAACTTTAGTCAGTGGGATATGACAGATTGACTGGCAGACAGCAGGGATTTGGGGTTCAGGGAGGAGCTGGTCCTGAGTGTGGCTGCCCCAGCTGTTCTCTCCACCTCCCTTCCCCCAGGGGAGGAGCACGCGCAGAAAGGAAAGGGGACAATCTGTGTCACGTACAGCCCGTACCAATGGAGCAGTGATCCAAGGGAGTCAGAGACAGAGGGTCAGCAGTGGCTGGTGGCCTCTGTGAGGGCTACATGTGCTGGATGGGGCAGAGGAACTGCCAAGCACAAGGGTCCTGCTTTTGTAATGGAAGTGGCTCCAGAAGCCATGATCCAACCAGAAGCAAAGGGGTCCTTGGATTACAAATGGAAACACACTTAAAACTCCTGAGGAATATTTTGAAAGACAGATGATGGGGGTGAAGTAGAATTTTTTATGAGAAAAGAGACGGGAAGGGGAGAAACTTGAGGGTTGCTACAAATGTGCAGGGTTTGCACTCAATGGCAGATGAAACTGATTACAGACTGAAAAGGCTAAGCAGTGGATGCTCGTGTGAATGTCTGGAAATCTTATTGTGAAATCACTGGCAATGTAGCCAAAGTAAAAAGGGAATCATCCTGGTCAAGTCTGGCTCATCTTCCTCATATCCCATGTGTCTATGTCTCATAGTTTTGACCTTTGCTGGAGAATCTTCTTCTTACTTTTGGTCCTTATTTTTGAGACCTGGACTTTGCTCAGGTGGTGTCTAGAGGAAGAGTCTTTGAGTGCAATATCTTTGGGATTTACTGTCTAGAATGGCCTTCTTACCTCCACATGACAATATTGGCAGCAGCCATGGCAATCTGCCCCCTCCCATCCACCCCAGCTACAGTATCTGTTTGTGTCAATTACAGGCCTTTGACAATTTCAGAACTTTTTGATACCATGCTTCTTCCTACATGCCTTAGTAATCACAGGGGTATTCTAAACCCTTCTCAGCAGCTGAATATAAAACCAAAAGGATTTCTTGTTGGACAAAAAGGCGCTGACCTTCTAATCTCTATTCTTCATCAGGGTTTGGGGAAGGTTGGAGAACTGCACTGCAATGGGTCATCCCCGGGAACTCTGTGGATCTTCAAATACAGGTTAGAGTCAAGAGAGACCAGTAAGAGGTGCTGGCTCTGAGCTCTGCTTTATAAGACCTGTCACCTGGGTGGGTCTGTGAGAGCTCTTGACACTCATATGTTTCCGGTGTGCCCTGGCTTCAAAATCTCAGTAAGCCACTTGCTTCCAAGACACATAAGACACCCTGAAAACAAGACCCACAAAAGTCCCTTCAACTGGCACTTTTCAGTCTTTGTACTTTCTCAATGCCTTCAGTGTGCAACGGAGCCAATCAGCTTCAGTTGTGTTACAGTATATTTAACTCTTAGGCAGGAGAAGACTGAAGAAGGTCTTTCAGGTAAAAGCCATAGGAGAACAGAAGTTTTGTAAACGTTGCTCTCTGGATACCTGAATCTGTCACAATGACATACACTGAAATATGGGAGGAAAAAGCAATAAGTGGCCCAAAGCTGCACCTAAAAGATGAAGTTAGAATTCACCCTGTTCATCTTATTTTAAATGGATAATCTATATTTTTCAAAGTTCAAAATGGAATTTTTAATAAAACTGAAAAAGTAGCCCAGTACAAATTCTATTTTTTCTGGATATCTCTTCAGTGCCAAATTATGCCCTAAAAGTCTTGGTTTACCCATGTTGTAAAAAAAAAAAAAAAAAAATCTGAGTCCTCTTTGCAGTGATTTTCTTGAGGGGGAGAGGATTTGAGTAATTGGAGAACTGAAAGCAAAATGATTTTAAAATATGAAAGGAGCTACAGATCGCACTTTGGATCATTCTTATCAACTATTCACAGGACATAAATTATAAATATATGTCATGGGGAGTAGTGTATATCAGATCATAAATGTACAGTGTGTATTTTCAGTATGATCTTAAATTTGGGGAAAAATAGCTTTGAAATAAAGGCTGTTCTCATCTGGACAAAGAAAATCTTCAACTCCAAACTACAAAATTCTAAAAATGTCATTTACCTTGTACAGAGGTGACCTCTCATATTCTCTGTTAATGTTTCTCCAGTCTTTTTAGATGTGGGGAAAAAAAAGCCATCCTAGGGGTAAATTCAACCTGCTAAGAAACACATTTTTCCAAAGGAAACAAACCTTATTGGATATACTATTGAAAACTTAGGTAATCTATTAAGAGAAAAGTCACCAGCCCCTCTCCCTACAAGTATAATGCCAGAGGAAATGGAGCCTAGAGGCACTGGGAGAAAAAGATTCCACAGAACTTCGTCTCTGAATAGTTTAGAGAAGACAGTGCGGAGGCAGAAAAATAAGAAATGATCGTAGTATAACTCAGTATATGCAGCTGTCCCTTTTCCCTGGGAATGAGCCATAGCCTGTGAGGCACTGACTTCTACACTTTCTGTGTTTGATGGGGGCATGGGACTGACTTGGGCAGACTTGGGTATTGGCACCTTTACAATCCAGGGCTTGGTCATTTGTGCTACCTGGGTGAACTACATGGTGCCAGAGAAGGGCAATTTCCAAAGAGCTTTGCTACCCTTGTTTAGGAGCTACGTAAAGGGGAGATGACCCCAGCCTTAGCAAGGAGCTCTGTCAGGCAGGAACCACGGGCAGGGAGGGAATGAGGGGGAAGGGTAGGACCCTCCAGAGAGAGGCTCCTCCCTATGGCATCTCTAATATCCATTCCTGCACCCAATTACAGAGTTGGCTTCAGAAAGATTCGTTAAACTGCATGGATTTATGCACCTTTTCTGTGCACTGATTTATTTTATAACATAAAAAATGTTAAAGAGGCAAATACAAGAACATAAGAGCAAGTCCTTTCCTTGTATCTTAGTAGTCGTGGTATGTTCTAGAGTAAAAATGAGAAAAGTTAGAAATGCTGACTGTGTTGTTGTCCTCAACTTGCATATGGGACGGCCCAGTGAGTTAAACACTGATGCACCCCTTCCACAGATGGAAAAACTTGCTCAGCAGCCTGGATCTTCTCAGAGCTTCACAGTCCTTGAAAAACAGGACCAGGTTGGGACATAAGGTCCTCAGGAGTTCCTGAGCCTGCTCTCCTGTGGCAACTTGGACCTTGCTCTCCAAGAACAGCTTGATGCAGGAAGGGATTCCCTCAGGCACAGCCACACAGCCCTGCTCTTGTCCAAAGACAAGTGATTTCTCAAGATTGTAATTGTAAGATGTGGTCTTGGCAGTGTCTTTCCAAGTACCTTCAGCAAGGTCTGCCTCATTAAGTGTGATGATTGTAATTGCTTGTCAGAGTGTATTTTGAGTTGTAATTAATGTTTCTGTTGAAAGGAAAACAGCTCTTAGGTTTGCATCTGGAAGTATATTGTGGATCAAAGAGTTTCAAATCCTTTGAGAAGCTTTTATTTTTGTTATGAGGTACATTATGTGTGTACAGATTCTCAGCCGACTCCAGTCATCCCTGTGTAGCCTCCACCTCTATGTGAGGTGTATCCACCAACTTCCTGTATGGCTATTCCTCTTCCGAGGAGGTAGTAACTAGGACAGACTTTGGGTCTAACAGGACAAATGGGACTCAGCCTCTCTCCATCTGAAAAAGTGACTCACCCCTTGGGACTTCAGACATTGTCTCCAATGCATAGGCAAGGGTGATTTAGCCTCAGTTCAAGTAGAAGCCCAAGACTTGGGGCTATGAGTGGCTTCCAATGTCTCTTAAGTCCCTGAGCCGCACCCAAGCATCCAATGGAAATTTTATTTCATATTGGCTCCTCTGGTTTCCAAAAACCCCTATACTCACTCTCAAAAGAGGGATGCTCAAGTTTGCATATAAAAGACAGAGGTGAGGACCAGGAAAATATAGCCACTAAATAGTGCACATTTTCCAAAGGTAGCTCAGTCAAATATTAAATTTGTAAGATGGAGATTGATTCCATAACAATTCCAAGTGAATCCTGGGTGTCTGATCCTTGTTGTAAAGCACTCAAATTCAGTGTTAAGAGGCCCAGAGAGGCTGAGGGTGACCAGTTATGAGAATATTCATACCTGTGTGTGTTGTGGTGGCCCTTCATATTGCACCTGACATGACACTGACAGTGATGTGTGCACCTTGCTTAGGGGAGGGTTCCCAGGACCCACCTCAAGTCTTTAAGGCCAGTCTTGAGAAGAACAGTGTCAAGTACTGCATGGCTGCTGTTAGAACCTTCACTGGGGCTCTGGAAGTCACATATCCACCGGTCATAGGAGGGTATAACTGCTTTCTCTGCTGTCCGTCCTATTTGCTCAGTTTCCTTCATGATTTTTTCAGACAAGAAAATGTTAGTGTTAGACCTGTGCACAATCCACCAACCTGGACTTGTGGATGACTCAGTATAGAATGAGTATAAAAATAAACAGAGATATAACTAAGGAGTAAATTACAAAATTGCCTAAATTTTTGGGACAAAATATGATATTTCACAAACAGATTCAATGGTTCAGGGCAGGTTTAGACTAGCGTGAAGTGAGATCTAGAAGAGTATGGTTGGTGCCAGAGAGGGAGGGAGTATGTTAGTTTCTTCATTATCCTTTGAACACTTTGGTGGCCAAGCTTAAAGTTCAGATTCTCTAAGACCAAGCTGACAGCTGCCTTTCAGGTACAGGCTCCTGGAGCAAGCTCCTTGATCACAGTGTTGTCCTCAAATAAGAGCCATTGAAAGTGTTGTTGTGGAATTATTATCAGGAACTACACATTCATTTTGCCTGAGTCATGTCCTACCTAGCTCCACCACCTGCAGCACCATCTTGGGCAAATCACATGGGGGGTGGGGGGGTGGGTGAGGATGGTAACCTACTTAATAGATTTGCTATGAAGATTAAATAGGCTCAATTGTGTGAGGTCCTTGGGAAATGTCTGCATAGGGTCTGTATTCAGTAAATACTGGCCAGCAGTAGCAGCAGCAGAAGGAGGAGGAGAAGGGGAAATAGGAACAGGGGAAGGAGAAAAAGGAACATTACTGAGGAAATTGGCCATCCTTTGGACTCCTCTTAGCCTTTTCCAGGTGTTTTCAGTCTTATCATGGATTTAAATCCATGAACAATTGCAGATTCTTGATAAAAATATTGACTAGCTATCCTGGCATTTACTTCTCTTTTCTTCTTCTAGAGGCACATGAATTCTGTACACACAATTCCCAGGTGAACAGAGCAGAAACGAGGCTAGGAGAAGGAAACGTGGCCACTGGTTGCCATTCAGCTTCCATCTTCTGGGTTCCCTTTCATCCAGGTCCATCCCTCAATGGTTTTTCAATACCTAAACAGAAAATGAAAAAGGAAAACAAAGCAAGCCCAGCTTTCCCCCCAGATCCTGAAATTTTCCCCTGAATGTAGGGTGGGCTACAAAGTTGTGATTCAATATTACAACTAGCCATTAAAGGGTAAAAGTCAAAAATTCTTCCCGTGGTGTCGTTGTCCATGTTTTTCAAGCAAGTCTTCAAACCCAGAGAGTACAACCTCCGTATTTCACAATGCTAGTGCAGATGGTCAGAAGCAGCAAGAGACAAGGACACTGTGCAGCACCAGCCCACCTCAGCTTTAAAGCTGCAGCGGATAAGCCTGACCCATAGCATTGGGCAAAGACAGATGATGACAGATGGGAATAAAGGGAAAAAGAATGTCTTCCTGCACTGTGAGTTTCAAAAGCCTGGAATTTATAGGAATATACAAGCTCTGATTTAAAAGAGCTGGAAATAAACCTGGTGAACAGGAGCCAGAATCTACCCCAGCCCCCAATAATACAAGAAGATTTTTCCTGCCAAGGATAGAAGAGGGAAAGAAAGATGTGAGCTGATCTGTGTGTTTCTGGAAGACACTGTATTCTCCAGATCAAGCTTCACAAGGTCTTTGAATTGCAGAATTTGAAAAAAAAAAATTCCAAAGGCTTCTGTTTCAAATTGTTATGCAAACAAAAATGTTGGTGAACCAAGGTGCCACTGTAGTTTTCCCATATTTACATAGCAAGGCTTTGAAACAAAAAAATTTAAATAAAATATTTATTACCACAAAACAAAAGAAAATATTTTATTGTCATAATTAATTTAGCCTATTGACCTACACTTAAATTTAAAACACTCAAATTATTCCACTGATAATGCAAAGGAATATGGATTACTATTGTCATCTGAAAAAGAAAGGTCAGTCCCATCTGGGATATCTTTTGACAGTGGTTACATTAATTAAAATTTTAATCTTTTCAACTATAAACAGGTTGACAACAGTTTCCTCGGGAACTGAAGTTGAACTACAAGGAACAGGTCATGCTATTGTAGCTACAAGTTTATAAATAGTTTTTCTGGGCCAAAAGGGAAGGGGTTTTTTGCTTTAATTCAACAGCTTAGCTAAAAGCACAGTTATAAAGTCTGAAGAAGGTTTTGTAATGTTGGATTCCTCTTTGTCAGCCTGGGATACCCAGATCCCAGACCACTGCTTTGTTTATAGTCAGACTCTAAATCTTCTGTGAGCAAATGAAAGGAATGGAAAGGTGAGCAAACATTGCCAAGCTCTTAAATCCTTCAGCCTGGTAGTGGAGAAAAAATAGAATAAAGAACAATAGAGTAAATAAGAAAGTTTGATAGAGAAGGAAAGAACTTTGGCAGCAGTAAGTACAGTGCTCTGTAGGTCCCCAGAGAAACTTCACTGCTTTTCATTTCCTTCTGCATCTTCTTTTTTCCCATGGCTTTTGCATCCCCCTTTCACACATTCAACAAGTATTTATTGAGCAACATGAAGACACACACTTGAGTGAGCCAGATCAGAGGTTCTCTGCTCTCTTGGATCTTACGTTCTGATGGATAGGGACTAAAAAGATGGTTTTTATGGCTGCAGATGTTTGTAAAAAAATAACCAAATAAATGTCCTTAAGGCCATACTGCAGGTAACATGGCAGTGGTGGGGCCTGACAGAAAACTTCGGGTAAGACAATCAAAGGAGAATCTCTGATGAAGTGACATTGGCTTTTTGCCTCCTATCCACACTGAAATAATCTTCCTTTCCTCCAGGCAGTACCATCACGAAGCATGAATTTCAAACTTAGAAACTCCTGGCAAAGATAGTAAAGATGACGGTCAACTATGGAAGTAAAATGAAGCAGATAATTATTTTTAAATCCTTTCTCAGAAGAGCTGAAATCATAAGGGAATTTTCAGGCATGGTCATGGAAACAGTAATTTTGAGGAGTTATGGAGAGACCAGAAGGGCTATAAAATAAATATGTTGATTATTCTTCACTGGGGAAGAAATGAAGATTTTGGTCCTGGTTGTTGAGAGCAAAGTACCAGACTGGCTTTTACAAAGCTGGTGCACATGGTCTTAGGGGCCCTCTTGTCCACTCAGCTTGAAACTAAGCTGGCACAACCCAAATACCTCTACTATAAGCCACTCACCTGGGTGCTCAGAGCATATGATGTCTTTGTCCAAACCTGAGTTCACTATATTCACACTCATGTGTCTCTCAATTTAATCACATTCACGCATTCTACAAATATTTAGAGTGCACTCGTGGCAATGTACATGATACGTGCTGTGTGTAATGTGTACAGTGCCATCACACACACGACAACTCCAGAGTTAGGCTGCCACTTAACTAGTTATATAAGGACAAACTCTCCACAACTTGGCTTCTCATCTCCAAAATGGGGATTATTGGCACTAAGTTAGACAGAGAAGGAAAGAAAGACAGAAAGATAGTGGGAATGGAAAGAGAGGAGGAGGAAAAGGAGAGAGGAAGGAACAACTGGCACTGGCTTCATTTGAGAGGACTGGGTAAAGTGCAAACACCTGACACATAGTAACATACTGCTTCTCATTTCAAATAGCTCCCCACTGGTGAGGAAAGAGAAATACAGTTCAGATAATAGTTAACATTTATTGAGTGCTTCTAACGTGCCAGGTACTGTTCTAAACAGGTAGACTTGCTGCTCCATTCTCTGTGGATTTGGTTTTCTTTTTATGATCCTGACTCCACAGATGAGAATTCTAGGCATGGAAGAGGTAAGTGACCTGTCCAAGGTCACCATAAGGAGTAAATAGGTGGCAGATCCAGAATGGAAATCCGGACACTTGGCACCAATCACTACACTCTGCTGCCTCTCACAAGTGTGAGCAAATGCAGTTACACTGCTCTGTGCACATACCATTACAGGGAATTTGCCACCTAATAAGGAACTGGTGTGGCCCAGAAACTATCCTGGAGAAGGACTCATACATTTGGGGACTCTTAGGTTTCCTATAAGGGGAAGCAAAGGGCAGTGGAGAGAATAGATGAGCAGAACGAGGAGTCACAGATGAGCATGTGTCTGTTGCTAAAGGGCTGCATGACACGGGTCATATGGCATCACACACCACACTAGGAACTTGGATTTTATCCTCTAAGCAACAGGGCATCAGAGAGAAGTAGTTTGATAAGAACTGCACTTCAGAAAAGCTATTCTACAGGCTGAACTGATGCTGGGAAAATGACTATGGCTTAGGGAAGTCAATCAGCAGGCCAACTTCTGAATTTTGGCCTCTGATCTTTGCTGGGTAACCCCAGTACTGTGGCCAAAGATAGAGGTACATTCATGATATAATTAGAGGATATAATTGGAAGAAAGTGGTGCTTGTTAAATGAAAAGGCTGATATGGGAATAAAGGAGTAGGAAGTCTTCTAGATTCTGACTTGGCAGCTAGAGGAAGGATGATCCCATTTCCTGTACAGTAGATATAAAAAGAAAAGTTGGCATCAAGATCTCAGAAGCAAAGGCTGCCTATGTACCTGACTTTTTATCACTTTCTTTTATGTGAAAATTATAAACATATAAAAAACTAGAAGTGGTACTAAAATATCCATCACCTAGATTCAATAACTCTTCACTATTATTAAGAGTTTGCTACTTCATAGATATGTACATATATTTACATGCTCAGTGCTTTTTTAAATTTTTTTATCATTGTCAAATCATTTAGAATAAACTATGAACGTTACACATTTACCTCCATTACTTTACTATGTATGCCAAAAAGTATTTAGCCAATCAAGATAGCACTGTTAACCTCGAAAAAGTTAGCAATTACCTCATATCATCTTAATGGGTCCATGTTAAAATCTCCCTAACAGTCCCCAGAGTTTTACTTTATACTTAAAAATGAAACAGAAAACTCTCCAAAACCAGGACTCCAGAAATGGCAATTATTGTGGGGTTTTTTTGGTGGGGGGGCTACATCTCAAAAGTCTGGATTCATATTGAGGATATACTCCTAAGTGAAATAAATAAGTCACACATGTGTAAATACCAAATAATTTCTCTGGTGGGAAAACTATAATAGTACATAAGATCCTAATGAGATAATTGACAATGTGAAATAGGAAGAAAGGGGCTAAAGATGTAGGGGAAATTGGAAGGGTAGGGGAAATTGGAAGGGTAGGGGAAAGGAAATAAGGGAAAAGAAAAAAATACAAGAAAATGCCAAAATGGAAATAAAGTGTTTGTAAATGGGGAGGGGAGGAGGGAGTAAAGGGAGGGCAGGGGCAAGGGGAAAAAATGAGAAGCAAGACCTGTCATGTAAAGGTACAAGATCCCAGTAATGAATGTCACTGTACTGTATACCTAAAATGCACCAATAAACCCAATCAACAAAATAAATGTATAACAATGCTTCTCACATGTTTCATACCATTGATTTATTAAAGAACTGAAACAGGTGACTGATAGAATACCTCAGAGTCTGGTTTGTCTGCTTGCTTTATTCTCAGTTCATCGCTAATGTCTCTGCTCCCTATATTTCCAGTAAGTTGGAATGATGTTCTAACACTTGATCACATTTGAGTTTTAGATTTTAATAGACATGTACCATTGGTGACAATATGTCATTTGTATCACACCCCATTAATACTAAGATGCTGGTCTTAAAACACCATCCTGCTGTTAAACAACTACACAGAACCTGAGTGGTGCTATGTCTGGGGTGGGGAACGAAGTAGGTGAGCTTTAATCTAGAAAGCGTGGAAGTCCCCAGGTATTCATGGATTGTGTCAAAACCACACAATAAGCCAATATGAGGGGGCCCGCCGTAATGTGGGGCACTCTGAGTAGCAAAAAGAATGACTGGAATTGATTAAAGCACAGTGAATGTATGCAAATCTATAAAACTCAAAAGACAAAGACTACAGCAGAATGAAAAACAGTCATTCCATCCCTCAGCTGGGATAAGACTACCTGAAGAGTAACAACAGCAGAAGCATAGCCTTGATAAGGAGAAAGCTTTGGATGAATTTCACCAAAATTCATCTTTTCTTCTTCCTTCCAGGGCCACAAGGAAGCCATCATTCCATAATTCTCTGGTATTCCTCTAGGAAAGCACACAATATTCCTAGAGATAGAGATCATGGAAGGGTGGGTCACATCTGGGAGTGGATCCTCAGAGAAGTTTCTGACTCTCAGGCTCTCCTATAAGTTGTTCAGTTGCCGTACAAGTGTTTCTTCCAGTTTCGGGCTCCCTCGAGTTCTGCTCCAGCTGGCCAAGACCTTGGCTCTGACTGTTTTTTAACAGATGCTCCGATCTTACAGTGGCAATTTGGCCCACAGCCTTAGTTCTCTGATGACTTGAAGGAAAGTCACTGGTTTTCAGGTTTTGTATCACATTCTTATATGGACAGAAACAATAAAAAACAATAAAGAAAAAACCCTGTTATAGTTCCCAACAAATACACCTCACTGGTAAACATTCTTGCTATTCTGACCCCACCCTGATTGTTTTTCCAAAGTTTGCATCTGTATTATTTTAAGAATAAGTTTTTTCTTTAAAATATTTGTAAGAAGTGGACTTACTTTCCTCATATTAATAAAAACAAAAAACAAAGAGCATCAAATAAAATCTTACTACTAAATTTAAAGTAAATACACATTTGTTGGGCTTTTCTCTTTTCACATATTAGAATAAGTTAATATCTAACCTATGCTTCAAAAGTTATACTAAATGAATCAAAGCAGTAAAATATCACAAGATGAAAGAAGCAATCTTTGCACACATATTTGCAAGAATACAGAGTTCAAAAGAGAAATTAAGTAGCTATTTTCTTGAAGAAAATAAGTGCCATGTAAGAAAAATACGCCTGAAACAAATTCTGTCTGGATTCTAACAAAAACTTAACTGTTTTTCTAGCTCTTCTAAGGTTTGAAACCCTTACTTGGAGCCCTTCTTTCTTCCTTCAGGTTGTCTAGACCTTTGTAAAGGGGACTAACAAACACCTTGTACTGATTCCACCAGCATAATTCTAAATAGCAGAGTAAAAAAACAAAGTACTAATTATGGAAAAAGCTACCATCACACTTTTAATCCTAACACTGACAGGCTCTCCATTTTTTGTCTGGTACTAAAATAAATTCTTAGGTCTGAAACAACTTTGAAAGTTTGTTTCATTGAACAATGATTTGGGGGCAGGAGCTTTTCAAACACATTTCAGAAAAGTAGTTTCCATTCATCTCCAAGCCTGAGACTGATATTCCTTTAGCTAGTTTACACCTGTTTTCAACATTGGTATGCAGTTTCAATAGTTTCACTGCATAGCCATGAAACATTGCTTTTAAATAGTAAATATTAAAATTGTCCCCAATCATGCTAACACAAAGAGAGGGGGTAAGTACATCAAATGAGGGGAGATTTGTATAAAATCAATAGATTTGGCTCTCATCTATGCCATCTGCTTCAACGGAAAAGATTTCAGGAGGAATGGGAGCTGCTTTCTCAAAATTCATTTCTACTTGTTATAAATTTTTTCTGTACAAATAATCAATGTTTACTAGGAAAAAAATCAAAACAAAAAACTTAGAATGGTTTCTAGCTCTATGATACAAGGCCAATTTGATCCTTTTCAGTATTCTATTGCAGTCATTTCACTGTAACTACATGTTCTTTCCACACAGAAGAGTGTTTCTCAAGAAGTTAAAAATTTCTTGCCTGTCCCAAAGGACACCTTAAAGTCAGGACTAAGTATCATGATTCCTCACTAGCAGGAAACTATTCATTTCTAATACTTAGGCTTTACTGCACAATCGTTTGCACACCAGGCAACTCACCAATTTCTCTTAAATTTCAGTGTCTCTTGCCAATACATTCTCAGCTAGAATTCATTTGTTTTCCAAAATAGCCTTTCACAAAAATTTACCTTGCTAACAGAGGTGTAATTTTTGGTCTCTTGCAGAAATTGCTAATGTTTCTGTGGCTGAGGCAGTATTTCCTTGGGATTTCCTTGGCCGCCCTTTGATAGCAAGTTTGCCCCTGAGCCTTTAACCAATATCCTATCACTCGGCATTCTGTTGAGAGCGGGCCAAATAGCAAGGTTTGTCAATTATTTAAGATAAAGAAAAAAAAGCACAAATTAAATAAACTAGGGGGTAAACAATTTTGTATTTTCACATTTTCAGAGGCAAAAAGTACCATGATTCTCCTGGGTATTTAATCAAGAAACAAGAGGCAAGCTCTAGCACGCCCATTACATTTCTAAATAGTTGACTCCTAAACGAAAGACTTCTGGTTTCTTCCCGCCTTCTCACCAATCACATTAATGGTCAGTCACTGATGTAAATAGAGCTCCCGAAAGGGCCTGAGCCAAGGGACCACTGCAGCAGAAGCAGCCTTCTTTCTTGAAGTTTCTCTTTTCCATGAATTTTACAGTGTGGAAAGCAGTTGAAGTTGTTTCTCCATACAGCTCCTATGCTTGCCTGTGAAGGGGCCGTAATCTGACCTACAGGCTGGGCTTGGTGGCACATGCCTGTTCTGGAAGTTCTCTTTGACAAGGGTCTTTAGTTGCACTTTAGTGGCTGCCTGGATATTTTGAATGGATTCAAAACATTTACCTTTCATGGTTGTATTAGCGTTCTCTTTGCTGTGTCACAAAATCCAACATTCACAACCTAAAGGAAGAGATGCTTATTTGGCTCACAGTTTATAGCAGGTTCAATCCATGCTCCAAGACAGAAACGGCATGGCAGAAGGGCGTTATGGAGGAAAGGTGCCCACCCCGTGGAAGCCAGGGGGGAACTGGGGAGGCAGACACACCCTCTAAAGGGACACCCCCACTGACATAATTCCTCTAACCAGGCCTCAGCCTCCTTCACAGTTAACTATGAAATTGTGAATGGAACAGTTCACAGATGATTACAGCACTCCCATGATCCGATCGCTTCCCAAAAGCTCCAATTGTGTACAAATAAGAATTTGGGGAATGCGTTCAATTTCTAAACCATAACAATGATCAATTTTAAATCGGGAAAGATCCAGAGTCTCACAGTGCCAATACAGTGAATAAAGTAGATGAGAATACACAAAAAGATAATGTTTTTATTTGACATAAATTGCCAGACTAGAAGCAATGAGTGACGAGGAACATTGTCATATGAAGAATGAAAGAATATGGCACAGAAGAACCCAGATTTAAATTTGGCAGCATCTTGGTCTCCAAGCTCTGCATACTCTCACTTGAAGGCCATGGGTTTGGGGTAGAAGCCACCAAATTTTGTTTGGGAATAAATCTCTAGTTAAGAACCAAACAACTATTATGATTCCCAGCACAAGGGGGCTGTAGGAAAGGCCTTGAACCCTGAGTGCTGGGTAAAGATCTGTTCCGCTGTTTCAATACAAGAAGTTCTCTGCCAGCTGCCTGTAGTGTCACTTTGGCCATCTGACATATTTCCTGATACATGTCCAGTTGTATTTCATTTTCATTTTATTTCTCATTAGTTTTAAACATTTGCATTGTTTCCAGAGACAACAACTCCCTCCGTGTTTGTACTCAATAGGTTTTTCTGAAGCTGTTGATTTTCCTCTGCTTGTTTCTCTTCTATAACTTTTAACTTGAATTTCAAGTTCACACATCTTCATCAACATTTTGTACAGCCTTTGTGTTGACTGTTGCACTTCTTACAACAAATTGCGTTTAACAGGTTTTTCTGAAGTTGTTCATTTGCCTCTGTTTGCTTTGTTATTGTAACTTTTAACTTGGAATTTTCAGTTCAAATTTTGTTGATGGTCTTTTATCTTCTCAGCACTTTGTACAGCCTTTTTGCGTCAGTCTGTTCTTTGTGTCAATTCTGTTCTTCTAGCAACTTTGCACTCCTTTCTAAGTTGCTTGATTAACAGCAAAATCACCCCACAATTACAGTAAGGCAGCTCACCATCCTAGGAAGCCCTTTCACATGACTGAGAGAAGTCTTCAAGATCATTCATAGTATTTCTTTTTTTTACCTTTTATGTTCTGGGAAACATGCTCTGGTCTGTTTCTGGGTCTGCTGAGGTGGCTACCTTCGGGTTGTTTCCTTAAATGCTCTAATAAGCCCATATAATATTTGCAGTTCACCATAAAACTATGGTACATATTCAGCTCACATGATTCCATCAAAGTCAGAAACAATCACACCACCTTGGTGTTGGATCTTGATTAACACACTTGTTTACACAAGATGAACTGGGTGATTTTCATCAAGAGCTCTGAACCTTGCTCTCGGGATCATAACCATAGAGCCAAGTTTCATCTCCTATGATGACATTTCTTTAAAAGCTAGAATCTGAAGCCTCACCTTCATATAACTCCAATAAATTGACCAGTAAAAACATGTGCAACAAATTTTGCACTTAATTGCCTCATATTCAAGTCTGTTAAAATGATTTGAACAGAACCACAGGAGATTTTTCAGATCCTCAGAAATTTCCCAAATAGCCAGTCTCCTGTTTGATTGAATCATTTCACTTCACCTTTCAACATTTTCTTGGGTTTTTGATATTGAAAGACATCTCAGTCTCTCCTCATCTTCAGCTGATTCACATCATAAAATTATTCAAACCACTTGTAAACCATCTTTATAGTCATTGCACCATGGCCATAAACTGATTTTAACATATCCTGTGTTTCTTTAGCGCTTTTTAAAATTTGAAACAAAATTTCATGTTAATGCATTGCTTGTGATCTATGATTTGTGCCACACTTTGAAACACAATTCTCAACTATCGCTCACAGCCAACTAACTCCTGTGAACAAAACTAAACTTGTCACACTCTTTTACTAAGCTTTGGCACAGTTTCTCTTACTGAAGATCCCTGCCCTGCTGGTGGATGGCACCTGGCAGCTGCATTTACCCCATTTTGTGATCGGTCATACTCTATAGCTAACAGTTTGACTTTATCTGAAAGAAGCCTGCAGAATGCACTCCTCCCTTCTCTTCCAGATTAAAAACTTCGTGGAAGAGAGGTTTATGGAGTCAATCATCAGTTCTTTTACAATACTTCATCAAATTTTCTCTTCACATTCTTTTTAAGGCAGGACTGGTGGTACTACTGTTTCCTTGAAGTTATCTTTTGCTTATGTGGAGGTGTGATCAGAATAGAAGGTGAATATATAAAATTTTTTAAAATTTATTAAAAGACACATTGCCATTAATTCCTCATCAACATGCTCCCCCTCACTTCAAATGCATGCATCCCATCATTGTGCTCATCACTGTGAAGTTGTTCTAGAAGTTCTCTTTTTTGAGTATCTTTAGTTGCACTGTCCTGGCTGCCTCAATATTCTGAAGAAATTCAAAACAAAATTACCTTTCACAGTCCTTTTGACTTTGGGGAACAGCAAGAAATTACACAGTGCCAGAACACGCAAATGAGGATGAGGACACACCATAATGTTTTTTTGTTTGTTTGTTTGTCTTGTTTTGTTTGTTTTGGGTACCAGGGATTGAACTTGGGCCCTTGCACTTGTGGTGAGGTAGATAATGTTTTCATAAGTCTGCCTTTCCACTGGGTAGTACTAGATAGCAACATTCACCATACTTTTGATTACACCCCATGAAGACAAAAGACTTTCAGAACTGCTGTGTTTGAAGCAAGAGAGAGTATTTTGAGGGGGATTAATGGCTATGTACCTTTTGCCCTAATAAGTATTTTTAAATTTAAATGTTTATCGTATATTTTGATCAACTTTATCTGTTTTTGTCTTTTCTTTGTTTTATGGCTTAGCAAAGCTTTTATTTTCTTTTTTTTCTCATTGAGTTTATTAGTATATTTTAGGTTTTTTCTTCAACTTCCTAGGGTGACCTTCCCACAATGACTTTCTAGTTACCCATTGCTTGAAAAAGAAACCCTCTTGTGCCAAATACAGAAAACACAGTAGGGTATGGATATATTCCATGGTCCCAGCAGCTTCCTGATATCCTGAATGCTGCCTTTGAGACCAAAGGCAGAATTCTACTACCATGGGGCTTTGTTCCCTTCCTGAACAATCTCAATCACCACATCACACTTTGGTCCGTACTACTTTTCTCAGTAAATTGAAACTCCTCCAGTCTCTGCAGTCCTGCCAGGGTGGCTCAGGGTAGCTTGACCTACAGCTGTGAGAGCAAATCAATCCGTCTGCCTTGGAGGGCATTCTCCAAAATGAGGAGGCTGCACTCATGCCTGGCCACCACATCCTCCAGTCTATGAGCCGCTACCACAGCAAGTACTTGATCTGACACTAACACACTATTTGATTATAACCTCTGCTACTCATGTCCTCCCACAGACAGTGTGGTTTCCAATTGCAGAAGAATCTGGATACAAACATATATTAAATTTGATCACAGAATACCAAGATCATCGCTGCCTCATCTAGCTTCCAGAATGCACAAATGTATAGAGTCATGTAAAGTTGCCAATAGGAGAATTATTAGGTTAATTGCTACCCATTACTGAGGCATTAAAAAAATAAGAGAAAGTAGGCAAGAAAATCATAACTAAAAATTGTACATTGGGGAAGATTGCAACTTCAAGAACCCAGCTGAAGTTAACCCAAGGCAATCCATGTCAGCATTCCTTTAGTTAAATTCCCCAGGAATACTGAAAGTACATAGATTGGCTTAAATTAAAAAGAAAAGAGCAGGGTTTGTATCCTAAGATAAAGCAACAAGTTGAGAGAATCCAAAGAATGTTTAAATTGTGTATTTTTTAAAAATTCATATGTGTAAAATGGAGTAGTACCCTTGTGGCAGTTGGGCCTCATTTTCCCAGGACCTCCCTTCCCCTTCAAGAGCAATATAAATGCTTCCTGTTCCAGGAAACAATGCATCTCAGTTCTCTGAGCAGCACACTTCACTCTTGAGTGTGTTCTAAATTTCTACCTAATGAGTCCTTCCTGTGCCCCTTACTGATGTGTCCTGAAAATTCTTTTTCTGTGATAGGAGTCAGTGGGCCTGCAGCTTTTTCTAAAAGAGTGGGTTACATTCCTTCTTTCAGCTTTGGGAACTTCTCAGATCCAGCTTGGTGATATTTTCTCTTGGTGAGACAGCCAGGCAGTAAAAGAGGCGTCAGGATTATGACTTTGGTAAATCCAAAAAGTCTTCATATTTTTCTTTCCCATTTCCTTCAACTCCTTGTCCCCTGAAGCATAGCTTATCCCTTTTTATTCTTGTTTTTCTCTCTCCTTGTCCGTAAACTTCTGAAACCTTAGGGTTTTCCTTTTTAGAAGCTAGAGGCTCAAAGTCCTAGAAAATGAGTGCTTATACATGAAAGTACTGAGGATAAGAAGTTCTTGCGCCCTCTAACCAGGAATGGGAAGAGGTAGAAAGTTATTCTCTGTGGTGTGTAGCAGCCTCACTGGGTACTCCCTTAGGTCAATACATACTTTTCCTGGGTAAGATGGAACTGAGATTTGCTCACTAGAGAGACACAAATATTAGCCCATCCTGTGTCTCCAGCAAAGTTTCTCATGCAACTAGCTTGTGAAACTTGGTCCTAGGACACCATGGAGAAAACTAGGTGACACCTGAGGGATGCAATCTCCTTAAATCACACACATTTTTAGGTGCTAAACACTTTATCTTCTACACTCTTCCCCCCTCACTGAAGGGCTATGGACTCAATCCAAGAAGGAGCCCATTGGCCCATTGGTTAATTTCTTTTTCCTCCTCTCTCACCTAAGAAAGCCCCAATCCTCTTGTCCCTTCTCTCTCACTGAGGCTTTTATCTGTCAGAAAATTTAAATCCTTTAACTCTCTGATATTAGTTACTAGGGGAAAAAGGGTGGCTTAATGGTGGAGGGGATTAATGATACCTGGGGAACTCAGAAAGTCTTCTCCTGGCTCCTGTGATAGTTCCTAGCATGTCCCACCACATGGGAGGGAAAAGGAAAAGCACATGGCATCTCTTTTCCCAGGTGGTAGGAGAGGCCCACAGGCCCACTGGAAGAGTACCACTCGGGCATTTTTCAGCTGTCTGCATGTTCTTCCTGGGTACCAAGGCTACGTATTCAAGCCCTTTCAGGATTGCTTCTCTAATGCTGGCTTGCATCCCTCCATCTTACTATTTGGTCCTGGTATTCTTATGATAAATTTAACCTCAAGTTTATCTCCCTATCTAAAATGGCACGTGATATGTAGTTGCTAAGCAACATCTCCAGAATAAATCATCTATGTGTTCCTTGTGTATGTTACAGATCCCTAGATGTAAATATCTTTGCAGTGTAGTTTTGAGAAACCCAGCTATTTGGACAACTTTTTTCCTTCTTTCCTGGTTTGCTGGTAAAGGTTGGAATAAATATATGCCAAGTACAGGACATTTATTCTGGACGTAAGCAACAAATTTCTGTATTATTCGCTAGGACACCTTGACGAGTCAAGGATGGAAAGAGCAGAGCTGCCTTGGAGCAGTTCTGACTTTGGGGTAACAGAAGAATTGCCAATTGTGGGTGCTTCTGACTCTGGGGTAATGGGGGAACCACCTCCCCTGGGCAAATCTAGTTCTGGAAAATGAGCAGGCTGCACACGCGGCATGACCCTGTCATTAGGCAGGTTGTGTTGGTTTGGGACATGTCGCACATACAGCAGACCTTGGTTTAGGGTGTGCACACAGCATGACCCCATTAGGGGGTGTGCAGTTTGGGGTACAATGTGCATACCTCCCAACCACAGTTTGGGGTATGATCCTGGGTTTGGTTGGGTGGCTCATGCAGTGTGATGTCAGAGGTCTAAATAGAATCTCATCTTCTGTTTTTTTCTTTCTCATTTTATCTCTTTCCAAAAGTACACAAAAGAGATCTTAAAAGCATGTAGTACATCTTAAATGATTGTGGGTAACTCCGTGTCTGTTCTCACAACGCCACTATAAGATTATATTTTATGAATGTAATGCCAGTTTAAGATAGAGGACTTTAAAATGGTGATTTTTCTCTACATGTTATTTAAAGTAAAAAGGTCTCAAACTTGGGTTCATAATACAGAGGTGTGTTGGACTGCATAATGGTCAACTTGTAATGCCCAGCTGAATTGAATCACTGTGGTCTGGGCATGGAGGATTCACCTGAAGATTGTTACCAAAAAGAGAACTGGATGGGAAGATACACACACACACACACACACACACGCACTCACATGCACGCATGCATGCAGAGTTGGCCAAAAATAATGATACATACTTCAACAGTTCACCATACCAAAAAATGTCTGGAAGCGAATGGCCACCACTGTGAGCACTCTTCTAATTGGAGAGGACAAGGTAATTTATATTGACCCCATGATGTCTCGATAAATTTAGTATTGAAATATCTATACAAAAGTGATGGGGATTTAGCTCAATGTATTACCACCTGTCTAGCAAACACAAGGTCCTGAGTTCAATCCCCTGTACCAAAAATAAATATATATATATTTATATATATATATTTGTATACACATAAATATATATATATATATGTATACACACATACACACCAATTATTTTTTGGCAGAACATATATATAATGTATTAAATATATATGTGATATAATTAAAAGATTAATTTGTTTATGTCTTAAAGCAATAATTTCTTAGTTAAACTTATGATTAGATTTTTGAAAAAGGTTTTATAGTTTACTAATATAATTGTTTTCTATTGTTAGTCTTTTGGTGACTAAAATACTGAGTTTTAAGAGTTAAGGATTATTTAAATGTTGACTTGTAAAATGTTTTCAATAATCTGGTTATGATTGGTTAAACAAACAACTATCAGTTTACAACACACCCTATGTATCTGGGACTAGTAATGTATATCTATCTGAAGACAACATATGCTGGGAGCCTAAGCACTAAAGTTTAATACATGTAAAGTAACATTAAGTGGCCTCTTTTATACAATATATATTACATCTAGACTTTAGACATATAAAATGATCAAAATGTTTGATAACTCCTTGAATTTGGTCCTGCCGTTTAAAATTCAATCTATGTCTATTGGCTTTGATTAAATTATATATCTATTGTCTTTGATTAAACAAGAAATTTGTAACTTTAAATATATATATATATATTGGGTGAGAAGTGTGTTTGTGGTCATTAACACTGTTTCCTAAATAAAAATTCTAAAGTTTTTAAAATTCTTGTCAGTGTAGTTATACAAATAAAACTGTTAAAGGGTATGTAGCTGTGATGCTAGTTATTGGTAACCTCATGGCATATTAAATACATTTGTGTTTCCCAACTGTACAGGCCTAAGATGTGAAACTTGGGAAAACATCATATTAATGACCTTGAGACTGGAGCTGTTTATGATGATGGACTTTTTCAGATTTATGTTTATGTGATTTTTATGTAACTATATTATAATAGTTAGATGTTCCTAAATATTAGGCAGTTAAGGCAGTGGTATCGTAATGATTAGAGACTGGGCATTAGTAACCTATCAAATACATCTATAAACAAGTACACTCTACTTGAAAAGGAACTCTGTTAAAAAAAAATAACAAATGAAAGTTTATGTCATTAGATAAAGGTAACTAATTAAAAAGTTTTTTATACTGAATTAGGAATTTAAATGTGTTTCAGAGACAATAACAAAAAACTACATGGTTCTAATCTAATAATATAATTGTTACGCTAAAATGTTATGTTTGCTCTTGATTTCAAGTCTTCCTCATAAAGCTTTACAACTATTATCTGTTGACATTCCACAGGAATTTAACTTCTCAGCTTTGCAAAGTGGTAGTATCATAACCAATGAGGTTTATCCAAGGTGCAATTATTGCTATTAGGAATTTAACTTCTCAGACAACCATCACTGGTTAAAAAAAATATTAGTTTTCTGGCCATACTTTACATTTCACAGTGCTCAAAATCCAAAAAGATTGTAATCTACTCCTGCTTCAGTACTGATATAACTTATCTCTTGGGTGTTTGACAGCTGAGGATTAGAGACCAAAGCTAACTAAAGGTAACTGGACTAAGAGGACAGCCCATATTTTTACCCTGGCCCTCCGAGGTCAGCCAGGACTCAAGATGTGATGGGAACCCTGTAAAGGATCCTATAGCTCCAGTTAGTCACCCAACTTCCAGAGCAGGGAGATTGTTGGACCCTAGAGGACAGCAGTCAACAGTGTGATTGTGCTAAAAGGAGAACTAAAGAGGGGACTGTCCTCATGCTTGTAAGTAAAGCCTTGTGGTAAAGTAAAGATGGCGATCCATTCTTGCTGATAACATAATCGGTAGAGGAAAAAATTAGAAAAGCTAAGAGGCTCTGCCCATGGCCCCCAAAGTAAAGCTTGAGGAGCCCGCACTAATCCTGACAAATATATATTGGAAATTTGATTAACATAGATCACACTTTAACTTGGTCTTAAACACCCAGCAAAGTATAAACAAATAACAGATTTAAAACAAGAATAGAATAGAAATTTACTTCTCAGAGTTCTGGAGGATAGGAAGTCCAGTAACAAGGTGCCACAATCTGGTGGAGGGCTTTGTGTTATATCACCCCATAGCTGGCAAGAGAGGGGAGGATGAGAGGGAGATCTGAGGGGAAGGGAGAGGAGGGAAGGGAGGGGAGAAAAAGGGCCCAAACTTATTCTTTATCAGGACACTACTCCCACAGCAACAAACTCTCGTGATAATGATATTGATTCATGTATGAGAGTAGAGCCCTCAGGAACTAATCACCTCAACACACAAAATTTGGAGGGTACATATTCAAACTAAAGTTCTGTCAGAATATTTAGTAATAATGAGTTGGGTAAAAGGGATAAGGATGTTCTTTGATCTATTCTGCAACTGTTCAATAGGTTGGAACCACTAGAAAAAAAAAAAAAGATTGGAAAAAACAAAACCAAAATATTAAGAGTAGTTGTCCTCTCAACTGGGATTATGTATGACTTTTTACATACTTTGTTGAACTTTGCTATACTTTCCAAGTAGCCTACAATAAACATACATTTTCTAATTAAGGACATTAAAATATAGTAATGGCATAAAATATACGACTTGATGATTTCTTATTTGTGTATATACCCAGATTACAATATTGAACAATTAATTCCAACACCTTAAAAGAATCCTTAGGTCAACTTCTCTGACTTTAACTCACACAAATTTTTTTCATTATTCCAACTTTTATCAATCATTTTCACCTATCCTCCAATTTCATATAAATGGAATCACATGTTCTCTTTTGAATGTTATCTTTTTCTCGATATACCTTGAAGAATTATTCACGTTATATCTATCAGTAGCTTACTCCTTTTAGTTGCTGAGAACTATGCCACTGCGTGAATGTATCACAATTTATCCATTCTTTCCTTGGAGGGAAATTAGGGGTTTTTTGTTCAGTTTGGGCCTATTATTATAAAGCTTCATGAATTCCTGTGGACATCCCTTTTGTGGAACTAGGCATTTAGGAGAAAAATTGCTGAGACATAGTGAAATCCGTGATCTGCAAGCTTTTTCTGTTAAAAGCAAATACTACTGTATATTTTGAAAACCCTGCATTCTGTCACAATTAGTTATCTATGCTATAGACAATACATAAAAAATGGGTGTCCCTTTGTAATAAAATTTTATTTACAATGGCAGGTGGTGCACTGCATTATCTCCATGGGCTACTGCATTCTGAACCCTGCTGGAGATGTTTGGTTTGCTTAGTATAAAGTACTGAGTGGTTTTCCATAGGTGTTTACACAACAGAGCGACACAAGAATTAAGTAGTTGTTTCAGATCCTTGCTAGCACTCAGAATTGTCAACCTTTTTAGTTTTAGCCATTGTTGTGACCATGCAGTATATATAAAATTGTGGGTTAACTTGTAATTCCACAATATTAATGATATTGGATATTTAAAGTCTATATGTTAGCCATCCAAATTTCCTCTCCTCTGAAGTACTTGTTCAAGTCTTTTGGACATGTTTGATCAGATTATGGTAGTCTTAAGATTTGTAGAATATATCCTGGGTAGGAACCTGTATTTTCTATGGCTACATAGCAATATGACTGCAAATCTAGTGGTGCAAAATAACACACATTTATCTGTCAGCTTCTGTGACTCAAGAGTCTAAGCACAGCTGAACTGGACCCTCTACTTCAAGGTCTGTGACAAGGACACAGAGAGGATACCTGTAAGCACTAATGGCCTCAAATGGGGAAGGATAGGCTTGCAAGCTGGCATGGTTGACAGTAGCCTTAATTTCCATGGGGCTGCCAGTTTATGAGCCTCAGTTTCTTACTGCCTATTACTGAAACTTGTGCTGAATTTCCTACCACATGGGCTTTCCAACACAACCACTTGTTTCCTCAAAGCCACCTGGAAGAGTGTCTTCTTAGAAGGTGGATATGACAGGCTCATGGAACATAATAACATTCATATCATCACCTTTGCCATGTCCTATGGGACAGAAACAAATCTCAGGTCCACAAGCACTCACCAGAAGGAGATTATCAAAGCTGCAAACACCAGGACTCAGGGATCATGAAGACTAATCTAGAATCTGCCTGCCACAAAGTTCCAGTCAGACATGTGGATCATATATAACCTCCAGTGTGCAACCAGCCTTTTCCTTTTATTAAAAGTTTTTTATTTAAAATCATCATTCTTTTTTATTTTATGGATAGGGCTTTTCATGACCTATTTAATGACTTGTTGCCCACAACAGATCATGAAGTTCTCCTCTTAATCTTTTTCTGGAGCAGGGTTTCCAGACCTTGGCAGGATTGACATTTGGGGCTGGTTACCTCTTTTTAGGGGGAACTCTCCTGTGCATTATGACATGCTTAATGGTATCTCCCCCTCTGCTCATTAAATTTCATCATCACCTCCTCCCCAGTTGTGACAAGAAAAAATGTCAAATGTCTCTTGGGGTAAAATACCCCCTAGTTAAAAACCACTGTTCTGGATGCTGTACATCTTAGTCTTCAACATGATGTCTACAGCTCACCAAAGTTTGTGACTGCTCCATAATGTTCCATGCGGATATTTCATTTCTCTGCATTTACTGAAAAGGGTATTATTTCCCTCAAGAGTTGTATTTATTGCCTTGTCTTAAATATTTATATATGGACTCTGTTCTGTCCTATTTATCTAATGTCTATCCTTATGCCACTAAGACACTTTAATGTAATTTTTTTGGTAAGCCTTGATATTTGTTAATGTAACTCTTTTGACTTTGTTGTCAAGATTGGCCTGGCCTGGTGAACAGAGTGGCACGTTCCTATAATAACAGCTACTTGGAAGCCAGAGGCAGGAACAGCACAAGTTTGAGCCCAGCCTGGACAAATTAGTAAGATGCTGTCTCAAAGTCATAGATAGATCGGTAGGTAGATAGATAGATAGATAGATAGATAGATAGATAGATAGATAGATAGATAGATAGATGGTAGATGGGCTGGGGAGGTAGCTAAGGGGTTCCTGGGTTCAATCATCAGTACTGGAAAAAAAATTGGCCTGATTATACTAAGTCATTTTCATTTCTGTGTGTATTTCTGTATGTATTTGTCAATTTTAACACATATACACAAAAATCTTATATTCTGATTGGAATCAAATCTACAGATCAATTTAATGTTACTCTAGTCCTAATGGTATTGAATATTGTGGTATATAAAATGGTAAACAATATATTTATAGTTTTCATTGTAGTGGTCTTGTAACTATTTCATTAAATTTTTTCAAGATATTTGATATTTTCCAAATATCTTTGGAGTTTGAAGTATACCTGACAAATAAAACTGTGTATATAATTAAGCCAGCACATGAAACCTTGAGGACTATGTCCACAGCATAGCAGTTTCTTCTCTTTCCTCTTCCAAAAGTAGTTCACATCCAGTTACCTCTTTCCACTTGTATCAGTTCTCCTCTTTCTTCTCCTTCCCTCCTCTGCCTCCTATTCCCCCCTCCTTGTTCTCTTCCCTTTGCTCCTCTCCCTCCTCCTCCTCTTCTTCCTCCTCCTCCTGTCTCTCTCTCTCTCTGTCTCTCTCTCTCCTCAATTGATCGCACCAATATATTTGCATTCTCCAGTTATCTTCCATCTTTAAAAAAGAGACTGTCACTTGACCCTTACAGTCCATTACAGACATGGTCTCAATGTCTCTGTTATACACAGTGAAACTTCTTGAATTAGTTAAATTTTGTGGCATAACTTCCTTGCTCAGTTTATGTAGTTTTTTTTGTCCTGGCCATCCAGATGAAACCACACTTATCAAGTACGTATAACTTCCATGTAGTGAAATCCAGTGTTGTTTCTCTAAAACTTAATTTAGTAGCCTTTGACAATGACTACTATTTAAGACACTTTTCTTGTTTTGGTTTTCCTGAGAATATATATTTTCTGGATTTTGCCACATATCATATCAGGCCTTTGCAGGTTCATCCTCTGATAACCAGCCAACTGCTGTTATTCAACCCAAAAAAGGGTTTAGTGGGGTTGTAATACAGTGGGTGGAAAAGCTAAATAAAAGTTAAATATCAAGGTCATTTTAGCTGGTATGTGACAAGGGTTGCCTAAACCTGTGAACTACAATAAGCCCAGATCTACTGGGGCCCCAGTGAAAATCAACTTGCCTTTCAGCTTCAGCTTGAAGAGCACTTTGTAAATATACTAATTTAGACTCTGAGTCTAGAGAAGGTCTGAATAATCCTAGTGTGGTATTTTGTCAATCAGTTCCAAATATTAGGAAAAAATTCCAAAAATTAATTGGGCCTACAAATCATAATAAGTCAATTGATCAATTAAGCTTATTTGGTTTTGATGAAATAGAGGACAAACAAGAATTGAATAAGGAAAGGAGGCTAAAGCCATGCTTGCCACATTTGATAAGGTTCATTAAAAAGTCCAAAATTCTATGGGAATCTGAGATAATCCAAAGAGTGATGGGAGCAAGTCAGAACGCTTCCAGTGTGAGTGAACAGGGTACCAAGAAATAGAATGCCTTCAGAAACCACCTAGGCCTTGTTGGACTTGTGAGAACGTGGGAGAAGGCTCTGGGCATTGGAAGAGAGACTGCCATCTTCCCAAAGAGGGACATCCCAAGAAGATCATCCCAAGGGCTTCCACAGTGGCCATGGAGGAAGGTCCAGACAATCAGTGATGGTGCCTGAGGCAGCCTCCAAGGCTCCTCCAAAAGAGAATAATAATTACTCCACAGGACCCTTGAGTAACTTTAGATGTAGTGAGTAAACAGGTTACATTCTGCTATGTCACTAGTGTGACTTACCCATTCTTGTTTCTTACTAGGGTGAACTTTATCATCCCATTCTAAAGTTGTTGTGGGTCTTAAGGGTGTTAACTTTGCCCCTACTCTGAACTTCCTTTTGGAAGATTTCCTTTTCCAAACTGCCTTTATGGTGATACCTGAGTGCCCCATGCTAATAATTAGAAGAGATATACTCTTCCTAACCAGGGCAAATCTGATACTCAAACCTCTGGCAACCCATGTCCTAGTCTCTAAGGACCCAGCCAGCCTGACTACATAGAGCCCAGTGTCTCTGCCAGCATGAAAAAATAGCATCCTGGGGAAGGCTGTCAAAGCTACTCTAGTAGATATTCAGATGAAGGACCTTAATCTATCTCCTTACATCAGACAGTACTTCCTTAAGAAAGATGCTAGACTGGGGTTCAAGCCTATTATTGATAAATTTATGGCTACAGGATTATCACTTTCATGCCAGTCTCTGTGCAATACACTCATTTTACCAGTAGTCAAGAGAATATCACCTGCTAAAAGATCTCAGAGCCATGCATGGGGCAGTGGTACCTCTTCATCAACTATTAGGAGACCCACATATCCTTTTAGCACAGATCCCCAGAGACGCTAATGGTTCTCTGTCCTTGATCTCAAAGACACCTCCTTTTCATCCATCCTTGTGGACCATAGCTCCCAATAGTTGTTCACATTTGAATGGATCTCCAAACAGAACTTCACCAACAGTATATTTGGACTGTCTTTCTCCAGGGCTTTAGAGATAGTCCCTAAGTGTTTGCAAGGGCTTCGTCTCAAGACCTCAGAGACCTAAATTTCAAAAGGGGAGACCTATTACAGTATGTATATGATCTCATTTGTAGCCCCACTAAGGTGCTATCTGATAAGAACAGCATCAAGATTCTCAATTTTCTAGCACAACCAGGTTATAAGGTGTTGCAACAGATGGCCCAGATTTCTCAACAAAAGGTGACTTATCTGGGACATACCTTTACTTCAGGACAAAGATAACTGACCTCAAGGAGAATAAAAGAGATCTAACATTTGGGTCCTCCAGATTCTAAATAGCAACTGAAAGCTTTCTTGGGAATGGCCAGCTTCTGCCATATAAAGATGTCCTACTTTGTAGTAATAGCCAACCACTATATGAGGCAACTTGAGGACCAGAAACTAAACCCCTGAAATGGACAATAGTTGCTCAAGAGGCTTTTAAATCCTTAAAATGGGCCTAGATCTAAATAAGCCCTTTTCTCTCTTTGCGGCTGAGAGACAGGGAGTAGCCATAATAGCACTAATGCATCTTCTAGTTTAGGAAATCTGAACAGCTGCTTACTTTTCCAAACAACTGGATGGAATATTACAGGGCTGACCTACCTGCTTACAAGTGATAGCTGGTATGGCACCCTTAGTCCAGGAAGCCCTTAAGATAACTTTAGGATACAAACTCTTAGTTCTAACTCCATATCAAGTCTCAGTTAAGAACTCAAGGGGCAAGGGCCAGGGATTTAGCTCAGATGTTCCATAACCTGCCTCACAAGGGCAAGTTCCCCCCCAAAACAAAACAAAAACAAAAACAAACAACAACAACAACACAAAAAACATTGTGGATGACTGGAGAAAGGCTCACTAAATATCAGGTCATTCTTACAGAACATCTAGATGTTTCTCTTCAGTCTTGCACTGTTCTAAATCCAGCCACACTCTTATGACCACCTAAGAGATATAGCATGACCATGAACAGACCATTACACAAAATTATGCCAGCCATCCAGCTCTAAGGTGCCAGCTATAGTTTACTTATTCACTTATGGCAGCAGTTTCATAAAAGATGTCATTAAGAAGGCAAGTTACACCATAGTCAGCTCCACCCAGGTCATTGAAGTGAAAGGACTTCTCCCTGGGACTTTTGCAGAAGGCAGAATTTATAACCCTTCACTGGCACTCCAACTTGCCTAGGCCAGAGGGCATATATACATCTATATATATATATACATCTATATAGTTGTACATATATATATATATATAGTTGTATATATATAATGATGATGCATATATATAATTATAGGTAGATAGACAGATATATCTTTCTGGTTCGACTTTTTTTAACTAGTCACCAGGCTCCAATAAAACATACAGCAGAGATTCTGAACCTGCTTAAGGCAATAAATCTCCCACATGAGGTAGCAGTTATCTACTACAAGGGCCTTCAAGCTTCCAGGTACACCATCTCCCAAGGTAACTTTAAGGCAGATTTCACTGCTGTTCTCCAATATAATTCTGGCCCATCAACAGCTATATCCATAGTTTCATTCCAAGATCTTGACTTATATCTAGGATATTCCACAGAACAATTTCAAATATTTCATAATGAGGGTTCAATTGATGTGAACATGAAGTTCATGCTGTTTTCTGTGCTTTGAGAAGTAAAAATCTGTCTCTGACCTAGGGTTTCCTATCTTTTACCAAAATTCCCAAAACTATTAGGATAATTCACAAGCCAAGGCAGGTCCCCATTGTTCTGGGGTTTAAATAACAGAGGGGCCATTTTCATGCTTGCCATTTAATCAGAAAGGTCTTTCTTGACCTGTTTCCTTAAAGTTATTCTCGACCACTTTATCCTATTTCCTTCATAGAAATTATAAATATTTGAAAAACTTTAGTTGTGTGTCTTAAGTTTCCTTTTCCCTCCCCTTGAATGCAAGCTCATTGAGATTTTGCATCACCAAGTGTCAAAGACAGTAGCCTATTATGTATGAAGGATCCAAAAAGCTATATAAAGTGGGGAGACAGGAAAAGAATAAATCTGCGGTATGTCCACCGTCCTACAATCGGTCTGAGTTGCTTCTCTTCAGCTCCAGCATCCCTGTACACTTCAAGGGCTCAGCCAAATAGATTAGCTAAGCACTCAGAAAGGGGGCCAGGGATTCATCTCTGACATAGAGAGATTTCTTCCGTTGGAATAGAACATCCACAAGCACATCTAAAAGGTTTCTCCCAACAAGGGACTGGTCTGGGTGTAGATGTTGGCTGGACTGAGGTGAGTTTGCTAGAGTCCCTCAGCCGGCACCATAAAGCCAATCTGATAGGCCAATGAGAGACTCTGCTGTGCAACACTTCCCAGCAGGTAGCTGTAGGGAGGATAAGGGCAGATGGTTTGTCTTTCATTTGCCTCTCTCTTGGTATGGATTTTACAAGATTCTTTTAGTCTGTACTCCCTGTGGATTCAATTTGCAATCTGATTGATGACCCTTAAAATCATATATCTTCTTTTCCTTGCCATGCCACAGTTGGAGGAGAAACAAAAAGAGTTAACATTTTTGCAAAAATATAGGGTTTTTTTTTCAAATTTGCCTGTGTCTTTTCCCAAATTCAGTGTCTCCTGCTTATGTTTTTATTCTATCTGTTCTCCTTTTCCTCTCCCTTTTCTCTTTTTATAGGCTTCCAATGTCCAGATTTCTGAAATTCAGGGTTTCACCTAAAACCTATCACATATATTACATAGGCTGACATTTTCAATATCTCTTTTTTCACATGAATTTAAATATTGCAAACAGTCTTGGGAAGGATAATGTCACTTTTTATTTATTTTTACTCATTTGCTTTAAACAGTAGCAGGAACTAAAAATGTTTTGAATTGTAAAGTAAGTTAATATATTTTTCCATTACCTCAACCATTTAACATAGACAGAATTTACTAGCTTTTAAATAAACGAGATGAAGAAACTGAAGTGAGATAAACATTTCCAGCTATAAAGAAGGGCAAGTAGGAGACACACCCTTTTGATACTTTTCTGTGTCGGCTGAAACAGTGACTCTCAAAAAGAACTTCAGCAACTGAGATAGCAAGTGTGTTCAACTCTAAAATTATGACAACAGTCTTTTTCCAATTACCTGAAGGAGGAAAGATCTTAGGTGAATTGAAAATATTTACTCAATTTTAGATTTTTATCCCACAAATAGTGTTCATGCATCTGGGCAAAGTTCGTCTGTTAACAAAAATCAATAGAAGACTGACAAATCAAGAACAAACAAATACAAAAAATTAGGATCAGATGGTCTCACTGAATTTGACTGAATCTTTTCCAAAAGATAACATTTCATACATCTGAAGTGGTTACTGGTTTCATAAGAAAATAATACTAGTGGGTTTCAAAAATGAATTCATTGATTTCTAATAATTCTACTATCTAAACAAGGCTGTGAATCAACTTTCAAACAGTGCCACAGGCCAATGTCCTGCTATGATGTGCAACTGGAGAGTGCTTAAAATTCAGTCTTAAAGCAATTGTAGAGTGTTTAAAATTCAGTCTCAAATCCATCACACTACATATTCTACATCCCTCAAAATCTGTTGACTAATCCACTGAGCCCAAAAGAAATCTCTGAATGAACATGAAAGAAAGTCAAAATTCTAACAAGGTCACACTTTTCACAGTCTCCTCTGTGTACTTTCTCATCTAGTCTATTTTTCATTTTTTAGTTCATGTTTGTAGTACATAATGATTATTTTTACTATTAGGAATTTATAAATATACTTAACACATCTCAATTCATTTTTATCCCTTCCTCTCCAGACCCCTTTTTATTTGCCAGTATCAGATTCATTTATTTATAAGTCCTTTTAAATTAATTATCATACATAAAGATTAACAGCCAGACTAACAGGCCAAAAAACATATAAAACACCTAAGACAACAGTATACAATGATGATAAACTTTTACATACTGTCCACGCTGGATTATGACTCTTTTTTCTTTCTTTTTTATGTCTACAGCCATACTACCCTGAATGTGCCTAATTTCATCTCATCTAGTTTTTTAACTCAAAACCACAATGTCAGAATATTTCTATGGGTATAGATGTTTAAAAAATGGTTGTTTATGTCTGGAAGAACCTGGCTCAATGCCAAAGAGTTTGTAAACAGAATGCTGGCTATGGATTTGCATTTTCAGGTTATTATTGTTTCTCATGTGTGTGTGTGTGTGTGTGTGTGTGTGTCTATGTGTGTATATGTGATATATCATTCATCTCAGGTCAACAAAATGATTTAAAACAATTTCAACTAGTATCTCTGCAGGCTCAGTTAAGATGAAAATGTATATATCACGGGCTGTGAAAGTAATGAAGGGAACATCATCTATCAAATTATGCGTCTGCAGTAATGAGGCTGGATTTGAGTTTGGGCTAATAGGAGTAAAGCCATTATGTAACATATTTGACATATGGAAGCTGTGTGCCCAAGAATTTGTGTTATAGATCATCTTGCAGGAGACTTCATGCCTCTAATGAGAGAACACATGTGATATTTATGACCCATCTGTCAATTTAAAGTCTACTTTGGTTTTTATCTTTCCAGGTCTCCCAACCTTGGTGGGCAGGAGAAGGTGCAACAATAATTTTTTCTATGAAAATGTCACAACTATTTGCATGTTTTAGTGTATCAAGCACTTTAATTCCACTGTCTAAATGTTTCAATAAATTGTTTAAATGATCTCTTCCAAGATGGATTTCATGACTGGATGGTTCTACTAGCTATTATCTTTTCCAAATATCTAGTTGTTTTTAAAATTATTCATAAGAAATAAGGAGGTACCTTGCCAATAGTGAAATCTTAATCAAATGTAGAATACATACATGCAGACACATAATAGTAAACCCAAATATAGAATTATAAAGTTGTGAAAGATTTTTTGCCCCTAATATTAGGGAAGAAATATGCATGTCCACTACTACTTCTATTCAAGATTGTATTATATGTTCTGGCCAGCAAACTAACTCAAGAAAAATAAAATTATAAGGAAAATTTTAAACTCAGTATTTAAAAATGCCATGATTGTACATGTAGTAAATTTTTTTAAAGCTATAGAAAGAATTTTACAATTAATGTAAATTCAGTCAGATGATTAGGTAAAAGATTAGTAATGAATAAAAACAGGCTAGCTCATACACAGAACTTACAACAAATTTTTACAAACCGTGAAGGAAACAGATACAGTAACTCAATTTTTCAAATATGGCAAATGATTTAATCAGGCACTTTACAATGGACAAAAAATTTGCTTGTTAATCTTCATAAAAACACAAATTTAAACAACACAGATATCACTACATTCATAATATCTGAAATAAAAAGGACCAGAAATAGGAAACGTGGAGAAGGATTTGAAAGAAAAAGAATGGTGATGTGGAAAGGGGCGTGAAGGCATTCCCTGCTTGCCTGAGTACACAAAAAAAGCAAATGAAGAAGAGAAAAATATAAAGGAACAAATATTTTTGCATATTAGGATAACTATGGCCTTTCCAAAACAGGGCAAGAATAGAGGAACATAGGAAAAATATTTATAGGTCCACTTATATTCACATTAAAATTTCACATCAAAATACACCCAAACAGATCCCATAAAAAAAAATCAGTTTTGTAAAAAACAAATACAACATAAATGAAATGTGATTGAAAACTATAGTCAATGTTTAAATTTCTTTAAAAATTTTTTATAGAAAAAGCCACATTACCCTTAATCCTCCACAGGATACTCCCTTTGCGTCAAACACATTTATCCCATTGTTCTTGCCACTTTCTAAAGTCATTCTGGAAGTCCTCTTTAGTTGAATTGTCATGGCTGCCACCCGAATGATCATGAATTTATCCTGAGGAAATAACTGGAAGTTGCCCAAAATTATTTGCACATTGAGAAGCACTGGAAAGAATCAAAGTCCAACTGGATCAAGATTAAATTATAGTATAGCCATGTAATGGAATACTATTCCATCAGTAAGGTAAATACAACACATGTGTATATACCTATTGACTTTAAGTATATTCCTGATACTGTATACTGTTAAGTGAAATAATCAAAAATAAATGATCAGTGTGAAACAGGAAGAAAATGGCAAAAGGGGAAGTGGGAAGGGGAGGGGAAAAGAAATAAGGGAAAAGAAAATGTGGAAAAATGGAAACAAAATCTTTGTAAATAGAGAAAGGTGGAGAGGGGGAAGGGAGGGCAGGGTATGGGGAAAAAATGAGAACCAAGATATATCACATAAAGGTACTAGATCCCAATGATGAATGTAAGTGTATTGTTTGCTTTGGATGTACCAATAAACTTAATGGAAAATAAAGAAATAATCAAAAAATAAACCAGTGTGTTTATGATCAAATTTTTACACTGCATGTGAACTTTACAATGTAGAAGCATTTTGAGGAAGGAGAGAAAGAAGAAAAACACAATTTTCTTCTTTTGTATTATTTGAACTGATTATTCAGCAAATGGTATATTTTTTAAAGTGCTTTTTTTTAAATTTTTCTCTGTTAAGTTTATTGGTACATTTAAAGCAAACAATAGTTACATTCATCATCGGGATCTTGTATCTTTATATAATGTATCTTGGTTATTATTTTTCCCCAAACCCCTGCCCTCCCTTTACCCCATCACCTTTCCCTATTTACAAAGACTTTGTTTCCATTTTTTCCATTTTTCACATTTTTTTCTTTTCCTTTATTTCCTTTTCCCTCTCCTTCCCACTTCCCCTTTTGCCATTTCCTTGGTATTTTGCACTATCAATTTTACCATTTGAACATTATTACACTTTTAGTTTTTTCACACCAGAGAAACTATTCAGTATTTACACATGTCCGATTTATTTCACTTAATAGTATAGCCTTAATATGCATCCATTTAGTTATAAATGTCTCTAGTTTCTTGTTATTTATGACTGAATAGTACTATATTTTATAGCTTTATCCAGTCTCCAAGTGGTGAGCAAATGGGCTGATTTCAAGTTTTAGCTATTACAAACTGTGTCACTATAAACATGGATGTGCATATATCATTGTGGTATGATTGTTTTCATTCTGTCAGAATTTTCTCAAATTCTGTGAAACATACTATTGGGATTTCAATCAGGATTGCATTGAATCTGTATAGACATTTTGGAAGTATGGCCAATTCACTACAATATTGATTTTCCTACCCAGGAGCAAGGGATGTCTTTACATCTTCTTATATCTCTACTGTATTTCTTTCTTCAGAGTGCTGTAATTTTGAGCATAGAATTCTTTTGTAGTGAGTCTCTTATTTGTGTACAAGAAGGCTATTGATTTTTGAGTGTTGACCTTGTATCCAGCTACTCTACTGAATCTGTCAGTCAAGTCTAGAAGTGTTTTGGTGGAGTCTTTGGGTCTCCTATGTAGAGTATCATATCATCAGCAAATAGTTGCAGTTTAACTTCTTCCTTTCCTATCTTTATTCCTTTTATTTCTTTCTCTTGTCTAATTTCTGTGGCTAATGTTCTTAGAACTATATTGAACAGAAGTGGTGATAGTAGACATCCTTGTCTTGTTCCTAATTTTAATATGAAGGTTTTCGGTTTTTGACCATTTAGTATGATATTGGCTGTTGTTTTTTCATAGAAGCCTTTATTAAGTTGAGATATAGACCATCTATTCCAGTTTTTTGCAGGGTTTTTATCATGAATGGGTGTTGAATTTTGTCAAATGCTTTTTCTGCATCTATTGAGATGTTCATAGGGTTTTTTTTTTCCTGACTCTGTTAATATTGTCTATTACATTTATTTATTTATGTATGCTGAACCATCCTTGCATCCCTGGGACAAATTCGACTTGGTCAGTGTGTATGATATTCTTGATGACCCTCTGTATTCTGTTTGCCAGTATCTTATTAAGGATTTTTGCATGTATGTTCATTAAAGAGATTGGCCTGTAGTTCTCTTTTTTGGTTGGGTCTTTCCCTGGTTTTGGAATCAAAGTAATATTTGCTTCCAGGAATAAATTTGGAAATATTGCTTCCGTTTCAATTTCATTGAAAACTTTAAAGAGTAGTGGCAAGAGTTCTTCTCTAAATGTTTTGCAGAATTCAGCAATGAAGTCATAAGGACTTGGGCTTTTCTTTGTTTATAAATTGTTAATAATGTTTTCAATTTCATTGATTGTAATTGGGGTGTTTAGAATTTTTATATCTTCTTCTTCAATTTTGGTAATTCATATGTATCTAGAAATCTGTCCATTTCTTCTGTATTCTCCATCAGAGTACAGATTCTCAAAGTAAGTACTGATGATCCTCTGGATTTCTGCTGTATCTGCTGTGACTTCACCTTTTTCATTCCTAATTACACGAATTTGAGCCTTTTCTTTCCTTGTTTTTAAAAATAAGGTTGGCTAAGGGTTTATCCATTTTATTTATTCTTTTGAAAAACCAATTCTTTTCACCATCTCTGTGGTTATCTGGGAAATTATTTCTGTTTTGAATTTTTCTGGAGCCTCATTTTTCTGTGTTTTTACTTCCTGTGCAATTCAGGGTGCCCAAATTGACAGATTTTTCTACCACATTTCTCCCAGAGTTTACCTTTGGCTAGGTGGAAGTCTGAGCTTGTGCCTTGTTCAACTGTCTTCTCATTTCTATTTTTGTTCCAGGTACTGTCATTTTTTTAATTCCTTGGGTTTAATTCCTTTAGGTTTTGAGCCTCTAATGACTCTGAGACAATCTCATTTTCATTATACCAGGAAGGACAACTGATTAGATCAATCACAACACATTAGCCCATGTGATATAATCAGAAACATAATAGCATTGAACAGTTTAGAAAATGACAATTTTTGGTAGTTACTAATCTCTCACCTTCAACTATGTGAATTAAATAAAAATTGAGGACCGGCCCAAAATATGTTTATAGTGAATACACTCTTCAATATAGCAACTTTACCCTTCAGTATGGGGATTTAGGAGGATTTAGGGAGGGAAGGAGAGATAGGACAGAGAAATCTTAGAAATGAGGTCAGAGGACTGAGGAAAATCCCACAATCTCTAGGAAGCTATTGAAGAAAAGAGAAGACAGAAGAAAATATACACAAGAACAGAACAGACTAACAGCAATAGGGAGGCTAGAGGCTGTAATCACTTTCTTTTGAAACTAATGTCAATTGAGAGAAGGAAAAAGAGAAGAAAAGAAAAAGGAAAATAAATTCGAATTAGAATAGGAACAGGAACAAAAGGGAGAGAAATGAAGATCAAGGTGAGAGAGAGTGAGAGAAAAGAAAAGACGCAAAAAGGAAAAAAATTTGAGAGAAGAAAAAGACAAAATTTTTAAATGATTAAAGATAAGAGAAAAATATTACTTTGAAAATAAAAAATACAAATAGAAATAGAGGGCCTCCTTCAGGGTATGTCTCTTTTGATACAATAGACAGCTAGACACAAGTGTGCAGGTCTAAGTTAGTCTCAGGAAGCCAGCAGCTGTCTCCTGAGGTTCAGGCTGATTTCTGGCTGCAAGGCCCAAATTGAGATCTCCGACCTCCTGCTGGGTCGAACTCTGCAAGATTCTACTGCAGGATCCAGCTGTCTTTCCCCTGAATTTAGACCAGGTTCTGATGTGAGATGCTGGTCCCTCTGACTCACCAACTATGGTGGTGTGGTGTGCCTTTATCACAGAGATTTTCTTCACTTTTGCAGTGGGCTTCAATTTTCATCTAGGAGCTACAGAGAGGCCCTCTTTCTCTTGTTCGGCGGGGTGGGTATGGATACCACTGTATTGGCACACACAGGTGGGCTCCTCTGCCAGGCTGGGCCAAAGGGCAGGCCTACAACAGGGTCTCCAGGTGCTTCTGTGCTCCTCTCTTGATCCATGCCGAGGAGGCGGGTCGACCAAAGGGTTGCAAGCTGCTGCTGGGCTCCTCTCCTGCACTGGGCCAAAGGGATAATAGGCCTCATGATGGTATATTTCTGATTAGACTACTCAGACACTGGTATGTTCTGCTAACTTTCTTTGGTTGAATGCCTTTTTCATTTCATTTTGGAAAATGATATATTTCTGCAGCTTAATTTAATGTAAGTCAGAGCACATTTCTCCATTTATATATGGTATCAAAATAAAATGCCACTATCTGATGGTGGGGGGATATTTTTCATCTTTCCAAACTGTTCTAACCCCAAAAACTATTTCTAGATGTTCTGTATTTTGTTCTGTCTTTTTTAAAATGCAAAAGTGATGATTTAATGACTGAAAACAAGACAAATACTTATACAAGTTTCTAGGTTGGAAAGGTGGCCCTGGTACCTAAGGGAATTATGTTTTGCAAAACTACACCATAAGCCAAATCCTCTAGAGCAGGCAGACTTCAAACTATGGAATGGAATAGATATTGAATGGAATCCATTTATGGAGCCACACTTGTGTATTCTGTGTGCTGCTGATGAAAGAGATCCTACCTCATCTCCCTTCTCATTCTTCAGGTCTAGAAAGCCTTCATCTCTGATCCTTCACACTGTGGTATACAGTCAGCTTTCTGTGTCTGTGGGTTCTGCACATGTAGATGAAACCAATCTTGGATCAAAAATATTATTTAAAACTTGCAACTATACTGAACATATATAGATTCTTTTCTTGTCATCATTCCCTAAACAATGTAGTATAACAAGGATTTATACAGTATTTACACTGCATTAGGTAATATAAATCATCTAGAAATGATTTAAAAGTAGAAGGTAGTGAAATAAATAGGACATGTGTAATTAGTGAAGTTTCTCTGATGTGATTTCAGATGAAAAAATTACTATGTAACTTTAGAAAAATGATTCAGGAGGATTACAAATAATTAAATGACAATATTATAATAATATTCCTTTTGGGCTGGGAATTTGGCTCAGTGGTTCTGCCACCTGCCTCACAAGTTCAAGGACCTGATTTCGATCCCCAGTACCAAAAAAAAAAAAAAAAAAATTCTTTTCTTTTTCATCTATTTTTTATTACAATAGGAGAAATGCCATAATTTTAAAATTTTTTTTTTTTTTTTTTTTTTTTTACCAGGGATTGAACTTGGGTCCTTGCACTTGCAAGGCAGGCCACCAAAACGCTGAGCTAAATCCCCAGCTTAAATTTCTGATTGTTAAAAACAGCTCATTCCTAGGGCCGGGGATTTAGCTTAGTGGTTCTTCTGCCTGCTTGGCAAGTGCAAGGATCTGAGTTTGATGCCCAGTACCAAAAACAAACAAATAAACAAAACACACACACACACACACACACACACACACACATACCCAAAAAAACAGCTCATTCCTTTGTTTTAAAAATGAATGATGTTGAGGATGTAATCATAGTATTTAGATTCACTTGTCGGCATCAAGAGAATGATTTAGCTATTTTACTTAAATGTTCGCAGTGTGCTGTAATTACAAATTCTGTTAGTATTTGGACTGTCAAAGTATAACTCACAAAATATTTAAAATATAATTATTATACAAATAGATGCTAAATATCATACAAATAGATGAGCCAATATTTAATTAACCTATTGAAAGACTCAGTAGGAGACAAAATTGCTTAAAAGTTATAAGAAAGGATTTTATATAGCTCACAAAAAAATAGAATGCTAAAATAAGATTTCTAAATTAGAAAAAACCCTAATATTGCACAGGTCAATAAAATCATAGCCTTTAAGGTTATCTGCTGTAGCTGAGAGAGAAAAAAAATCACACTTTATCATTTTTCTACAAGCTAGTCTCTAAATTTATAGAATTGTAAAATGACTGTACTCTAATAAAAAACAGAACTAAATTTAACAAAGTTACATTCCCTAAGTTAGAATATCCTCAAAGTCACGTTAGAAAATGTTCTAGGACATTAAAAGTTCACATAATTATTTTTTTATCTTATTGACAAGTTTTGTATTATTCTCAGAAAAACTTACAATGAATCATTTTAAATGTCAACTTAAAAAGATAAAAAGAGAAACATCATTTGCAAAATTCTTTTAGAGACAGCAGGAACAATAAGGCTGATAAATACAGTGATACCTCAGTTCATGAAATAATTTGGTTTGCAAACAGAAATGTTTGGCAAAATTTTGCTTTTGTTTGCAAACTCTTCATCAGGTGACAAACACAACTATGGCCATCTTTTCCACACAAACACAAACGTGACTATCTTCCAAAATAATAGAACAAATTGAATTCACGGACTGAGGCATTACTGTATGTAATTAATTTTTAGTGAAGGTTTAAAACACTGGTTTTCTAAGAAGAATATAATCACAGTTAATCTGTAGTTCATGCTCAAATTTCAAGTTTCTTTCAGATAGGAAGCACGAGCAATTTCAGGTTTATCGATTTTGACCAAGAACCTTCAACATGAAAACAGCCATTGCATTGACTTCTTTGGTTCCCATCTTCATTTAGTTGTCATTTCTGTATTTTTACTTATTTCTAATTCATCTTTTTGTTCAAGGATATTAAAAATATTTTACCCATGTCTTTTCATTTTCAGCAGTAGAGTTGATGCCATTCTACTGTCCTGGGAACAGAAATCCCTGAATTTCTTGAATAGTTCAAAGACCTTAAGTAATAAACATAGATTAACATAATTATTCTGAAATGTAAAGGAAAAGTATCCATATTATGGCTTTTGTTTGCTTTGGGTTTTTATAATTATTTCTGTAGTTTTGGTGTGGCAATATCACTTACTGAACAAAAGAAGCAGATTTGCTATAATGGGCTGGCTAAAATTACTGTGCTAGAGATTTAGACTGACAGCTGGCTATTCAGACTAAGAGACAAGAACTCTATGAGCTACAGGTCAATATTCTGAAGCCCAAATTACTTATGCCTACTGTTTAGATGGTAACCCCAAAATGAACACCTCTGGGAAACTAATAAAATTTTCAGTTTCTATTTGCAATGAAAGGTATTCATCAATCTTGCAGTGAAGGTGTGTTATTTATCCACATAATACAAAAGGAGAACTGGATTAATTTGTGTTTTTCTGAGTGATCCTGTTCAAATCACAATCCATTCTTTGCTCTCTGGAGGAATGACTATTGGATTAATCTCATGGAATAGAATGCCCTTTGAAAACAGCAGCAATGAGGCCTAGGGCTTGGGCTTTACTTCTGCAGCAGAGCACTCACTTAGCACATATGAGGGCCTGGGGTTCACTTCCGTAGTGGTGCAAAAACAAAAGAAAGAAAAGAAAAAAGAAGAAGAAGAAAAAAAACAAAACAGCAGTGAACTCAATCTTTAGAAGGGCTTTAAAATGGTTTTGATTTTATATACATCAATCTACTATTTCATTCATAAAGTTATTTCTCTTACATTTCATTCCTAAACAGGTATTGTGGAAATATTCTAAGTTAGCAGATGTTTAGCATTTCATGTATAAATCCAAAGATCCTATCATTTGGAAGTAGGGAATGATGAAAAAGGTTGAGTTCCCACTCCTTCCAGCCAGTTTATCTCAAATTGTTGCACATTTCTCTAATGAATTGCTCTGCATTCCATGACAAAGTTCATGAATACCAAAAAGTAATGATCATGTACAAAAAGACATGTCAATGAGTTGTTACAGAAATGTTAGTTGTCCCTACTGTGTGAGTTCTAAATCTGTGTGTAAACAGGGAGATATATGCAAAGCTGTCACTTAGAAAGTTCCAAGCCAATGCCAGTTGCATTCAAGGTGTACATAAATGCATATGGAGCTGGTTTCACAGAGAAAGTACTGGCCACAAATACAGCATGTGATAGTTAATTGTGATGTCAAGTTGAATAGATTAAGAAATGTCTAACAGATTAGTAGAGCACAGTTCTGGGTGTGTCTGAGGCTGACTGACATGTAAGATGCAAACTGAGGAGGGAAGACACATCCCAGATGTGAGCGGCACCAATCAATAGGCTTGTATTCTGAATGGAATAAAAAGGGAAAGAAGGAAGTGTTCCATTTTTCTTTTTTAAAGAAATTTCCATCTTTGCTATTGCCCTGAGCATTTACCTCAGTTCCTCCAGGCTGCCAGTACAGATCCTTCAGCTTTCTGATACACACTGGGCTGCGGTAAGCTCCAGGCTTTTGACTTTCAACTGGATCCTCTAATTCTCCATTCTGCATTCTTCTACCCAATTCCACAGGCAGGTATTGTAAGACTACTTAGTAAATCCTTTACATATCATATATTTATTATATAATATAAATATTAATATAGTATGATATATATTCAGTGACATATTTTATATCTATATCTATATCATCTATATCTATATTTATATCTATAAAGTAAGCCCCCAACTTTTGAACAGGTTCCATTCCAGAGGAACATTCCTAATTCAGTTTCATTTGTAATCTGACAAAATGAACCTCATACTGTACTCTTGGGAACATTTGTACTTCAAATGTTTGTGACAAACGTGGGTGGCAGATTTTTCACTAGGACATCCAAAAAGAATGCAGCCCTGTGGACCTTGAATTTAGCCCAGTGAGGTACTTTTCACTTTTGACCCCCAGAACTGTCAGATATTTAATTCATGTTATGTTAAGCCACTAAATTGCGATACAGTAATTTGTTGCAGCAGGCCACAGAAAACCAATACAGATGGCATAGGGAAACCCCTAGTCAGGTAAAAATGTCCATGTTCTCCAGTTGTACATTGAAACTTTGAGCATGTTCTTCACAGAAAAACACAATAAGCAAAGAAAGACCCAAATGAAAAACAGAACTATAGGCCAATCTCAATAATGAACATAGATGCAAAACTCCTTAATAAGATACTGGCAAATAGAATGCAGGAGATCAAGATCATACATTCTGACAAAGTGGGATTCATCCCAAGGATTCAGGGATGCTTCAACATATGCAAATCAATAAATTTAATACACTATGTTAATGGAGTAAAGAAGAAAAACCCATATGATCAACTCAATAGATGCAGAAAAAGTGTATGACAAAATCCAACATGCATTCATGATAAAACCCCTACAAAAACTGGAATAGATGGTCTCTACCTCAACTTGATAAAAGCAATCTGTGAAAAACCAAGAGCCAATATCATACCAAGTAGTCAAAAACTGAAATCCTTCACACTAAAATTGGGAATAAAACAAGGATGTCCACTATCCCCACTCCTGTTCAATATAATTTTGGAAAAATTAGCCACAATGATTAGATAAGAGAAAGAAATAAAATGTATAAAGATAGAAAAAAAAAGAAGTCAAATTATCATTATTTGCAGATGACATGACACTCTATATAGAAGATCTGAAGAATTCCACCAAAAGTCTGCTTGACTTAATAACTAAATTCAGTAGAGTAGCTGGATACAAGCTCAACACACAAAATTCAATAGCTTTCCTGTACAAAATCAATGCATTTACTAAAAAAGGAACTGGAGAAACAACTCCCTTCACAACAGCATCCAAAAAAATGAAACACCTAGGAATCATCCTAACAAAAGAAATCAAAGACCTCTAAAATAAAAACTATAGCACTCTGAAAAGATATGGAAGATATCAGAAAATAGAAAGATATCCCTTGCTCCTGAGTAGGAAGAACCAATATAGTGAAAATGGCCATACTTCTAAAACTGCTATACAGATTCAATGCCATCTCAATGGAATCTGCAATAGCATACTTCAAAGACCTTAAGAAAACAATCCAAAAATTCATTTGGAAAAATGTTGCCTAGAATTGCTTTTGCTATTCTAGTTCTCTTCAAGACAAAGTAGAGGGTATCACAAACCTCAACTTGAAACAATAGTACAAAACTACTATGATAAAACAGCACGGTACTGGCAAAGAAACAGACCTGAGGACCAATGGAACAGATTAGAAGATGCATGAACAACTCCAGACACACTCAGCTAACTCATCTTTGACAAAAGAGCCAAACACCCTCACTGGAGGAAAGATAGCCTCTTTAATAAATGGTACTTCAGCTAACTCATCTTTGACAAAAGAGCCAAACACCCTCACTGGAGGAAAGATAGCCTCTTTAATAAATGGTACTGGGAAAACTGAGTTTCAATTTACCAAAGATTAAAACTAGACCTATATTAATCACCATGCACTAAACTCAAATCAGAATAAAGATCTAAGTATTAAAACAGAAACACTAAACCAGCTGGAAGAGAGGTTAGGTAGAATTCTTGAAGCAACTGGCATAGGAAAAGATTTCATGAACAAAACCTCAGTTGCGCATGAACTAGCACAAAGAATCAACAAGTGGGATCTCTTCTTGTTAAAAAGCTTCTGTACAGCAAGATAAACCACCGACAGTGTGAAGAGACATCCTATAATGTGGGAGAAAACTTTTACCAGCTCTTCCTCAGACAAAGGTCTACTCTCTAGAACATATAGTGAACTTAAAAAAATCAGACCTCCCAGATTTAAAGATCTAATCTAAAATTGGGCATCTGAAATGAACAGACATTTCTCAGACAAAGAATTAGGAATAGCAAATAAACATATGAAAAAATGTTGACCATCACCGGTCATTAGAGAGATGCAAACAAAAACAATGCGAGATTCCACCTCAACCCAGAAAGAATGGCTGCTGTCATGAAATCAACCAATAACAAATGATGGCGGGGCTGTGGGGAAAAGGAACCCTTCTCCATTGTTGGTGGGAGTGCCAACTGGTGCAACCACTGTGGAAATCAGTACGGAGATATCTGAAAGAACTAGGATTAGAGGTCCCATTTGACCCAGCTATTTCCCGCTGGGTATCCTCCCAAAAGAATTAAAGAATCATACCACAGTGATATATGTGCACCCATGTTCATAGCAGCACAGTTTGTAATAGCTAAAACTTGGAAACAGCACAGTTGCCCATCAATTGGAGACTGGATAAAGATGTGATTTTTCTATAAAATGGAGTACTACTCAGCAATAATGAAAAATTAGAGACATTTATTGCAAAATGGCTGCACACTGAGGCCATACTCTTAAGTGAAATAAGTAGGACACACATGTAAATACTGAATATTTTTTCTGATATGAGAAACTGAAGTGTAAATAAGGATCAAAATATATAATAGATAATGTGAAAAAGGAAGAAAAAGTGCAAAGGGGAAGGGGAAGTAGGAGGGGTAGGGGAAATGAAAGGAGGGAATAAAATCAACAGGAGAAAATTAAAAAATGGAAACAAAGTCTTTGTAAATAGAGGGGGTGGAGGGATTCAAGGAATGGCAGGGGAATGGGGAAAAAGTAACAATGAAGATATGTTATGTCAAGGTACAAATCTCCAATGATGAATCTCATTATGTTTTGTGCCTAAAATGTACCAATAAAATTAATTTAAAAAAGAAACACAAAGTGCTGGCAAAATCAGAGTATATGTTTTAAAATGTTACATGTCTCAGATATTTTCATGAAATATGAGTACAATGAAAATGAAATCAATACTTTTTTTCTTTCCAGCTTTAATTGAGTTTATTGGTACGTTTTAGGGATACAGTACAGCTACATTCATTGTTGGGAATTTGTACCTCTACATGACATGTCTTGGTTCTCAACATTGTTCATTCATCCTGTGAGTCCTTGCAATAATCATCAATTAAAACAATGCTCAGTATTACTCTTGTCTATCAAAGCAACATGCAAATTCCTATGCATTTGCACAACTTACACCTTGTTATGACCACCAACCCAAGAGAAATGCTACCTGGGCATATCATATCCCATGCCCTCTTGTTTTCAGGATTTCTTTTTGGCAAAATATCAATCACTGTTGCTTGGGAGTTTTAGAATAATCAATCTCGTTTATTTCTGTTTAACATTTTTTCAATAATGAAAGCTATTTGCCAAGAGCGTACGTGAGTGACCATTAGATATGTGGTGCTATCGACTTATTGTTTGACTAGGAAATCAGAATTTAGAATGTTAGGAGCAAAATGGTATGATGGTTTTTGAAGACAATACTTAGCTGTAAGGTAGATCTGTATATGCTATACTATATATCTTCACACATATCCTTTAACTCAGTTGTTTTTCACAACAACCCTGAAAATGACTGTTATTATACTAATTTTACAGAAAACTGAGGTACAGTAATGTACTTGTGCATTGACCTACAGTTATAGAATCAAAATTAAAATCTATTTATTTTGACCCCAGTATTCTCATATTTTGCTACAATCTATATCAAATTTGATAATAGAAGGTCCTTTCCCAAGTAATGTTGCTTGTGGATTCTGACCATTATCTTAAATTATTTTTATGATACTATTACTTAAACCTGTACAAATTGTCAATTGTGTATTTCTTATGGTATGGCTCTTATACAACTATAAAAACAAAACTAACTTACAAAGTAAATACAAAGAACATTCCCAAGCTAATGAAATGAATTACAACATTGTGACATATTTTTTGTTTTAAAACTACGTTGCTAGGGTTAGGTTTAATAATGGAAAAACAGAATGTCAGATGATTCTTTTTGAAAGTTTCTATATTCTAACTTCAATAATCCTATTAGCTAAGACTCTTGTTCACATAGGTCTATTGTACAAAACATTATTAATAACCTCAAGACTGACACAAAGGGTTCCCACAGACATCAGGGACTGTCCCGTGGTGCTGGCTGGAGACTGCAGGCATCTTGGGGCAGGCTGAATACACTTACAATCCCTCATATGGAGAGGAGGTGGTTCCTAGGCACAGCGACCTCGATGCTCCTTCAGTCAGGCGAGTCATTTGATAATTATGAGATTAGATCACTGAGAGGTTTGAGAAAGGGACTATGGATTCTACAAAGGAGTGAGCAAGCTTTAGGGAAAGCACTCCCAGGAAGCTTGCAGTGCTTTAATACTATCAGCTATGGGGAGAAAAGAGGCAAGAGAAAGAGCTATTCGTGAATCACATACAAAAGACATGTATGGAAAAGGCTCCCCAAAAGGAGCAGAGGCCTTTGACAGAGGACACTCTCACCAATTCATGGTGACACAGCAGGGAGGGGACACCTTACTCTCACCGCTTCCCACTGGATGAAACCCAGAAGGAAGCTAGAGAGCCAGTGAGCTTATGTCCTTGGAGAAATAAATAAAGGTAAAGAGTAGATCTAAAGGGCACACTGAAAATATCTGGCATACCCTGCAACCTAGAACAAACCTCTGGGGTCACTGTACAAATAACACATCCACGTTTCACAATTTATTTCCTGGTTCTAACAATTACATGCCTTAGGCAACCTAAACAGTGATACCAGTACCATATAATAACACTGCTATAGCAATGCAGGGAAAGTTAGCATTGTGGCATTATTGAAATATATGTTAACTGGGTATCTCTAGCCCAATTACTATAGGAATTAGGGTTTGCAAACTATCTAAAATTTATTTGCAATCTTGCAATGAAAAAATTCACATTCTAAAGGAAAACAGTGGTAATGTAAATAACTTATCCACTCTATTTTGAGCAAACCTTGATAAATCAAGGTTTATCATTTTTGCTTCTACTCTGCTTTCAATGTAAAGCCTATTTTCACAGTGTGAAAATCATTTTGCCACGGCTTTACACAAAAGCATCATCTGTGTGTTAGATCTGTTCCTATTCTTTTCTGACTAATCTGCGACAAAGTTGAACATCATTCACACTAAACTGTTGTCTCATCAAATAAACATTTAACTTTTTGTGAAAATGACATTCATTGATTTATTGTCTCTGATAGAGGAAACTTTTACCTTTGTATATTGAAAAAACATGGTAATAGTTTTCATTTTGCCATTGGTAATTGCTTGGTTATCAATGTAGTCATAGACACAAATATTATAGTTTATGTTGTCAAACTACTGAGAATAATTTTCACAATATTATCTAACTATAACAAGGGTCAGAATTCAAACATCACGGAGAACTCTCAAAATCCCAAGAATATGCCTAAGAATTTGTAAATCAGGTTAAGCAACCTTGACCACCACCCACTTTTGGACTTTAAATGCTCTTGGGCATGAGGCTGAAGACAGAAGTTCCCGCTTCCCAAGCAGCAGTTTCCCAGTCTGTTTTACGTAGTAATGGGAATTTTCCCTCCAAGGGAAAGATCTTCAGCTTGCAAGAGAAGTCTCTTCCACCTGGCTTGCTGCTGCAGCCAGACTGCCTTGGTCTATGGGAGCTGTTTCCATTTGACAGTATAGGACTCAAGCCTCTTTTATCTCCTTTTTGCTTAGCTGACATGTGAAGCAGTCACCAGAGGCCCAGATACTCAATTCTCCCTTCTCCTTAAGTATTTGCAGAACCTGATTTATGGGACAGGACCTGTGCTGTGATTTGGGACACTGCAAGAAACAGTGACAATGAATATGCACACAGGTGATAAGAAAACAAAGCAGGATGAAGTTCCAAGAGAGGAAAGGCAGAATACTTTCTAGATTAAAACAGATAATCCCCTCTTGATAATCAAGGTATCACAAATGAGTAAAGACTACAGAGAAAAGGCCATATACTATAAAGTTAACCGATAAGGCTGATACATGTGCAGGCCTGATATACATGCAAAAGGGTAAGGGTAAGGGTTGCATGTAAATGAAAGTAAAGCCATCACAGTGGGCAGCAGCTCTGAAGGCAGTCAGCAGGCAGCAAAGTATATCCTCTACCCTACTTACATCATAGGTTACAAGACCTGAAAGGAGCAAAGAGCTGATGGAGAAGGAACAGCTGGTTGGCCGAGGGGCAGGTACTGAGAGAAAAGCAATGAAGATGACTCTCATGCTCACTTTTCCTGCTGGATCACAGCCAAGGAACTATGCTTGTGTCACAGAATGAAAAGGTGCTTTTGTTCCAAACAACAATAAAAAGACAAATTCTTCTCCACTTACTTTTGGAAGGTAGAATGTAAGCTGACCTTTTAAATTTAGTATGTAACAGACTTAGGCTAGAAAGTAGGGAAAACTTTAGGTCATGCACTGCAGAAATACATAGGGTAAAAGCCTTTCATTAGCTAAAATGATAAACCAAAGAGCGGAGAGAACAAGCTCAGAGTAGAAGGCCTGGGTGTCAGTACTGTACTGACCTGAAGGTTGATGTTCTTCAGCAGTATTTGTTGAGCACAAGCACTCTGTAAAGGGCACAGAAACCAGTAAGCTGGAGTCCCTTGGTTTAGGAATCCTGGGATATGAATTCAAAGAAAAATGAAAATTGGACCACACAAGAAGGTCCCAATGATGGATGTAACTGTACCGTATACCTAAAAAGTACCAATCTACTAAAAAAAAAAAAAAAAAAAAAAAAAAAAAAAAAAAAAAAAAAAAAAAAAAAAAAAATCAGAAGGCTCTCAAACTACGGAACTGTTGGAGTTGTAACTTGAAACAGTACTAGAGTGCTCTTTGCTGACTCAGCAAATTCATTAAAATGTTACTATTGTTGTCTGTAATATTTCACAAGTAAATACTTAACCTCAAGAGATGATCTTGAATATGTACCAAGATTTAGTCATTGGGACAGAGTCGCACTGTGTGTGTGTTGGTGTGTATGTTTATGTTCATATTTGTACATATATTCTTGGATAAATTATGGTGTAAACATAATTGAAGATTATATAATAAATTGTTTTAAAGATATAACGAATACTATGTGAGGCTTCTGTTAGAGATTTCATGTATCAATAACTGTCTTTCAAAAATATCTTTCAGGATGTTCATAGCAGTGCTGGTGTGTATATATATATATGTATACCTATATATATACACACACAAACAATGAGAAGGGGAAAGGAAGAGGGTTAGGAGATAGAAGATAGATTCATCTGTAGAATTTTGAGTTCATATTTTTATTGTTTTCTCTTTCTACAAAGTAACATTTATAACAGAAAAAAAGTTGTGCAATCTACCTGATATGACCAGCATATTTAATTCAAAATTGTTGTTTTAATGTGTAATCATCCTACTTTCCTTGTTTCAATCTAATCTCTTATACAAATTCATTAAAAGCATGAAAAAAAGAACCAAAATAACCTACCAAATAGAATTTGTTAGATAAATTATGGCAAAACATATGTTGAAATACTATGTGGGGATTCTGTTATGTAATATTCAACACATGGAAAATGTCCACAATATGCTAAGTGAAGAAAGCATGTCACAGGGGTATGTAAAATATGCTACTAGAGCATTTTTTAATGATCTTATGGAAGAAGCCATAATTCCTCCACCACAGGGCCTTTGCACATACTGTTTCTTCCTCAAATGTCTCCATAACCCCTATACCTGGTTAACTGCTTTTAGTTGTTTGGTCTCAAATCAAAGCTCCTCAGCACTTAATGAAGTTTATAATCATACATTTTATTAGTAGTAATTACTTTTGTGCTAAATATTATGAATTAACAAGCAAAGTTTTCTGCTTTTGCTCTTCAGAAGCTAAATGGGATAATTATTATTGAGTGATCCAAAGTTAACTTTTACATCCACTAAAAAGGTGATCTTAAAACTATTATTGCAGAGCAGCGGTGGCAAACCTATGGTGCACGCTGCAGCCAGCTGCTTGTTATCACTGAAAGCTCTGAAAGGTTTGTCATCACTGTTAGAGAATTTTCCTATGCTCTGAACCCATGGGTAACAGTAAAGTATATTTCAAATTGATTCAAGTCAATATGACAAACTTTTCCAAATTAATAGAGCAGATAATATATTTTAATTAGAGAACGTTGTCTTGAAATTAAAGTGTTTTCATAATGGAGCACAGATGAGGAAAGAGCGCCTATAGGAAATATTTAGCAATGCAATGATAAGATAGTTAAACATACAATTTTCAAATTCGAACTGGTGCCCAGAGACACAAGGTGAATGGCCTGAGACTGCAGCGCAAAGCCAGCAGCAGGGCACTCTAATACCTCAAGATAAGGAAGCAGCAGACCTTGGGACTCACGTGCAGAATTAAGAGAAAGGGACAAGAAAAAAGGTGAAAATGGAAGGAAAAAAAGGAAACAAAGTTTTTTGTACACAGGGTGGGGAGAGGGCTTGGGGGGAGGATGGAATGAAATAAAATAAAATGTATTGGAGAAAAAACACAAAGAAAAAAAAAGAGAAACTTAGAGAAGGAAAAAAGCAGGAAGGGAAGAATGTGAAAAAAGTTCTAGATTTGGGAATCCAGAATTGTATGTACACAGGTACCGGTACATATATTAGTATTATATTCATAGCAAATGTCAGGAACACTGGTGTGAAAAGAAGCCCACCATGTCACAAGGCAAGTCTTTATCTTCTTCTTTGACTAAGGAATGAATCTGGAAAAAAAAAAAAAAGAACTAAAAGGATTTTTTTTTTCCTTGACATGGAATGGACCCAGGCACCACTCTGCCTGCCACAAGAGAGTCGCTCAAAGCGCATTTGCCAAGGGAAAGAATGAAGGGGCACATCATCCCTGACCACCCCACCCATTTGATCCACTTGCTTGCCAATGCCTGAAAACAGTGCATCAAGGAAAGCACCTTGTGCTAGGCTGCAACCGCTCCCCTCTCCACACACAAAAGCCATGTATTAATCCTTGGAATTTGTGAACATTTTATGTCAAAAAAAAAAAAAGGATTTTGTGAATATGATTAAGTAAAGGATCTAGAGGTGGAGGGATTATCTGGATGGGCTCTAAAATGCAATTATATATGGGCTTGTGAGAGGGAGGAAGATTGAAGGAGATTTGCACACAGACAGAAGTCAGTAACCACAGAGATGGAAACTGCAGTAATGTGGCCACAAACCAAGGGATGCTGTGGCCACCAAAAGCTTCAGGGGCAAGGGATAGATTCTCCCCTGTGGCCTCTACAGAGGACACTGTCCTGTCAATGTCTTAATTTTGGTGCAATGATATTGTTTTGTTTTGTTTTTTCGTTTAGTCTAGATTTGAAGTAATTTGTTTCAGCAGCCATAAATACAAATTTGGTACTAGAAGTGAGATGCTACTATTATGAATGCTTAAAAATGTAGAAGTGTCTTTAGAATTGGGTAATGGATAAAAGCTTGGAAAATGTTTAAGTTGCCTGATAAATCAAGCCTGCACTGCTTTAATCAGACTGTTCGCAGGAACAGACATTAATGGCGCTGCTGATGAGGGTGCAGGAGGAATTAGGAGCAGTGGGAGGAATCCCTTATTATTGTGTTGAGTACATATTTTACCATAAACAAAACGGTAGAAATTTGAGCCTTAAGGACCCTGCAGGGGAAAGCTTTGAATGAAAAATGTTTCTAAAAACTGAAAGAAAGGGGATCCTAGGAGAAAGTTTAGCTTGATTATGCCCTACAGTCATGTGTGGAGAACTTGTAAGCATACTTGCACACTTACACACTTGCATACTTACTGTGATTTCAAGGCAAAGTAGGGAAGATACAGTCTGACTTCACCATATCTTACGCAGGTCAAGCATCTCTAATTGTAAACTTAAAAATTTAAAATACTCTGCAGTGTAATACTATTTTGAATGCCAAACAGTACATTCTACTCAAATACAGCAAAATCTAAAAAATTCTAAAACTGGAAACATTTCTGGTCCCAAGCATTTAGGGATAAGGGGTAGTCAACATGTAGTACAATTTGAGAGGGAAGAAAGAAACTGAAATACATTGTCAAGTGAAAGGGAACCTGGCCTTGATAATTTGGGAAATTCTCAAGCAATCCAGATTATTGTTTGAAATGCTAAAATTAGGAGGCCATTAGGAAAGCATTCTTTGAAGAAAAATCTAGGGACAATCACTGGGTGATTGGGAGGATCAAACAGCTGGAATATTCCTCATACGAGATTAATATTCCTTAAAGAGATTATGTGTACAACTCACGGATCCTTACTCATCTCAGTAGAATCCAGGAATATGGAGGACATGATCAGATTTGTAGAGCAGCCCTTAATAAACGGCATGAGTGCCCCTCATACACACCAGAGACTGGCAAGGTTTTTCAGAATATTAAATGAGCAGAAACACTGCTAGCTTGGATGAGAAATAGAGAAATAGGACAAAATTCATAGAAAGAAAACAGAAGCATAATTTCAATCAGTTTGTGATAAATTATTACAGCAGCCACAGGAAATACATATAGTACATACATTACATGCTCAGTAAGTTTTTAAAAAAACTAAAGTCACTATTAACACTATTTAGATTAAAATTAAATGTTGGACAATCTTTAAGGAATATTCACAATGTATATACACACTTAGAATACTTGTATATACACACATATACATAATATAGTAGAAAGGGTACTTATAAAACACTTATATGTACAGCCTAATGAAGCAATAGAGATGACCATTAATTTTACTTCAAGTTCCCCTTATCTCTACAACAGAGCTTAGTTTATGCCCTTCCTTTCTCCTGAAGGTATCATCTTAAAAGTATAAATAAAAAGCAAAAGAAAACAGGGAGATAGATCTTTTGCAGATGGGAAAGGGAACAAGAGAGAAGGGTAAGGAAAGGGGGAGGAAGGAGACATAAAAAGAATTAAGATGTGTCAATCATTATGTATTGCAGACATGAACTAAAGAAAATGGGGAAAGGATCTAGAGATGAAAGGAGAAAGAAGGGAAGAATAAAAATAATTATGATATATTAAGTACATGTACCTACTTCCTGATGAATGTAAACACTCTGTACTGTAAACGTGTACTAATAAAAATGCATTTATTCTAATTTTTATTTTTAAAAACATGTATTTTATTTTGTATGATTTAAAACTATATAATTGATTTCTTGATAGCTGCCATTCTTTGTGGGGTGAGGTGGAATCTCAGTGTTGTTTTCATCTGCATCTCTCGAATGACCAGTGACGTGAAACATTTTTTCATATATTTACTTGCTGCTTTTACTTCTTTGTCTGATAAATATCTGTTCATTTCGGATGCCCATTTTTGAATTGGGTCTTTATATTTGGGGAGGCTGATTGTTTTGAGTTCTTTATATATTCTAGATAATAGTCCTTTCTCTGAGGAGTATCTGGTAAAATTTTTTCCCACATTGTAGGTTGTCTCTTAGTTCTGTTGATGGTTTCTTTTGCAGTGCAGAAGCTTTCACACAATAACAAATGTTGGCGGGGTTATGGGGAGAAAGGAACCCTTCTCCATTGTTGGTGGGAGTGCAGACTGGTGCAACCACTATGGAAATCAATATGGAGATACCTCAAAGAGCTGGGACTAGAGGTTCCATTTGACCCAGCCATAGCTCTGCTGGGTATCTTTCCAAAGGAATTAAAAGAATCATATCATAGTGATATATGTGCACCAGTGTTTATAGCAGCACAGTTTGTAATAGCTAAAACTTGGAAATAGCCCATTTGCCCATCTGTTGGAAACTGGATAAAGAAATGTGGTTTTTCTATAAAATGGAATACTACTCAGCCATAAAGAATGAGAAATTAGTCATTCATAGGAAAATGGATACATATTGAGGATATACTCCTAAGTGAAATAAATAAGTCACACATGTGTAAATACCAAATAGTCTCTCTGGTATGAAAAAGTATAATAGTATACAAGATCCTAATGGGATAATTAATAGTGTGAAATAGGAAGAAAAGGGCTAAAATTGTAGGGAAAGTGGGAAGGGTCGGGGAAAGGGAACAAGGGAAAAGGAAAAAATATGAGAAAATGAAAAATGGAAATAAAGTGTTTGTAAATGGGGTGAGGGAAGGCAGGGACAAGGGAAAAAATGAGAACCAAGACTTGTCATGTGAAAGTACAGGATCCCAGTAATGAATGTAACTGTTTTGTATACCTAGATTGTACCAACAAACTCAATTAAAAAAAACTATATAATTGAAATTCTGAGTCTTGTTTTTGTGATCACGTTTTAACATTGAGACATCTTACTTAGTAGAAGGTAATTTCTATTAAATACCACACTGCAAAGACATAAAGGTATAGAATATGTTATAAACATACGCCACAATTTGTCCATTCTTCAGGCCATGGACACATAGGTTGGTTCCAGCTTTCAGCTCTGATGAAGTGATGTTACTGTGAACACTTGTGCCTGCTTCTTGATGTGTGGATCGAAGAGTTCAGTAGGATGCATGCCTCAGTAGAAATGTCAAGTCCAAGGGAATGGGCATATTCACTCATACTAGATATATTCTTTTCAAAATTGGTAGAATATACGTTAAACACTCAATCTCATGTAGCCAGTTTCTTTTTTAATATCCCAACACGTGACTTCTATAATTTATTTGATAAATAATATTTTGTTTTGTAATTTCTAATCTATACAGTTACTGCATGGCTAACTCTTGGATTGTTAGTCATCTTACATATGCTGACATTTAGTACTAGATATACATTTGGTCTGGGAGGTAACTGCATGTTCTTGGTAGCAGTGAAAGAGCAGAGGGATTAAGTGAATAAACTCTGATATCAAAATGTCTGGGTAACAGACACACAAGCTTAAACATGTTTTCTCTTATACAACAAACAATATATATTGATTTAGATATAAACTATGAAATAAAAGATAGATAATAGGAAAAAAGAGAGAGATATTGTAATTTAGTGCAGATAAGATACCTAAAAGTGTACCTTGATTTAATACAACTGTCTTACACGTTTTATCATCCTTTGGCCTTAGTCTGGTTTTCAATCTGTATATATGGTAAGTGACTTTATAAGGTCCTATAAAAATAAATCTGGTGCTGGAAAAATATAAAGAGAATAGATGAAAGGGGGAAAAGAAATGTATTATGTACCAATTTCCTATAATGAAAGTACTCATTATGTACTGCAAATATATACTAATAAAAGTAAAAAAGAAAAATAATCAGCTAGGCCATTACAGGGGACCGAACCACTACATGTTTCACTTACCTGCAATGTAATTTGGGAAAAACAATACTACCACCTTCAAAGGGTTATTATGATGATTAAATAAGTTAATGTGCTAAACATTTAGAATAATGTCTAGTAAGCAGTATATAAGTTGTCCTAGTCATTATAACTCATGCTGCTGCTCTCCATAAAAGCAATCATAAAAATCACTTATAATAGATAACACTGTCTCACACTGAATAGCAATCATCAGTTGCAAAAACCCACATGTGCATTTCAGCAAAATCTAAAAAGCCTTTCGACATCAGTGCCTACACTCTTCCCTCATTTCATTATGGAGTCTCTAGAAAAATATATCCCTGAATTGTGCTGTGGATTCACTAATACTAACAGTGCACCCTCCTCACTTGATCAGTCTCATCACATATAGGTATTCATAGAATCTTCCACCATAAGACACAAACTCCCTAGGCCCATGATCCTCTCCACACTTTCCACTATATTTAAAAGTAATTCATAACTTCAGTAGTTAAACAGAATTAACTATAGCTAAGATAGTTTTTGCTCCCCATTCTACTCCACTCACTGGGAGTGGTCTTGTCACTTGTGGTGCACTGAAGCAGTCACTTTTCATCATTTGTTTCTCAAAGCACTATACACTGTACCTCTGGTGTCCCTTACACCTTACTGATTTGTCTCCCTGGAACATGTTCCTCTTTCTAGCCAGCTCATCATGTCCAGTCTTACACTTTTCAAAACCTTTAAAATGCTGATGCTGGGCTAGGGATTTAGCTCAGTGGTTCCGGTGCCTGCCTTGCCTGCGAAAGGACCCAACTTCAATCCTGATCTCCCCCTACCCCACCCCGCCAAATGCTGATGCTTTCCAAAATTCCAGCCTTGATTTCACTGATTTCCAGACTTCCATATTCAACTGCTTGTAGGGCATCATCTGGATCTCTCATAACAATGACGACAATTAAGCAATAATCACACACAGTTTTTCTCAGAGAGCCAAGCCTGTTACCAAGTTGAAGCCTTCACCATGGCTGTTCTCCTTGTCTAGAACACTCTGCCATCCATCTTTGCATTCCTAATACATTTATTCACTTGGGCTCTCTTCCATCTTCTTCTTCAGTAGCACTCTAACCACTCCCTCCAAAGTAGTCCCCGACCCTGCCGAGCTCTTGATATCATAGTATTTATTCTGTTCTTAGTATCTTTGTAGGGTGATCATTATCAGAAACCACCTTGTTCATTAATGTCCCTTCTCCTGTACCTACCCCTACCACTTCTTTGATCATCAGTGTCTGTAAAATGGAAATATAAGCTGAATTAGCAACAGAAAGCAAGACTTTACTTTATTCTATAGATAGGAAGACAGCACATTTTGCAGATGACGTGTTTATAGAATACTTGGGGACATAAAATAACATTCAAAGATATCAGGGATAAAGTGGAGAATGGGATAGAAGAGGGGCATCCTGGAATGTCTGGCACATAGTGTGTTTGGTAAACACTTGCTGAATCTATTGATTGATTTCACTTTATTTCACAGATTTACATCTGATTACAAATGGAAGACAAAAGAAGTATCCACAAATGTCTACTGTGTTAATTTTTAAGGAAATACCTATATAAACAATTATACTGCATATGGATGTGGAAGCATTAAGGGTTCCCAACACATCAGGAAATGCAAAGAGCACTGATATTTACATGCCCGTGCTTGGCATCACCCATAAGCTAGTTTGCTAATATTTTATATTCCCAAAATTTCTTTCTATAAAGATTATCTTTGGTCTGGATTTCTGATTTAGCTGCAGCATGTAAAAATCCAACTAGACAACTTGCTTTGACTATATCATCAGAATTGGCTTAAAAGTAAAAGTGACCTTTGAGTTTTTCTACAAATAAATCCTTGATGCTATCCTTAGGATTAAAATAGCCATTTGAAAGGAAATCTCTTTTTAAGAAGCAAAGGAAATGTGAAGAGGCCGGTATTTTGACCTGACAAGCTCAGCCTTAAAATTGAGTTCTTTAGATATGAATTGTAAGGGAATCAGTTTTCAAATAGCACTTCTAATATTATATAAAACATGCCTTTATAGACTTTCCAGTTTCAATTTCTGTTGGTTTTCTCTTTAAAAAGTAGTTTTTTTTTTCTCTTATGACTATATTAATTGAGTTGCAAACTTTTCCCCTTGCTTTCATTAATTCCTTTACTCCATGCCCTTCCCCAACCCCATGCCAGTCTGGACTAACATGTATAACATTGAGAAATCAGAAACTTAGGAAAAGATGTTTTATTCACGGTTAGAATTACATAGTTCCAACAAGTAAACATAATTAATAAAACACTTAGAGGTACCAGAGGAGGATCTCCAGTAATAATACAAGGCACTGTTTATTACACAGTTGAAAGCTTGACAAGTTGGGTTCAATCCCATCAAATGAAACATTACTGGGTGGGAAGTGTTCCTGCAGGGACAGGAAGAACTAAAGACTCTTCTACTGGTGTAGGTAGCCCGGGCCCTCTGAGAGCAGAGGACAGGAAGATGACTACAATGGCAGCAAGAATGAGAGTCCCAGTTATGATGGTAATGACACTGATGATCAGAGCAATTTCACGGGTCTCAGAAATCTTTCTGGTGCCTCTCATCCAGTTGACAGTCCTTGACCCATTCCTCAGATGAATCTCATAATCCATTTTCACAAACTGAATCCAATGCATTCAGTTGTAGGACTGTAGTAGCACACATTGTACCAGGATGAAACACACTCATCCTAGTACTTGATATTATGGAAAAATATTATTGCATCATTTTGCATGAGTCAGGTCTAAGCTACATGGAAAATATATTGTTAAAAAACAATATACACACAGGTACTTTTGGTGGTATGGCTTAATACCCTGTGCTTAGGTACAAAAAGCGTTATAAGCAAAGTAAATGAACAGTAGTGCTTAGTTTTAAAAAAGAGGGAGAGAAGAAAGTATTTTACTATACCAAAATTAGTTTACTGCATATTAAAATCAAATCTTACACAAATACCTTTACAAAACTGAATTATATAAAGCATTAAAATAGAGTAATTTTTATACATTAACATGAATGTGTTAAATTATTATATATTAAAGACATGATTTGAAAGTTCAAAATTCGATGTTCAAATGTCATTCTTTAAAAAGCCAGAGGAACTGCACGATCATCGAGCATCCTTCTACAAGGGTTTCATCATTAAGGTTGGGGCTATCTGTTATGAGCCAGAAGAGTCATTAAGTAACATTCAAAGAAAGATAAAAGTACAACACCATGTTCAAATACAACTGACTTTCTGAGATTCACATGGAGCTTGCTGAGTTGAGTGAAACACATCAACACTGTTTTTCAAGACTGATCACTGCTATCTGGCAGCATCCAGTACCCTTGTCAGTGGCCATAAAGATGGAGTTTCAGGGAGAAATGGCATCCAGATGAATTTCAGAACAAAGAGGAAGCTCCAGCAGACCTCTTGTTCTTGTTATGAGGTGCAAACAGCAAAAGAATGAAATGTAACAACCATGAGTATGTAAACTACAGGGGATTTCAAAGTTAGACTTTTATGATGTTTTATGAATGATCCTCAACTCAACCCTTCCTACTGAGTTCCCAGGAACCAAATTTCACCATCAATAATATGGTTTAAAAGTTCATGCTCGGCAAAATCCATGACAATAGACATTCACTCTTCTTTATCTAGGGACAACAGTCACATCTCTAGTTTATGCCCAAATGAAACTCACCATAATGAAGGGAGAGAAGAGAAATGGAACTTCTGGTACCATTTATTTTCCTGTGACAGTAATAAAGCTGCTGTATCACACAGCTTGAAAAATGTACAGTAATCACTGTATTACATTAACTGTGTAAGTCAAAAGCAAGTAATTTTTCCCAGAAAAAAAAATTATTTTACCCTCTGATTCCTTTTCTTTCCACATCAAAAATGCCATTTACATTATTTCCACTTGAAGTCAGGAAGTGTCTGAGGCCATGTGGAATCTACAAGCAGTGTAAGTGGACATCACAGTGAGAGGAGGCCAAGTTTCCACATCAGCACCTTCCCCAAACTGCCCATAGGGCACCATGCCTTACAACTCTTCCCTAACACCGTCTTGTATATGCTGTGAAGCTTTGTCTTCCTTCCTGGGTGCCAACCACGTGAAATACACCTTCACTGGATCGATGTTCCAGTGTTTGTGGAATGATATGGGAACTTGATGAGAAAGGTAGTCTTTAGGGTAATCCACTGGCCGGGCCTGCACAAAGAACAGAGAATTATGCTCTCTTGCTGATCAAAAGTGACTGTTTCAGAATACCATTTGAATTTGTAAAGCAATTGTTTTGCCTCAGTATTTGGTAGTGGTTTGAGGAATCTAAAAACAAGAAAGGAAATTTGTTCTACTACTTTTCCTTTAATCCAGACTCCAGGCTTTTGTGTCTCCAATTACTTTAATATCCCAAATGCTTTGCTTTTTGCTTCTGTGTTCCAGAATCTTGCCTCTGAAAGATTCAAGCATGGTCATAAATATAAAAACTTTTACTTGATAAGTTACTAAATTAGTACTACAACTTCTGAAAAAAAGGCAGAAAAATTACGTATTTCCCTGGTCTCTCTGAAGAAATTCTGTCACACATGTTTTATGTGGGTGACTGAAGCAAGGAGTTCTCAGGGTCTCCCTGCCTATTTACTGCTCTACCATAATGAGGAGATATCTTTCAAAAGAGACAAAATACAGAGTTCACCAGGGAGAAAGGTAACGTTAAGTTCTAGTTGTAGAAATGTAAATAACCTGAAACAGCTTGCAAGATAGTCTAAAACGTTTTTTGTATTATCAACATTTCAAAATTCTCTAGAACTTAGAAATTGAAACATAATGATAAGTACATAGAGCCTGGAATGTTGAGATTAATAATGTAACCCACAGCATTAGAAGGAAAATTGAAACCAGATATAATTGTGTTTGCTCTACTAAAGAAAGCACTCATCCATTCTCAATGTTCTTAATTTGTTCATAAATTTAATATATCCCATCTGTTTTATACAGCAACTCTTTGAGTTATCGATACTAAAATTGTCTTGGCAATTAAAACTAGATATAATACATTTCAAAAATTCTCCAGGGTTTTATTTTGTTATAGTCTGTTTCTATTTTTATATGAATGTTTCAACTGTCATAAATGATATGTGGAATACCTTCATTAAATTTTATCTTATTTAATCCTTGAAACTGTCTAACAAGATGGACGGAACATTATTGGTATGAGAAAACTGGAGCTCAGAAACAACACAAGAGCACATGTTGGAATGGGGACAGGAGAGGTGTCCGGCTCCCCTCTGGTGTACACGAGGACACTGCTGTCTATGCGCAGACCACTACCCTGGCACCTGAGAGTACCGAATGAGGTTTCAATCACCCTCTTCTCACTAGGAAGCATAAATCAGATGAATGTTTCAAACAATAATATCTGTAGGGAAAAGTTCAAAATAGCATAGGGGGAGAACTTTCACAACTGCAATTTTATTGTCTTTTAAAAATTCTAAGTGCTCATGAAGAGGGAATTTTAAAAGGAAAAATAACATGCTAGATAAAGAATATACGCTGGAATACAGTCTAATTGAATTAGGAAATTTTTGAATATGAGGCCAAGGAACTCATATATTATATAATGTTTATTCATAAGGTCCTCTGAGAGTTTACTGGCAGAAAAGGATACCAAGGAGAAACATGTTGTTAATTTGGTTCTCTAATAATTCCACAGTGGTCCCAGAAGAAAGAAGCAAAAGCAATAGAAATAAATCTTGTTTGTTTTTCACAGTATGAAAATGAAATGCTAGAGATACAAATGGATGTAAAGGGAAAAAGGTCCCTAACTTTTTTCCTTCTGTTATTGTAAATTCCAGGTGTGATTAACTGCATCTCAGCTGCTCATGTGAAGGAACTCGCTTGTTAAGCATTAGAATCAAGAGGTTATTTTCATACATGAGGTCATGGAAAAGAAGAAGACAAATCTAGAAAAGTGAATTGGATCCACAGAAGTGTCGGTAACACCAAGAAGTCTGCATAGCCTCTAATAATCATATCTCTGTAATAACCACATGCCAAAAGAAAATCCCAAATATGAAGAGTCAGAGGTGAGGAAGGATTTAAGGAACTGATGTGGAAATGTAATGGGCAGCTGTGTACAAGAAAAAAAAAAAAGGCTTAAACTGCACAAATAGAACAGTTAGAAATAATGGATCTGAAGGAGACACTTCCTTCCCTCCATTTAATTCTAAACAGCACCATGAGGTTATTCCCGCTGCCTAATAGGGGCAGAAAATAAAGTAACAAAAACCCAGGAGATCCTTAATGCAACAGGAGAGAGTACATGGGTGTGGGATCTCCTAGCCTGACTGTTTGGTCACCTTTACCCTACTCTCACCTCATTACAGGTTTATAAATATGTACTACGTATCATAAACATAATTAAGATGAGTGAATTTTAGGATAAGCATGTATGTTGACAGCCCCTAAGATGACTCAGCATGCTGTCAATGATTCCTGTCAATCACACCCAGAGATTCAGGGGAAGGCATTTAAGAAGAGGTGTCTGGCCTTCAAACTCTGATTTACCCTTGCGTTTGCTACTTTTGCAGTTCTTTCACCTGTGTGCCATGCTTTTCTGTCCCAGCACTTTCTGGTCTGAGCCCTATCTCATGTTGGCACACACTTGTCCTGAGCATAACTTCCTGTGATTTTCAATAAATGCAGCTGCTTGCTACTTACTACTGGGTGTATATTTTGCAGGTTTTTTTCCTCATCATACACAAGAGCCTAGGCTATTATTGGCCCATTCCACAGCAACATAAGATCATAAATTGGGCAATTTTAGAACTCTCTTTTTCTCTTTAGAGCACTCTGAACAGAGCAACAAATGGAGGCTAAAACTGTTCTTCCTTAAGACCTGCTTTTTTTCTTTTACAGCTGTATGGAGGAAGGTTTTACATCTCTACAGTTCACCCACAGTAATGGTAGTCTAAAAATTTTTAGAAAACTTCCAAAAAAAATGGGCTTGGAAGTAACCATAAAACCAGTTTTAGAACATCACCTCTTTCCCTCATTCCTCTGCATGCAATTGCAATTCTTACTGGCAGGCTGAGGAAAACACTGATTAGCATCTCCTCGGTTCTCTTTCTTTCTCTGCACCCCCAATAACTCTAAGGCCTTTGCACTGAGCTATATCCCTAGCCCTTCTTTTAAGACAAGATCTTGCTAAATCACTAAGTTGGCTAAGCTTGACTTTGCAATCTTCCTGCCTCAGCATCCCACAGTACAGGAATTATGTCCTAATTACCTTCATCTCTACAGTTAGCTTTTCTGGAAATGTCTTGAGTGGAACCCTACAGTGTGAATATATTGTGCCTAGCCCCCTTAACTCAGCATTGTTGCATGTGTCAGTAGTTTATTTGTTTCTATTGCTCAGTAATGTTGAATTGTATGGATATACCACATTGTTTACCTAATCATCAGCTGATAAACAGCAGGTGATTACTGTCTCTAATTCTGGATTAGTGTGATTAATGGTGCTATGATCATTCTCATGTAAGTCTATATATTTTTTACTTCAGGTAAACCCTGAAATGGAATTGCCAGAGCATAAACATAATGTACCAGTTACTTATTACTATAAAACATATCACCCCCAAATGGAGCTAATTAACACAATTATTGCACAGCCCTTGACATTTAGACACAGCTTAGCCGGACCGCTGCTTCAGTCTCTCACCATGTTGCCATCAAGATGTCAACCCGTTTGTGGTCTCAGCTAAAACTTGTAGTGGGAGAGGACCCATTTCTACACTCACTCAGTGGCTGAGAACAGTATTCTGTTCCTGTGGACAAGTGGACTGTCGGCCTCACTTCCTTTCCAGCTCTTGATCAATGGCCACCCAGACATGGGCTACTCCCCATTAACACATGCAAACCAAAAAAGAAATGTGAAGACTGTGCTAGGAAGGTGCAAGTTACAACTAACTACTGGTAACCTAATTGTGAAAGAAACATTTCATCACCTTTGCCATATTCTGTTGCTTAGGAATAAATTAGTAGTCTGCCTGTGCTCAACAGAAAGGGACTATACAAGGGCATGAATGCCAGCCAGTGGGGATCACTGGGATCCAAGTCATAACTGCCCACCACATACACATTTAAGACTGCCAAAATATTTCCAAAGTGCCTGTATTTTATATTTCCACTGACAATGTATGAGGAATTCAGATTTCCACATTCTCATCAAGATGTGCTAGGGTCTGTCATATTGCTTATAGCTATTCCAGTAAGTATATCATGTAAATAATATTGATTTTTAGCTTACAACTCCCTAATGACTAATAATGCTGAGAATCTTTTGTTACACTTATTAGCCATTCATATATATTTAGTTAAATGTTCATTTAAATGTTTTGCCTATTTTAAACTGAATAGTTTTTTAATAAGTTCTAAAATAACTGATAGACACAAATTCTTTATCAGATATGATTTACAAATATTTTCTTGTAGTCTGTAACTTGTCAGGATTTTCTCAGTATCCCTGGAAGAATAAAAATTTTTATAAAGTTCAATTTACTGATTTTTTTCCTTTTTTTGTTTTTACACCATAGGAAATGTTTGCCTAAATTAAAGTCATGTTTTCTTCTAGTTTATAGTTTTAGCTTTCTTACTATGAACTGTGATCCATTTTGATTAAATTGTTGGTGTATGGTATAAGATAAAGTTCTAAATTCCCTCTTAGTAAGTGGATTAACAATTGCTCCAGCATCATTTTTTCCATTGCCTCCACTGCATTGCCTCACCACTTCTGATAGAAATCAGTTTATCATAAATGGGAAGGTTTACTTTTAGAATCTGTCCTATTCCACTGATACATATTTTATCTTTATACCAATATTACATTGTCTCTCTTATTGTACTTACAGTTTTTAAATCAACTAGTATAAATTCTCCAACTCTTATCTCCTTTAAAAATATTCTGTATTTCTATATAAATTTTAGAATGAGCTTGTTGATTTCTACAAAAAATCTTATGATTTTAATACGGACTGCAATGAATGATAGCCCAATTTATGGAGTGGGTGGAACATTAACTTTCCTTGAAGGTCTGTCTTCTTGTAAAAAGGCCTGAGCTTACTAGAAACATCCTCATATTTTATGAGAATCCGATCTAGAGTCATATGTCTAGTTAGTTTTTAGTTTAAGTGCACTATATGACGTTCACACAACAAAATCACCTAACAAAACACTTTCAGACATTTCATCATTAAGAAACATATACAAATGTATTCTGAAATAAAATAATAGTAAAACTTCTTTTATTCTGCAGGGAGAGTCACCAATCATTCTATTTCTGGGCTAGGTCCCTGGATTAAGCTTCAAGGTGCCAGAAAAACCTGAACACTATCACTCTAGGAATACAGTTACATTTCAAGAAATACTCTGTAGTGTTTTTATTCCCATACTAAGTGGGTAAGGGGGAAACCAGAAGGTGAAATAGATAGGGATCTCTGTTGTTATAAGCAGAGAAAAAAATTTTCTTCTTCTTCCTCATCTATCGGGTGTTTGGCTACTTATGCAGGACTACTGATCTGTTTCTTTTTTTTTTTTTTCTCATTGAGTTTATTGGTACATTTTAGGTATACAGCACAGTTATATTCATCATTGGGATCTTTTACCTTTACATGACAGGTCTTGGTTCTCATTTTTTCCCCTTACCCCTGCCCTCCCTTCACCCCTGATCTGTTTCTTATATTGCCTTCAAAGTAAAAAGTAGGACAAAGGCGTGGGGGGGTGGGGGGGTGCTTATTATTTACAGTGAGATACTTAAAAAAAAAAAAAAACTATCTCTAATCCAGAGCACTGAATGTGTGCATTCAGAATAAAATTAATAAAAGTAACTCACTGTAACAGGGACCGATGTTTGCATACCTATAATCCCTGCACTCAGGAGGCTAAGGCACTCATGTGAGTTTAGGCCAGTTTGGGTACATACTGATTGCAAGGTCAGCCTGGAATACATAGCAAAACCCTATCTCAAAACAAAACAAATAAAAATCAACAGGGAATGTTATCATTGTAGAAACACTGACTCTTGAATTCCATAAATACGGTATATATCTATTCAGATAGTGGTGGCAAACCTATGGCATCTGTGCTGCACAAAGCTGTTTGTATCACTGAAAGCTCTAAAAGGTTTGCCATTATGGGTTTAGATATTTATTTCCCTCAGCAATATTTTGTAATTCAAGTGTAAACGAAAGTTTTCTATTGAAAAATGTACCACGTTTTATTCTTTAATTAGCTATTTTGAATAAAACATTCTGATTTCTTGTTGCTAAAAAATACAACTATTTTTGTATACTAACTCAGTATCCTGAATCTGATTGAACTTGCTTATTCTATTTATTTTTTGTAGAGTCTTTGGATTTTTCTGCAACCTAAGATCTTGTTTTCTGTGCAAAAATGACAGTTTTACTCCCTCTTTTCCAATCTCTCTCCTTATATTTTTCTTCCTTTATTGCATTGGTTAGTGTCTGATAACAGTAGTGAATAGAAGTGGTGAGATTGGGGTGTCATTCAGTATAGAGTGTATGCATAACTTATGTGAGGTCCCAGATTCAATATCCAGCACCAAACCAAACAAAAGAAGTGTTGAGGCAGGACATTCATACCTTTTTCCTCAATATTGTTATTTTGTAGATTGTCTTAATAGGTTAAAGAAGCTCATTTCTATTTTTCTGAGTTACATTTTATGTTTGTATCATGGAGAAGTATTAGACTTTGCTACTTTTTCTGGGTCTATTAAAATAATCATGTAGCTTTTACTCTTACCTAGTCATTTGATATATTATAATAATTAATTCTGGGTGTTAAACCAACTTTGTATTCCTGCAATGAAGCCTAGTCGGTTGTGGCAGATAATCCTTTGCTAGATTTCCTTAATTAATTGATAATATTGCTGAGTTCAGTTTACTAATATTTTTAAGGATTTTTGCATCCAAATTTAAAAGTGATACTGGTTTTTATTTTCATAATGTATCATTTTAATCTTTTTTAACATTTCAAATGTATTTTAAAGTTGATTTCCTAGTATTTGCTCTAGAGATAACAATATGAATCTTTGACATAACGGGTTTCTACTGATCTTTTAAAATAAGTTGAAAAGCTTGTTATAATTAAATTTCTTCTTGAGATACTTTTGCTAATATTTACAATTCTGGAAATTTTCCATTTCATTTAAATCATCTAATATGTTAACACAATTGCACTAGAGTAATTGTGTCCTCTCTTTCATTAGTGATTTTGGCAATTTGTGTCATCTTTTTTCTTGATCAACCTAGCTAAACATTTATCAATTTAATTGATATTTTCAAAATAACCACCTTTTGGTTTTAATGAGTGTCTCTAGGTTTTTCTGATTCCTATTTCATTGATTCCTTTTTTGCTCTGCTCTTTAATGTTTCTTTTAATTGTATTTTGTTCAGGTTTGATATGGTATTATTTGTCTGCTTCTCAAGGTAGAGACTTAAGATTATTAATATCTTGTTTTCTAAAATGAATAGAAGTATAAATTTTCCTCTAATCCTTGGTAGCTATATTCACAATTTTGATATGTTGTATTTTCATCTTCAGTTCAGGTATTTTCTAATTTTCTCTTTAATTTCTTTTTAGATCTATCAGCTATTCAGAAATATGTTAATTTTCAAACAGTTGGAATTCCTCTAATTTATTTGTTTTTAATTTCTAATTTTGTAGAAGAATACACTTTTATAGCATGTCAATCCTTATAAATGTATTGAGACTTATGATCAACATATGGTCTATCCTGGGGAATATTCCTATACGGTTGAAAAGAATGTGTTTTAAGCTGTCAGATGAAATAGTCTATACATGTCAGGTGGGTCAAGCAGCTAATACCTGTCTACTTCTTTAAGTCTGACATGATGGCCTGTACTTTAGGTATTCTGCAGAGCTGTCATTAGGTGCATCTATATATTTATTTATATCTGTTATGCCTTTTAATGTGCTGGTCTTCTGTTAAGAAGGGTCCCTTTGTCTCTTTAGTAATATTTCTGTCTTTACAATGCACAATATTAATATAGCCACTCAAACTCTCTTATGATTGTTTGTAAACACTCCTACCCATCTTTTACATAAATTTGTATCAGTGAATCTAAGTGAATATGACTTTTATAAACAATGCCTGGTCAGATCTTGTTTTCCATTGAATCTGACAAATGCTGCCTTTGATTGTTTAGCCTGTTCACATTTAATATAATAATTAATATAGTTGGGGTTTTATCAGTTGTCATTTGCTTTCTATGCATCTCACGCGGTTTTTGTTCCTCAGTTCATCTTTTATTACCTTAGTTATTATGTTAAAAAAAATTTTTAATGGGACATTTGAATCCTTCTGTTGATTTTTTTGGCCTATATTTTGAAAGTTGCTTTCTTACACGGTGTTGTAGATATAACAGTATGCTTCTTTAACATATCAAGTTAATACATATTTAATTTCAAAAAGAATGAGCTATCCAGCCATCAAAAGGCATGAAAGGGGCCAGGGATTTAGCTCAGTGGATTCACTCTTGCCTCACAAGCACAAGATCCTGAGGTTCAATCCCTGGTGCCAAAAAGAAAAAAAGACATGAAGAGAGCCAGGCGTGGTGATGCATGCCTGTGGTCCTAGCACTCTAGAAGGCTGAGACAGGAAGACTGCAGATTTGAGCCCAGCCTGCTCAAATTAGCAAGACCCTACCTCAAAAATAAGAAATGGGCTGGGGATGTATCTCAGTATAAGGCCCTAGGTTCAAACCTGGGGAGAAGAGAAGAGAAGAAGAGAAGGGAAGGGG
>NW_022900950.1:34906435-34913971 GCF_012274545.1 Fukomys damarensis | reverse complement strand
GGAGGGGATAGGGGAGGAGAGAGAGGAAAAAAAAAAACAGACATGGAAGAGCCAGGTGTGGCAGCACATATACATTCCTAGCACTCTGGGAAGCTGAGGCAGGAAGGTTACAACTTCAAGCCCAGCCTGGGCAACTTAACAACTATAGTGAGACCCTGTCTCCAAATAAATAAAAAGGGCTAGGGATAAAAATTAAAAATGAATATTGCTACACATTAACTTGAATTCCTTTCCCTGAACTTATGTACATGCACATACACACAGGCTTTCCCACTTAGCAACAAAACCCTTTTAAGTGTTCTTCATTCTTTCCTGTACATTCCCATTATGATCTGATGCCATTTCCTTTTAGCCTGAAGAATTTTTTTTCCGTTTTTCTTGTAGATAAGGTCTACTAGCAAAGAATTCTCTTACTTTTTGATTACCTGAGAATAAATTTATTCCAGTTCCTTTAGACTTACTGGATATAAAATTACTGGTTAAGTTTTATTTTGCTCCTTCTGCCTTCTGGTATCCATTATTTCCACTCAGAAATCATACAATAATCAAATTTTTACTCTTTTCCTGATTGTTAATTTTTGTTGCTTTTATGATTTTAAGTTTGTCCTGGTCTTTCATTAGTTTGCACATAACATATCCAGATGTGAGCTTTTTCATACTTAAAATCTGATGAGCTTCTCGGATCCACAGATTGTTTTGCACTATTTTTAGGAAGTTTCAACTTTTATGTCTTCAAAAAACATTTTTGTCCCATTCTCTAAACCCTCTCTTTCTAGAACATCCATTAAAAGTACACTGGAACATTTTATGTTTTGTCACATCTCTGAGGCTCTGTTTACTTTTTATATAGTCTTTTTCTCTCTTTCCTCTAGATTGGGTAATTTTTATTTATCTTTCTCCAAATTCATTTTTTTTCCTCTTCTATCACCTCCATAATACTGTTAAATCCACCTAGATAATTTCTAATCTCACTCATTTGATATTTAGACTACAGACTTTTCAATTATTTATTTCCCATAGCTCCTATTTCTTTACTGGGAGTCCCTATATGTTGTGACATCATATTTTCCTTTAATTTTGTGATTATGATTTTACTGGTGCTTTGAAGTCTTTATCTATCAAACCTAGTGTCTGATCTCTCAAAGTTAGTTTTTATTCACTCCTTTTTTTTTCTTGAATATATATCTTTGTATACCTTAGAATTATTTACTAGAAACTGGTAATTTTGTATAATGTATTGACTCAAACATGATTTATTTTTATTACTCCTTTAAAAGTAACTTGTTTGGACTTACACAGTCCATTTGTCTCTCTGTAATGTATTAGCACTGATTAGCTTTGGTTCTTATTTTTTTGGCCTGGCCTGCTACAAGTTATCTGTGTACCTAGATAGCTTATCAGCTGGGTTATTACATAGGCAGAAATTCCTAAAAGACCTCCACCTATGGCGAGCACACCCAAAGTTTCAGCCAGTTTTCAAAGATGCCTTAGCTTTTACTTTTTGCAGGACGCACTCCATTTTCCCATGTGCACACAGTTTTCCAATGTCTAGAAGAGTATGGAGAACTTATATACTTGTGTCATTACTCTCTCATTTCCAAGGTTTTAAGCATTATATTTCTAACACAGTAATTCCCCAACTTACAAATGAGTTCCATTCTGGGAGAACGTTTGTAAATCTGACAAAGTGAGTCTTACACTACGTTTCTGTAGTTATTGCTTTGTGTTTCCTAGCAGTCCCCTCATCAACACTGCTTTTCCTCTTGCTTTTGGACTCCTAGTGCACTACTGTACACTATCACACTATAAAGTAAGCACCCAGCAGCGCAACTGTGACAATGTCTGGCAGATACAGGAGCTACTTCATCAATTTATTTGCATCTATGAATGTTCCTAATATGAGGTCCATTCCTATCTGCAAAAGTTTGCAACTCAAATGTTAAGTTGAGACTTACAGTACTCCTTTACCCTAACTCAGACTACAAGTTCAGATTAGTAAAGATACAGATTGTTCTTGTTATTTTTTTACCAGCACTGACAGTTTTAGTTGATATACTTGTAGGTTTTCACTTTGTTTTCCAAATCAAGTCAATTCCCAATGTCAGCAATGGTTCTGTTTATTTTAGCCAGGCCCACAGTGGTAAAACTACTCTTTTCTCTAATCAACTGAGAAGATACAGAGAGGTAAGAACAGCAGCAGCCTCAGGCAAGAAGGCTTCAACCTCCACTGTTCTTATCCAAAAGGATAGCAATTTTGTGGGAATAAGTGTTTCTTAGTTTATAATTAGCCTGTATTTGATTTCTAGAATCTTGCCCTGGTTATTTTGACAATTTTTCCCAGTTTGATAATTATATTTTGTATAGAAAATTCACTGACCATTATACAATGCCACATTCACTAGGGGCATATAATTTTGGAAGAAGAGAACCATGTGCTCCGACACTTTCCCCTTAAGAAAGGGATGGATTGAATATTTTTGTATGTCTATGACTTCATGATAACATGTACTAACCAAAATTGGATGGAATGTGGCCCGGGTAGTGTTGTCACTGATACTGTTTCCAAATAATCTATCTCTAATTCAGTAAGAAGTTTAGATATAATCTCTTTGTCTCATATTTCTCTGTCAATATGAACAAATATATCATTGGCTCGTGTTCAAATATTACAAACAGAAGGTACTGTCCAAATTATTTCAAATTCTCTAAAAAAGGATTAAGAATTGGAAGAAACAGCACTATCTGTTGGGGAGGACAGGTCTTAAACATATTTTAGGATTTATGGAAAGGTTTAAAATTCATTGCACAATTAGAGAAACTGAGTTTTAAAGTGTGGGACAACAATTTTTAAAAATTTTTTGAATTACCTTCAAAGGAGTTTTGCTCAAGGATTAAATTATTTTTCTTCTCTTTTCTCATCATTTTATTAACTAATGTGTTCTTTCCCAGGAGAAAATGTTGCTATAAAAATCTAAGACTGGTCACAATAACCTTGATAAATTACTTTCCTCATACACCAGCAGTTGAACTACCCTTCCTTTTCTGAATGAAACATAAGATAAAGCAGAAGAAGCGACAGAATATGTTACTTTTCTAAGTCATCAAAACATAACATCTAGGTTTAAAATGAGTAAGCCCTCTCAAGGCCTTAAAAGTCTCAGAAGTACCTTCTGACTGGAACCAGGAAGGAGATTTCCTATTAATTTCTCTCTGTTAAAGGTCTATTTTTATTCTCCCTTCTGTTGCAAGGACATAGAAATGGATTCTGCTTTCTTGATAATGTAAATATTTTCCTTGCTTTGTACAAGTTGTTTTCAATAGCGGTGTTTCTGCCCTGCTCAATGTTCTATAGCGCTATGTATGATAGCATTTGTAACTGGTTACTAAATAAAGCAGAAAGACTACATTTTCAGCAAAAGGAACAGCACTTATAATATACATGCATTTATATACAAATTTCAAAAAGCTTTCAATTTCTTGAAGGAATACATTTAATGGGTGTAGGTATAAGGTTGTTTTTTAGTTTACATATATCTGCTATTACTCTTAAAAGAACATCCCCTGACTAGATTCTTAAAATGTTACTAAAAATAATGTAGACAGATTTCTTTTTCCAACCCCCAAATGCATATAGTGAAGTAATAAATACTAATAACTCCTGGTAAACATTATTTTGCTCTTTTTTCTATAACCTGTCAAATATATTCAGATAACATATTGAACTTTAATAGGTTTTAAGTACTTTGTTTAGTAGTGAACAAAGGAGAGAAGGCCCGCTGGGGGGAAAAAAATGAATACAGATGAACAGTGTAAAAACTGAGGATACTGCAGGATTACTTACATGTGACAGTTAGTAGGACAATACTAGGTAAGTCCTTTATATTTCTAGACAACATTCAATTTTAAATGTCAACAATTTAACTTAAGAGAGAAAGGGAGGGAGGGAGGAGGGAGCGGGGAGAACAAGGGTGAGAAGAAGGAGAAGGGGGGAGAAGGAGAGAGAAAGAAGCTTTTCCCTAGTTCTATATAGGTAAGTGCATTAGTCCAGTATCATTTGGTGTTCTAGATGTTTTTGTCTTCTATCTTCATGAGGTACATGGAAGATATGTTATCTGCTAAGAAGGTTCCCCTGAGCCAGTCAACATAGTTCTTAAGATCATTTCCAAAACATGAATAGAGAACTAAGTAGAATGCTCAAGTGAGAAGAAAATCTCTTCCTTATCCCCAAGGTAGAAATAGAAACCACTGCCTCACCTGATGGAAGAGGGGACTGTGTGTCACAGGGATTCCCAAGCCACTGAAGCACATGCCCAGGACCATGTCGTCAGGTGCATCGTTGCTGTAGCATCGACACTTACTGGCGAGAAGTCTCCTAATGGCTTCTCTGCTGAAGACCATGCTGAGAAGGAGCCAGAACAGACAGAGAAAGGCATTACAGCAGATCCACAGAGCCTGTCAAACTGAACAGAGGGCCATGGCCCAGAGGCCACACTGCTAAGAGAGGTAAGATAAGTTCAGAGCAGCAGACTCACATTTCCTACTTACTCTGGAGAATTTTTTTGTTGTTTCTTATGAAAGCAAAATCAATTTACCTACCTAAAAAGCAATTTCAGTATTTCCTAATAATATTATGTAATGTTCTTGTTCTAATATGACATTTGGAAAAAGAGAATAGTTCTTTAGTTTCAAAATCCTTGATGAATCAGCAACAAATTCTACCAACATTCCTATCAGGTAGCTGTCAAGTGTCAGAAATACTATGTATCTTAGTCATATATATCATGACTGATATATTAGTTACTTTTTTCTGTTGAGACAAAATACCCCATACCCAAGGTTTACTTAGCTTGCAGTTTTTAAAGGTTTCAGTCCACAGTTGACTGGATACAAGGCAAGGTGACATAGCAGAGGGGCATCACAGAGGAGAAACAGTTCATGGCAGGCAGAAGACAGAAAAAGCAAGCAAGCAAATGACAAGAGACAATTATCTTTCTGTCCTTTATATCTTACCCAGGACAGGTAGTACTCATTTAATGCTAGTGCTCTTAATCCTAACACTGCACTATGAATCAATCCATCATCACACATTTTTGATCTAGCCACCTCTGAAAAGCTCCACCTATGATCGCATGAGGCTTTGGGGAAACATCTACACACAGCTATAAAAACTGACAAGGAGATGAAACCTCATTTTAAAAAACCACCCACTGCACAAGTGATTCCAGTCTTTAGAAGCTTCCTGCAGCTGGGGCTGGAGCTCAGTGGTAGAGTGCTGGACTGAGGCATGAGGCCCTGGGTTCTACCCTCAGAATCACAAAACAAAACAAATAAGAAAAACAAGCAAAAAAAAAGAACTACACATACAAAATAAGTTTCCTTAGGCATCAACAGGGTGAGGGAGGAGGAGGCTGGGAGAGAGAGAAGAATATGAATAAGAATACAGGGATTTTCTTGCAGGACTCCAGTCCATCCCAGTCTTTCTGTGCTTCCCTCAGCAATGCAAGAGCCCAGAAAGTTTAAAACAATCTTTTCCAGACTTCAAGTCCAGCTAGGTCCTGGATTCATAACATAACCGTGAGCCCCAATTTCACCACACAACGAGCCCTATACTAGAGGAGATTGACTGCTTCCGGTCCTGTTGGTCTAGGTAGCAAAGGTGGTTGCAAGGGCAGCTGTGAGCTCAGGAAGAGCCCCTTGGGCCTGGCTCCAATGAAGCACTGTGATTCTGAAGCAGCAGGGGCCAAGGTATCAGAAGGGCCCAGTAAACAGCACTTTCTCTCTTTCTCTAGCCACAGGGACAACAGCTACTTTCTACAGTAACTGATTGCTAGGTAAAGCCTCCTCTTCTCTTTCAGTACTGTGGCCTTTCCCAATACTTTTAGCATCAAGTTCTTGCAATAAATTATCCTCTCTTTAAAAATATAGATTGGGTTCTGGTTCCATTCTGGTCCTATGATAGTAATAAATCTTTGCAGATTGTAAACAGCTCAGAAGCTGATAGGACTGAAGGATTAATACAGTTCACAAGTTCCTTCTCAATCATCAGACTTTCTTAAAGTCAAAACTACCTTAAAATTCATGCATATATTCCTAGAGACAAATATAGGGCCTAATTTACAACAGTCACTCAAGAAAAGTTGGTTATGTAAAACAAATGACAACAAAGTTATCTTCGCAAAGATCCTCTTGAGAGAAGAAGTTCTATGAATTGAGAACAAGGATTAAGAGTTTGAATATAACCCCTGATGAAAAAACAGTGATTCCACACTTGGCTGAACTCAGCATAGCACAGTTTATTCACCAAGCAACACCAAGTGCTAAGGGAAAAACAATGCAGACATTAGATGACACCATGACATATGACTTTATAAGAGGAAAAAGGAGTTAAGATGATACAAGGAAACACAATCAGAGAAAAGAAGAAAAAAAGTTGTTGTCAACTATACCAAAAGGAAAACTGCAAGTCTCAACACCCACCACAACTGGCCTTTCTCTTAGGAAGTTTCATGTCCATGAGGAAAAGCTCCCTGGGGCACATACCTTCGGGTTGCCATCCATGGTCGCCTCAACCTGCCAACCCAAGGGACAGAGCTTGTGAGAAGGATAAGTATTAAGAGTACTAATAAAAATGCTTTTTCTTTTACCAATTTCTGGCAAAATGAAAATGAAGAAGGTGGCCTGCTTTTTGCAAAACTAATTTCACAGAAAGACAAAATGTAGGTGTGAAATTTTTATGAGTAACTATTTATGTGAGTATTTTTAAGAGTAATTAATTATACTTTTGCTCACTTACACATAACAGTCTTACATTAATCACGTAAACTAAGTTTAGGCCTTTAACAATATTATTTTATCAATATGATCATGAGTTCTTCCCAAATTAAATTGTTCTCCAAAAAAAAGAAAACTATCCATTATATCATGGTTTGATTGGATGTTTTTTTCCCAGTACTGGGGATCAAACTCTGAACCTTGTGCTTGTGGGGCAGGCTGTGGCACCACTAAGCTAAATTTTTGGCCTCTGTGCTACAAAATATTTAGTAATACAGCAATGTTTGTTATAAATTGAGCAAAAAATGTAGATTCAGAAACAAATTATAAAATCCAGCCCTAGTTTTACAAAAGGAAAAACTGGATTTTTGTCTGTGTGGGTTTTCACACTGGAAAATAATCTGAAGGATGTGTATGATGCATAACAACAGTTAACATTAGTTTGCCTGACTTCAAAGCCCAGCCCACACTGCTGAAATAATGCTAATACTCTAGCTGGTCTGAGATGGAGATCATGGGAATTACCTTTCACCCTAGCCCAATAAGCCACACTTAGGTATAGTGATATCACTATATGACTAACTGCTATTTAGCAGTTAGTTTATAGAATGTAAATGAACAAGCTAGAGTAGCAATGTCTCTTTTTTCTTTACAAATATACCCTATTTAGGGCCGGGGATTTAGCTCAGCGGTTCGGTGGCCTGCCTTGCAAGCGCAAGGACCAGAGTTCAATCCCCGGTACCAAAAAAAAAAAAAAAAAAAAAA
>NW_022900950.1:34904000-34906406 GCF_012274545.1 Fukomys damarensis | reverse complement strand
AAAATTGGGAGTAAAACTAAGGAGTGTGTCAAATCTAACAAAATATCTACCAAAAGTAAACTGAGATCATTCTCCCTTCAGTCAAAGGCAGAGACTATGGAGACGTGAGTCCAAACAGCCCTTTGATAGCAAAACTAAGGATCTAGTGTTCCCTGCATTTTTTAAAAAGAAATAAATTCCAGTGTGAAAAAACAAATACAGCCCTTTCTAAGGTAGGGACGAGGTGTGTTTGTGGTAGGTGGAGAAGTTCAAAGCCAGATTTCCATCTTGACAGCTGTTCTAGTTCTCACAGCTACCCCTCAGGCCACCAGATGTTTTGAGAAATTAACATAATTTTCCAAACATATTCTAATTGTCCAAGACAATTCATTTCAGTCATCAGATTTTAAAAGTCACCTTCCTACAAAATTAAGAAACTACATTACATGACAAGGAAAAGAATGAACAAGAAAATGTAAATATAATACTATTTGAGTCTTCAAAGAGCTGAAGTAAATTACAGTGTTCATCTTCACAATAATCGTATGAAACAGGAAGAGTTCATTCTGTTACCTTCTTTTATAGATGGAGAAAGTAGGGTTAATGAGATTACAGGGTGTTCAATCAGTCAGAAGGCTGAGAGGCCAGGGTGAGAGGTCAGCCATGCTGGTTGGGCCCCAGCTCCTGAATTGTGCCTTAGCTGGCACCTGTCGGTGCAGGCCTCAAATACAGTGCACACCAGAACGATCACATGACAGCCTATGACCTTCCCTCTCTCTGTTCACTCCAGACACATAGCACTCATTGTTGATAGTTGGTGTGGTATCTAGTGTTTCCAGGCTCTGGCCTTATTCAAACAATTGGAAGGAGACAACTAATGAACATAACAGTTTAACGTTGAGGAAAATGAAAGAAAAAGAAGAAATACAAAAGAGAAGATACATCCTGCAGGCATAACTTGCTGCTGCAAGAACAAGGGAGCAGTGGCAAGGAAGTACAAGGGCCACCTTCCTTTATATCTTCATTTGACATCAGATCTGGGTCTTCCCACAGACTCTGAAGCTACTCTGTGCAAGCATCTAGGTCAAGATGTGACAGCTCTCCGTGGCTGACAGGTCACACCCAGTTGTCCAGCCATGATTGGCTGAGATCTGACAGCTCTGTGACAAACTAATTACACCCAATTGCACTGTCATGCCCTAGTCTCCTGCCTTCCCCCTGCCCAGTAGTGTCCTGTAGGCTTCACATTAGTCAAGGATGAGATTCTGCCTTGATACAAAACACACATTTAGGTTACATAATTGCCTGCTCAATAATATTATTTAAATTGTATTCATAGTTTTCTGTATTCTTTTATAGTATATCTTCATAAAAGCAGAAGTAAAGAAAATATTCTACGATGAGGAAAATGTTAACAGTTAGTATTGAGTTTTTTTAAATTACATTTTTTTATGGCCTGTGTTTTTTGGCTGGACTTGGGCCACTTTGCCTGGGCTCCTGACTGCTCCTCAGTTAAGCTGCCTTTTCTGTGCCCATCCTCTCCCCCCACCTCCATGTCACACAATCCACTCCTTGGAGAAATGGGCCTCATCTCTACAAGAGTTGGGTTCTTAAAGCATGAGATCCATTTGGGCCGGTAAACTCAGAGAATATAACCTTGAGATCCATTCATTTCAAGGGCAGACACTGAAAAATACTGAGAAAAATTTTGTTAGGACTTTATGTGAAAATGACAAAAGGAACGATTGAATATATGCTTTGAAATAAAAATAATATATAGTTTCTTCACATCCTTAAAAGAACGTTTTATCCAGGCCAGAGCCAAGAACCACCCCCCAGGACTTCTGATATTTGACCCCATAGGTCAGCTTCAATGCTGTGGGCAGAGCCCCTTCTAACTGTCACAGAACACTGGGAAAGTTCTTAACTGTCACTGACAAGGGTCAGTCATATCTTCTGATGTACCTAAAGGAGCAGGAGCTCTGGCAGAGCCTTTGAAACCAATGTATATTCAGATATTTCTGCTGGACTGAGGGTCTCCAGAACAAACTAGACTGAAGGACAAAGCACAGAAGTCCTGAGGGAAAAAATCCTCGTGAACAAAGAACTTTAGTCAGTGGGATATGACAGAGCGGCAATGCTCGACTGGCAGACAGCAGGGATTTGGGGTTCAGGGAGGAGCTGGTCCTGAGTGTGGCTGCCCCAGCTGTTCTCTCCACCTCCCTTCCCCCAGGGGAGGAGCACGCGCAGAAAGGAAAGGGGACAATCTGTGTCACATGCAGCCCGTACCAATGGAGCAGTGATCCAAGGGAGTCAGAGACAGAGGGTCAGCAGTGGCTGGTGGCCTCTGTGAGGGCTACATGTGCTGGATAGGGGCGGAGGAGCTGCCAAGCACAAGGGTCCTGCTTTTGTAATGGGTGGCTCCAG
>NW_022900950.1:34875165-34903932 GCF_012274545.1 Fukomys damarensis | reverse complement strand
CTGCCAAGCACAAGGGTCCTGCTTTTGTAATGGAAGTGGCTCCAGAAGCCATGATCCAACCAGAAGCAAAGGGGTCCTTGGATTACAAATGGAAACACACTTAAAACTCCTGAGGAATATTTTGAAAGACAGATGATGGGGGTGAAGTAGAATTTTTTATGAGAAAAGAGATGGGAGGGGGAGAAACTTGAGGGTTGCTACAAATGTGCAGGGTTTGCACTCAATGGCAGATGAAACTGATTACAGACTGAAAAGGCTAAGCAGTGGATGCTCGTGTGAATGTCTGGAAATCTTATTGTGAAATCACTGGCAATGTAGCCAAAGTAAAAAGGGAATCATCCTGGTCAAGTCTGGCTCATCTTCCTCATATCCCATGTGTCTATGTCTCATAGTTTTGACCTTTGCTGGAGAATCTTCTTCTTACTTTTGGTCCTTATTTTTGAGACCTGGACTTTGCTCAGGTGGTGTCTAGAGGAAGAGTCTTTGAGTGCAATATCTTTAGGATTTACTGTCTAGAATGGCCTTCTTACCTCCACATGATAATATTGGCAGCAGCCATGGCAATCCGCCCCCTCCCATCCACCCCAGCTACAGTATCTGTTTGTGTCAATTACAGGCCTTTGACAATTACCGAACTTTTTGATACCATGCTTCTTCCTACATGCTTTAGTAATCACAGGGGTATTCTAAACCCTTCTTAGCAGCTGAATATAAAACCAAAAGGATTTCTTGTTGGACAAAATGGCGCTGACCTTCTAACCTCTATTCTTCATCAGGGTTTGGGGAAGGTTGGAGAACTGCACTGCAATGGGTCATCCCCGGGTACTCTGTGGATCTTCAAATACAGGTTAGAGTCAGGAGAGACCAGTAAGAGGTGCTGGCTCTGAGCTCTGCTTTATAAGACCTGTCACCTGGGTGGGTCTGTGAGAGCTCTTGACACTCATATGTTTCCGGTTTGCCCTGGCTTCAAAATCTCAGTAAGCCACTTGCTTCAAAGACACATAAGACGCCCTGAAAACAAGACCCACAAAAGTCCCTTCAACTGGCACTTTTCAGTCTTTGTACTTTCTCAATGCCTTCAGTGTGCAACGGAGCCAATCAGCTTCAGTTGTGTTACAGTATATTTAACTCTTAGGCAGGAGAAGACTGAAGGTCTTTCAGGTAAAAGCCATAGGAGAACAGAAGTTTTGTAAACATTGCTCTCTGGATACCTGAATCTGTCACAATGACATACACTGAAATATGGGAGGAAAAAGCAATAAGTGGCCCAAAGCTGCACCTAAAAGATGAAGTTAGAATTCACCCTGTTCATCTTATTTTAAATGGATAATCTATATTTTTCAAAGTTCAAAATGGAATTTTTAATAAAACTGAAAAAGTAGCCCAGTACAAATTCTATTTTTTCTGGATATCTCTTCAGTGCCAAATTATGCCCTAAAAGTCTTGGTTTACCCATGTTGTAAAAAAAAAAAAAAAAAAAATCTGAGTCCTCTTTGCAGTGATTTTCTTGAGGGGGAGAGGATTTGAGTAATTGGAGAACTGAAAGCAAAATGATTTTAAAATATGAAAGGAGCTACAGATCGCACTTTGGATCATTCTTATCAACTATTCACAGGACATAAATTATAAATATATGTCATGGGGAGTAGTGTATATCAGATCATAAATGTACAGTGTGTATTTTCAGTATGATCTTAAATTTGGGGAAAAATAGCTTTGAAATAAAGGCTGTTCTCATCTGGACAAAGAAAATCTTCAACTCCAAACTACAAAATTCTAAAAATGTCATTTACCTTGTACAGAGGTGACCTTATCTCATATTCTCTGTTAATGTTTCTCCAGTCTTTTTAGATATGGGGAAAAAAAAGCCATCCTAGGGGTAAATTCAACCTGCTAAGAAACACATTTTTCCAAAGGAAACAAATCTTATTGGACATACTATTGAAAACTTAGGTAATCTATTAAGAGAAAAGTCACCAGCCCCTCTCCCTACAAGTATAATGCCAGAGGAAATGGAATCTAGAAGCAATGGGAGAAAAAGATTCCACAGAACTTCGTCTCTGAATAGTTTAGAGAAGACAGTGCGGAGGCATAAAAATAAGAAATGATCATACTATAACTCAGTATATGCAGCTGTCCCTTTTCCCTGGGAATGAGCCATAGCCTGTGAGGCACTGACTTCTACACTTTCTGTGTTTGATGGGGGCATGGGATTGACTTGGGCAGACTTGGGTATTGGCACCTTTACAATCCAGGGCTTGGTCATTTGTGCTACCTGGGTGAACTACATGGTGCCAGAGAAGGGCAATTTCCAAAGAGCTTTGCTACCCTTGTTTAGGAGCTACGTAAAGGGGAGATGACCCCAGCCTTAGCAAGGAGCTCTGTCAGGCAGGAACCACGGGCAGGGAGGGAATGAGGGGGAAGGGTAGGACCCTCCAGAGAGAGGCTCCTCCCTATGGCATCTCTAATATCCATTCCTGCACCCAATTACAGAGTTGGCTTCAGAAAGATTCGTTAAACTGCATGGATTTATGCACCTTTTCTGTGCACTGATTTATTTTATAACATAAAAAATGTTAAAGAGGCAAATACAAGAACATAAGAGCAAGTCCTTTCCTTGTATCTTAGTAGTCGTGGTATGTTCTAGAGTAAAAATGAGAAAAGTTAGAAATGCTGACTGTGTTGTTGTCCTCAACTTGCATATGGGACAGCCCAGTGAGTTAAACACTGATGCACCCCTTCCACAGATGGAAAAACTTGCTCAGCAGCCTGGATCTTCTCAGAGCTTCACAGTCCTTGAAAAACAGGACCAGGTTGGGACATAAGGTCCTCAGGAGTTCCTGAGCCTGCTCTCCTGTGGAAAAGAACACCTGTTTGCTCTATCCACAACTAATATTTTTTAAAAGTTCAAAAGTGACAAAATTAATAATTTCCTTTAATACATAAAGTATAAATTTTAAAAATAACTGAAATGGGAGGCTGGAGCTTGCCCATGATTATGCCTGAGATGAAGAATAGACATAGAAGACAATGTGCATTGGACGTGGATCAGCCTTTCCCAGTGCTCAGCAGATGGACAGATCATGGCTGTCTCTTTGAATAATGCTGCAGTGCCCTCTTCCAAGAACCCTGTCAACCATCCAGTTCTGGTGCTCTCACTTGTCCCCAGGGCTGCCTCAGGAGCTAAGCAGCACCCCGAGCATAGGTTCTTATCTAAACCCACAAATGTAAGTAGGATCAGAAAAGAAAACGGCCATTCAACTGATTTTCTCCAAATATCTAATCTTTCATAGAACATGCCATGAAGTTAAAAATAACTTGGATTTTAAAAATGCAAAGGTTTCATGTTGGAGTCCACACCTCTGACTTAGCCCTGAAGGACGAGGGTTTGAGGCAAGGATTTTTTTAATAATTTACTTGACTCTAAACTCAGAAAATTAGAAAAACATTGCAACTCTGTATGTATGTTGTGGATGGGAATGTTATGGCTTGTATCTAGATGTCCCCACAAACTCTCATGCAATCACAGGTGGAGCTCGATTGTGGGTGTGTGATACTGGCTCATGGCTGTATGTTACTGGATTAGCTCACTAATTAGTTTAGCATAGTTCTGGGTGTGGCTGAATGAATTTCCTGAAGACAGAAGTCTCACCCTGGGTGTGAATGGTACCAACCAATATGCTTGTGGCCTGAATGGAACATAAAAGGAGAAGAAAGCGTGCTGCTGCTACTGCTGCTTCTTGCCTGCCCTGCCACGGATTCTTTTGTGCTATGCCCATATGCCATGCTGTCCTGCCTTGAAGGCAGCCAACTATGGACTAAACCTCTACAAAATGTGAGCTAAAACAAACATTTCCTCCTTTAACTTGTGTGTGCTGGGTATTTCATTCCAGCAAGGAGAAAGTAACTAAGACAGGAAATATTTGTGAATAGAACTGGAACATTTTACAAAACAATAAAAAAACTCAAAAAAAGTTGTAAGACAAGTGATGCACTTGATACTTTCTATTTTATTTTATTCCATTTTTGTTTTTGTTTTTTGAGAGAAGGTCTCACTGTATAGTTCAGGCTGGCCTTGAACTCACTATGTAGTTCATGGTGATTCTCCTGCCTCAGCCTCCCAAGTAATGGATTACAGGTGTGCGCCCCCATGCTTGGCTTCTATTTTATTTTATAGTTTACTACTTTACAATGCTGGTTCCAGTCCATGAATGGGTTTTATAAGTCACTAATCCTTACTTGCTGTTTGAAAAAACATATTGGTTTTCAAGCTAGATTACAATAGTACTGGAGAAACAATTCAACATATCTGCAAGTTTTGTCTATAAGTTTTATTAAAAGTCAACAGAAAAGGACAATCTAATGAGGAATTCATTCTGCATCTTCGTAAAAGTACTTTTATAAACCAAGCATCTCATAGATCTTATTATGTAAAAATCAAATACTCAGTGTACATGCATGTTTATTCATTTATTCACTGTGCCTTGAAGAAAAATGAGTCTCTATGCCACAAAGTAGGAACATAATGAAAAATATGACACAGATGCTGCCTTCAAATATTCATAATTTAAGTGGAAAGTAGGAAAGTAAATAGGCAATTAAATGATAATTGCTTGCATAATATGCTATGAAATACATTAGAAAAGCATTAAAAGCTGATTTGAGGGGCTATGCTAGGCTTCAGGCTTCCAGGATTAAACAAATGATAGCTATATGGACTTCAAAAGAATGAAGAGGAATTAGCCAGACAGCGCTTTGTAGAGAGAAACAAATGACATATTTGGAAGGAAAAAGAGCATTTCTGAGGAACTGCAAAAAGTTCTGTGTAAATTCTTTAGGAAGAGTGTTACGGCTTATGTCTAGATGTCTCCCCAAAACCTCAAGCAGTCATGGGGTGGGTCTTTTCAGAGGTGGTTACATCAAGAGTGTGTGGTGCTGGGATCAAGGGTGTGTGATTACTAAATCAGTCCACTGATTGGTTTCACATCTTCCCGGAACTCAGTAGCCTAGATAAAATATAGAGGAGGTAGAAAGAAGTTGCTGAAGTCTCTTGGGCTTGCTTCTTTACTACTTTGCTGCTTTGCTGCCTTCTGCCCACCATGAACTGTTGCTCCTCTGCTATGCCCCTCTGCAATGCAACCCTGCCTTACAGCCAGCCAACTATGGACTAAAATCTCTATAAACGGTGAGCTAAATAACCTTTCCTCTTTCAACTTTGGGTGAGGTATTCTGTCTCGACAATGAGAAAAGTAAGACAATGAGGTTTCAAAATTATCCCAATTTACTGTGTTGAGTTGGCATTGTACAGAAATTGACAGCCATATTGGTCTAGAAATGTTAATTTATTTTATTTTTTTCCATTTGTACAGGGGTAAAGCACTGTATTAAATATGTAAGGTCATATCTATGTGGGTTTGATTACAGAAAGTAATAAAGTATTCTCTAAATAATGAAAAAAAAAGAACAAGCTAAGACTACAAGAACAAGAAGCAATTTAAATATGTTCAGGGACCATTTTCATCTTCAGAATTAAGGATTATTTTAATCTTACATCATTGCCTTTTCTCTTTTACTTTCCTTTTTAGTTTTATTTTAGGATTCCCTATTTTTAATGTTCATACAAAGAATTCTTTAACTGAAATACCGAATAGTTTCTCTGGTGTAAAAAACTATAATAGGAGGAGAACCACGCCTGCTCCCAACCCAACCGCCATCACTCAAGCACCAGGAGGAAGCCTGGGCCCCGATCCACCACGGGAAGGAGAACCACGCCAGCTCCTGACCCAGCCGCCATCGCTCAAACGCTGGGAAGGTAGCCGTGCAGGCGCCCCTGAACCCCCATAAGCCTCCCCCCACACACTCTCAGATCTCCTGACTGTGCCAGTCTTTGGACCCACTCTGCAAAGACAGAGGTGTTCATCAAGGGTATTTTTCTGAGTTCCCAACTTTGAACATCTTTAAAGAAAGGGTGTGGGAAACCTGTAATAGAACGTTGCAGAGTTCAACCATTTGGTAGGATGGGGAACTCAATCTGGGCCTTGCAGCCCGAGGTCAGTCAGCGTCATGGGGTTCAGCCATTAGCTAACTGAGATCAGAGGTCTTGCGTCCTTGCTCTTTCTGAGCCATTAAATGGTAAATACACTATATTGAAATTTTGTTCACTGCAGACATGTTCTGGACTGCTTCTTGATTTCAATTTAATTCAAATGGTTTAAGGGTGATAGACTAGTGACTACCACAGGTGGTCAGTGTCCAAGTTGTGCTTGATCTTAATGTGTTGCTGATTGTATCAGTTGGGGTAAAGCATTGCTGTTGATTTGATGAGCTGTTTTCTCTGATGTTATGAAGATGAGAATGTCTGTGGGTCGCTAGAGACACAGAAGCTAGGGCGTAACTATATCAGGAAGATTTGGGTGATAATCCAGAGATTAAACCAAGGACAGTCGGACAACAAAAATTAAAATGAGAAAACACTTAAGCAAGACACAAGGACAGACTTCCAGTTCACCAATGGCAAACATTAGGGCAAATGAGGATGAAAAGGCTTAGAGTGAATCACCATTGCCCCTCAAAAGGGTACTGCTTGGGCAATCAAAATTAAGTCCTAATCACAGATCCAGTTAAGTCTTTGAGAAATCTGAAAGATCTTCATCTCAGATGCCAAAATAAGGAGGGGTTTCATCTTTAGGGAAAAGGGCAATGGAAAGTCACTAAAGGTCTCTGAGCAGGGAGAAGAGAGGATAAGATCTGCTTTTAGAAAAGGTTCTCAGAAAGGCTGGGATGCAGCTCAATAGTAGAGTATCTAGCATGTGGAAGGCCCTGGACTGGAACCCCAGCACTAAAAATTGAAAATGATGGGGATGACGAGAAAGGGCTCCTTGAAAGGTGGGGATATCAGCATAGAGTACAGAAGGCAAAAAGCAGAGACTGCAGGAGGCTGGGGCAGGCTACATAACAGATGATGGCTCCCTATATGTGATTATTAAAGATGCAAAAAAAGTAGTGACAGAAGAAAAAACTAACATGGCTTAACAATTCTGTTGAATTGTTTAAAGAAGTTCAAAAAGATAAAAAGAAATGCTAAGAAAAAGAGAGAGGTGACTCAGACTCCTTTGGTAGGAAATTGCACATGGTGAAACCTGTCCTGAGGGAGGGATACTGGAAAAAAACCAAATGAGGGACTAACATGAGAAATGATGAGTTCACTACAGGAGCTGATGTGCCTGCAAGTCATCTAAACTGAACATATCCTTTGGTAAGTGGGTCTGTCAGGAGGTCAGGAGAGAGTTCTAGGCTGGAGTGAGGGGAATGGATGATATGGATGCATTCAACCCTGTGGGTAAAATAACCCAGGGTCGATATAGAGTGAGGAGAGAAAGGAGACTAGAAAAGAAAGATGTCTAAGAAACACAGACTTATAAAGATAAGTTAAAAACAGTATGACCAAGAAGGCAGGAATAAGCAAGGATAGGCCAGAGCTCTGGCAGGTGAGAGAAAGGAGGGCCTGAAGTACACAGTGTTTGTCAACAGCTCCTAAGAGGTGAAATAAGATAAAGCCTGGAAAGATCCACTGGCTTCAACTAATAATGACATGGTCCCTAGAGACAGGAGTAAGGTGGATTAGGTAGAAGGCTGACTGTGGAGATGAGAAAATGGAGATAGTAAGATGTTCTGAAAGGGACAAATGAGATGGGTGGTGGTGGGCAAAAGTTGTGAGACTGGGAACTAGAGCTGCTGGGAAATATCAGCAACTAGGTAGAGGCTGAACCCAGGGGAAGTTAAAGATGCTTTCCTGTCTCACGGGACTTCTCCAGGGATAAGGAGTAGCAGAAGCAACTGTGCAATGCTTTTGCCTGTGAGATCCTGTAGGGAAAAGCTATAGGGTTTTTTTCACTTATGCATTGCCAGTGCTTGACACACACAAGACTAGATGCACGAATGAACAATCGTCTGGAGTCATGAAAGGTATTTCTGGTTAGGAAACATAAATTGAGGTTTCAGAAGGCCTCAAGTGCCAAAAGTTAAGAGTTAAATCCAATATGCAAGAAGGACAACAAAAAAGTTATCATGCAGAAATTACACAAGAACATACTTCTTGTGGAAAGTCTTGACTCAATGCATGCCATACCCCCTGATCATTTATCACCCCCAAGGCTTCACTCAAGAATCTAAATCCATCACTATGCAGCTACAAATAGCTTGAACCCTTTTTGCGGGGGATACCAGGGATCGAACTCAGGGCCTTGTGCTTGCGAGGCAGGTGACAGCACCACTAAGCTAAATCCCCAGCCCTTGAACCCTTTTTTAAAATGAAGAAATCAACACCCCTTGGCCAGCAGAAAGGCCTCCCATGCCCTCATTTCTTGTTGTGAATGATCACAGATAGATTTATGACCCTGCTTAAAAAAAAATAAACACTCCTCTTCAGGCTTGATTATCACTGCAAAAAAGCCACTTTTTTGACCAGGTATTCACCACTGAACTGGCTAAAACAAAAGAGAACACTAGTGAGATGATGCTTAAGATCTTACAGAAGAGAACTACTATGGATTGGAAATGGTTTGAGTGTGTCCTCTGAAGGTTCATGTGCTAGAAGCTTGGTCTCCAGTGTGGTGATGCTGAAAGGTGATGAAACTTTTAAACTTGGTGGACAGTGATTAGGTCACTGGGAGGACCATCCTCAGAAGGAATTACTGTAGTTTTCCAGGGACCCTGGCTAGTTCCACAATAGTGGGTTATTATGAAATAAGTGAACCTCTTGGTTCTTGACTTAACATGTGATCTCTCCCTCTTGTACATACTCCTGCCACAATGCCACCCACCCCGTGATATAACCAGAAGGTCTCACCAGAGCTAAGCACATGCCAGTACCACACTTTTGGACTTCCAAGACTGTCAGCTAAATACGGCACTTTATTTTATATATTATCCAGCCTCAGGTATTCTGTTACAGTAACTGAAAAAAAAAATGGACTATTACAGAACCATTCTAATCTAGGGGATTGTAAAATAGGAATATAAAATCCTAGTCCCTCAAAACTTTATAATCCCTATACATAGAGTTACCTGTTATATAGCAAACATTCAATAAACATCTGCTAAAAGAATTTAAATGACTACAGTTGATAAAAGTTAACATTTTCCCTAAATATCCCAACAGCAAAGACTATAGCAATAAGAGAAAGCACTAACTGCTCAGTTGATTTACCTATATAAATCAAATTAAAATCTTTTCCCATAGGAGATCAGGTAGATGCTTCATTTAAAAAGACTGACTTAGCTGTTATTTAAAACATATAAATCCTACACAAATATTATATAATTGCCAGTCTAAGCTTCTATATTACTATTTTCCCAAAAGTGATTTATTAAGCATTAGGTAATTTAAATGTCTGATGGCTTATTTTCTGAAATTAAAATCAATGAGTAATTTTTTTCATTTAAACAGACAATCAAAACTAGTTGGCTGCCTAGAACAATTGCTATTACAGAGAAATTTCTTTCCACCAAGGACTCTGGCATATATTTCTATGCTATTTCCTGAAAGGGTAAAATGTTATTTGCTGTGGGCTCTTTTTGCATTTCACAATTATAATTTTCACTTTCCACTATAGCAACAGTATCATTTAAGGAGCACTCATGTGTCAGTGTGGGACCCAGCACCACAAACTCACCTCTGCCTCAGGGAAGAGACATTTAGTGTTCTAATTATAGGCAACTCTGCATGTAAATTCCACATTCATGAATCCAAACAACCGCAGATCAAAAATGTTTTTTAAAAACCTATCTGTTTTGAAAATGTGCAGATACTTTTTTCTTATTATTATTCCCAAAACAATACAATACAAAAACCACTATACTGTAATGGGAATTACAGGTAATCTAGAAATGATTTCCACAGGAGATTACAGAGGTTATACACAAATGCTGCATTTTATATAAGGACCTTGAGCATCCATGTGGAGGTGTTGGTCTCAACCCCACAAGGGTACTGAAAGATGACTGTATTTGCAAATAGCTGAGCTCGTACTTACCCTCCTCCTCCTGTGACATAGCTATAACCACCAGTGCCCAGCCCATAGCCGTAGCGTTCTCCCAGAAACACTGGTTCACTGGAGTTGTAGCAGCTAAGCAAGTGCTGCAGCCTGGAGATGCTGAGATGCCAAAAGGAACATAAGTAACAATTACTTAAGTCAAATGCCATTTCAGAATAAGTACTTTTCGCTTACTTTCTATGTTTTATATTGTATAACAGTATACCGAAATTCAAGTGATTTATAGAATAAAATAGATTTTAAAAGGCCAAAAAATATAAATATTGGAAAAAGAAGAGAAATTAAGAAACCAGCACCCCCCAGTATGAACCAGCCCCAGCCAGAAAATAGCTACCTGTCTTGGGCAAGCAGGTGGCAGGTGAAAGGAAGGTAGCCAGTGGCTATCTATCTCACTTCTACCAGCCCTATTTATTTCTGAGTGTGGATTAACCCTCACATCTTTTCAGGACTTAATGGTTTAGCTCTCCATGGCCAAGAGAGGAGATTTTTGAAGTGCAAATGAGTTGAGAGGGTCCATATCAGGCATTAGGCTGGCAGGGGGGGAAAGAGAATGTGGGTAGGGAGGCTTTCCTGAAAATCAAGATTATAATGCACAACATTGCTGATAAGCCTCAAAAAGGCTACCATGGTGCATGAATTCTGTCCATTTCTGTATCCCTTGAATATCCTTTGGCTCCTAATTTGTCTTTGTCATGAGTCAAAATGACAGCTGACAAAAGGTGGTAAGAATATCCACAAACTGGCTAGAATACTGCCTGCAATTTTATCTACTACAAGGATGAAATAAAGATTTCATGGGAAAATAAAATAGAGACCTAACTTTTTAAAGAATAGAAAGGTTAATGCTAAAAAGGCATTTTTTTAACACACAAAAGTATCTTATAGTTTCCTTCTATTTCTTCTAATCTAGAAATTTCCAATTCATGTATCACTAAAATCTTACTTTTCCTCATGACATTAATCAGTGATCAAAAAAGAAAAAGCTTTTCCCTAGTCAATAACTTTGAGTTAAATTTTTTTAGTGGACTAAACTTTGAGATGTATCTCAGTCTGTGATTCATGAGCATCATGAGTCTCTAAAAAATGAACATGATAGCAGGAATTTCTCTGTCTAACTAACAGAAGAAAGCTTTTCTCACAGAGTAATTTTATATGTAGTGCACCAGTGTTCTAGAGACTCAGTTTTCTTTTGTTTGGCAATGGACTTGTGAGGAGAAAATGAAGTAGAGACATAAAAGAGGACATCATTGTTTCCATCCATGCTTATCCATCTACAGAAATACCCCAACCGACAAAGCTGAAACCTAAAGGAAGAAAACAAATTTAATGCATGAAAAAAATCTGCAAGGTTGATGCTCAATGGGTCTACAAGTCCGGGCATCAAATTTATAATCTGTGTGAAGGTCAGGTCTCTATGTCACCAATTTCTGAGCATCCAGAAAACACTGTCGCTGGACAAAGGGCTGTTTTGGGCATGTACATTAAATATTCTAAGCACCTAATTTGGATCCACTCTTCAAGAAGTCTTCTGAGAAATACTAATTGCAATGGAAGACAAGTAAGAGTGATGATACTATTCAGTGACAGACAATATATACTCTAAGAGTAACAGCCTTTGTTTTTTTTTTTTTTTACAATCTTTATTTGGCTTTACAAAAATGTGAAGCTTTGTAGGGCAAATTTATATCTACTTCTAGGTCTGAAAAGAAAATGAGAACTATATGGTATCTCCCTTCCTCTTCCTCTTGCCTAATGTGAAATTGTCAATTCAACACATGACCTCTGATTTCTAAGGTTAAAATAACTGGGATTTAACGTCTCCTGTGGGTTTCTTTTCCTTCTAACACCATTTCCATACTGACAGTATTATTTTAAAACTAAAGGATCACAAATGGAACCTGATAATTATCACATATTTCATATTCACTAAACAGCGGAAATATGGATAAAGCAGTTAATCTCCAATTCTGTCTAGGGGGTTTGGCTACCGTTCCAGGAAAAGAACTTCACTTAACAATCTGTTCCCATTTCTGGAAATTTTAAGGCACAGAAATGAAGAACAGTATGGCAATGCTTTACAGTGCGTGCTACCAGAACTATGGTATCTTAGTAGTACAGACAAATTTTAACACTGTAATACTGATCTTTAAAATACAGAACATGTTCTACCCTGAACTACTAGAGTAATTATTTTTTAACTTTTTATTTAGGGATAATATCAAGATCATAGAAAGTTGCAAGAATAAAACAAAGACCTCCCATATACCCTTTACCCAGATTTACCAATTGTTAACATTCACACCCTTATCGTTCACTCTCTTTTCTGCTTATGTGTATACCATCCACAAGTACATACACATTCATCCATAGAAATGCATGTGTACATGCATGCTTCCTTTTTCTAAAATACTAAAGAAATCTGCATATCTCATGCCCCCCAAATATTAATGTATATTTCCTAAGAATGGGAAAAATTAGCAATTTCAAAAACTTTAACATTGATACAATGAGTTTTTTACAAAGTTAAACATACACCTGCTAGCTGCCCCAGCCTTTCCCTAGGTATTTAGCTGAAAGAAATGAAAAATGTCTATCTAGAGACCTATACATGAAAATATACAGTAGTCTCATAAGAACTTGAAACTGAAATACTGACATGTGCTTTTATTTAAGTTAACCACTATATTTTAATTTTATCAATTGACTCAATAATGTCATTTATAGCATTCTTTCCTGAACAGTATAGGATGAAGCCCTGGATCTCTTACTGAATTTATTTACCATATCACTTGTCTTTACTCTGGAACCACTTCTATTGCTACTGTTTTTCAAAACATTGGTATCTTTTCCTTTTTTTTTTAATTTAAAAAAAATTTTGTGTTTTCCAGACAGGATCTCAGTATGTAGTCAGTAGTACAGGCTGGTCTTGAACTCACTATGTAGCCCAGGCTGGCCTTGAACTCATGGTGATCCTCCTGCCTCAGCTTCCTGAAAACTGGGATTACAAGCATGCCTGGCAACATCGATATCCCCATCTTCTTAGAACAGACTGATCCTTGTGCTTGGTTTGCTTGATATTTCCCCACAGTAAAGCTCAAGCCATGCATGCCTATTCACAGTATGCCATAAGCAATGCAGGGTGTGACACACAATGTCCCTCTGTCCATCACTGCTAACATTCATTCTCCCCTGGGAGAATAACAGTAGTTCCCTTGCAATTTCTAAAAATCTCTAGGCAGAGGCTTTGACATATGCAAATATCGCAGTCCTCATCAAAATATATCCCTACTTTAGCATAAATTAGTGATTCTTCCTTCAATCAGTCTTTACTATGATGGTTACAAAGTGATGACTTCCAACTCTCTCATTCCCTGCTCATTTATCAATTAGAACTCATTATTCTGCAAGCAAAAATCTACACTTCTCTCTTTTCCTTCGTCTTTTTCCTTCTTCCTTTCTTTCTTGAATCAGCTCATCAGCTCCTAATTTAAATAATAATTCATTATTGTTTTTAATTAACTGATATTTAATTTGTCCCAGATTTGACCAAGTTGTTTTCTGTGTTCTCTTGACATGTTCTTTTCTATTTTTATTTCTCTTTTTTTCCAGGTATGGGGAATCAAATTCAAAACTTTTGAGCTTGCAAGGCAGTCCCATTGCCACTGAGCTAATTATCTGGACCCTCTTTATTTCCTTTTTTAAAAAAGCACTTCCTTGTTTTCTGACAAAAAAAGATGTTCTACATACGTTTTGTACCTGTCTTGCCTCAGCCCTAGAATCAGCTGTTTCTCTAAGAAACTCTGCTTTCTTTAATGATGAAAGCAGCACTATTAATTGTAGAAAATAGTTTCTCAGCGCTATTTGAATATCTTTGCTTCCAAACTCTTACTGCAGAAAGAGCTAGGACATGTGTATGTGAACACACACACACACACACACACACACACACACACACACAATTGACCTTAGAAATCATAAGTTCTTACAAAAATCATAAATTCTTTCAGGTTACTCTAATTCCAATCTATTCCCATGGAACTTTTCCTTGACCTGCTCCATTTTTAATTCACATTTTCATTCCAAAGTGTGGAGATTGACTCTCCAAAATATTAACATTTATTCCATCCTACAATGAACCTAAAATAAACTCAGAAGTGCTCCACCCACACCACTTAAAAACTCAGACCTACTAAAAGTCAGAGTGTGTTTAAAATTCTTCCCTTCTCATTCCTGACTAAAGGTACATCTTTTAATAGTTACTGTACTTGCATTAATTGTATTTTTCCCTTCAGTGTGATTATATTTTAGTTTAAAATACCAGTGAATTCACTTGTTTGTTTTCTTCCCATCCTTGTAGAATTTTTTCCTGCCCTTGTTGATTTGTCTTATTTCTAAATATGCAAAATATTATTAGCATGCTTCCCCAAGTCAAACAAAATTACTATATGACCCAGCAATTCTACTTCTTGGAATATATCCAAAAGACTAGAAGACCTTGAAGAGATATTAGTACAGCCATGTTCATAGCAGCATATTCACAAAAGCTACCACATGAAAGCAACCTGAGTGTCCACCAACAGATGAATGGATAAGCAAAAGATGATATATACAGTCAGTAGAGTATTAGTCAACCTTAAAAAGAAAGGAATATGCTATAACATGCATAAACTTCAAAGACATTGTGCTAAGTGAAATAAGCAACTCACAAAGAGACAAATACTTCGTGAGTCTACTTAGATGAAGTACTTAGAGTTGTCAAGTTCACAGAAACAGAAAACAGTACGGTGCTTATCAGGAGCTGGGCCAGACGGAAATAGGAAGTTATTTTTTAATGGGTACAGAATTTAGTTTTATAGGATGAAAAGAGTTATGGAGATGGTTGCACAGTACTGTGAATGCATTTCCTCCCACTGAGCTGTGCATTTTAAAATGGTTATGATGGTAATTTTGTTACGTATACTACAATAAAAAAATGAAATAAACCCTAAAAACACTATCAATAGACCAGATGAAGGTGAGATAAGTAATTTTAGAGTGCTTTCTCTCAATTCTAATTAAAATTAAGACTTTTTTTAAGCAGTCAGCAATCTACACAAAGAACTACTGGGAGCTGTTATGAAGTGAGTGATTGTAGCCTCCAAAAATACATATGTTGTAACCCAATCCCAGACATACTACTATTTTGAGGTGGGTCTTTCAGGGGTAATCAGGCTATAGGGATGAAGCCCTCATGAATGGAATTAACTAGGTTAGAGAACTAGCTGCTTCTTCTACATTTGAGGACACAGAGAAATTGGCAAGTGTAACTCAGAAGAGGACCTTCCCCAGAACATGACCACTCTTACGCCCTTACCTCAAAATTGCATCCTCAACTGAGCAGCAATCTTCTGAAGTTTATTTAAAAACAAAACAAACCTATCACAAACACACTAACCTGAGATAAATTCAAAAGAAATATTGCACATTCCCCTACCTCATCCATCTTATTCCTCCACCCTACCCCTTTTAAATAGCACTGAGAAACTATTTTCTACAATTAATAGTGCTGCTTTCATACCTTGCAGGTTTATTTCTCCCTTTTTTATACCTTTACCCCCTTTTTTTGTAAGGTTAGGCAGATATAGGTATGTTTTTATTACCATTTCTTTCCCACATACAGAATAAAATACAATATCTCTTGGATATCATTCAATATAATTTATTTTTCAAGAAAACAATTTTAATTCATTAATTTGGCCCTCTGCTTGTTTTCTATTTCATTATTTTTACATTTATTTTATTAGTATTATTCTTTGTGCTGCTTTGGATTCACTTTGTTGTATTTTTTTCTAGTTTTTGAGTTGGGTATTGAATTTATTGTGACTGTTCCACTGGCTAGATAAATCTTTATCTGTTGTTTATCTTTAGACTATTTGAATGACTATGCCTGTGTGCATCTCATATATAGAAGGGATTTGCTTTATGAGTCCATTGGAAAAGTTTGTTCTTTCATTAGGTGAATTAAATGCTTCATACTTATTGACATGACTGATAACTGGTTTCACCACTATATAATTATTTTAGGATACAATTATTTTATGTATCATGTTATATTTACCGTGTCTGCCCATTTAAGTACATTTCTTTGCTTTTTAAACACACATTTTTGCCCAAATTTCATCCCTCTTGATTGGGTCAAATTCTTTCTCTAATATATATTCCCCAGGAATATACACTATTCCTGGAATTCATGGGCACTGAAGAGTTTTTCTATAGCCATAATATTGAGACACAAACCACATACAAAATCTGCGATTCACAATCTCCTTGCTGGAGTCTGTTGAAAATCTCCCTCCTGGTTCCCTCCTTCTCCCTGTTTCCTCTGCCAGACATTTCCACTATGCCCTTCCTGCCTTGGAGTCCATCTTTGCCAGAAGCAGAGCACCTACCACAGTTTTCAAATATAAATATTTTTAAAATTTAAAGCTACTTAGGATGAGAATGACTCCTTACCTTATTAGTGTATCATCATCCACAATGACTAGCCATGCTATTTTGTCATGGCTATGATTCAAAAATCTTTCCAAAATGGCAAATGTTTTTCCACAATGACCTAGGATAGTTAAGAAGAAGACTTAAGACATATCTGATTTTCTCTAAAATACATAGAATTGTTTTTTTTTTAATTTTCAAAGTGTTGTAAAAGGTTGAATCTTGACCACTTTAATGACCTGTAATTTTCCTAGAAATTGGTTGTCTCTAATTTCTAATTTTCATAGATATAATGAATCAATAGGAACTTTAAAGATTCTGAAGTCTAAGCTATGGGGAAATGGAGACTGGAAGAGATTAGAGGAACTATACAAGATCACACAAATAATCTCAGGTAAAGATAGAATTAGCTCTTCAGTCCAGACAAATAAGAAGGTCGCAAATCTCACAGCATCTCCAGGAGACTTATGTTGTGGAGATGCGCTTATGCTGAAGGAACTGTAAGAACTCTGAGCACTCTGACTACAGAGAAGTGATGGTGCAAAAGTGAAGATTCTACTTTGATTCATTTATTTGGTAAATATTTGCAACTAAGTTATTAACATGCCAGATACAGTGGCAGGTAGGAAGATACATATTAAAAATATAGTACTAGAAGGGGATGAAGGGAGGGCAGGGACAAGGGGAAAAAATGAGAACCAAGACCTGTCATGTAAAGGTACAAGATCCCAAAAATGAATGTAAATGTACTTTATACCTAAAATGTACCAATAAACTCAATAAAAAGAAAGAACAATACAGTACTAGATAAGAGAGACCCAGGGTTGGGGATTTAGCTCAGTGGTACGGCCCAGTCTGAACTCAAGTTTGTGATCTTCCTGCCTTAAGTACTGGGATTAGAGACATGAGCCATCATACCTGGCTTTCTCCTTACATATTTTTAACCACTACAGTATGTACTCTTGAAGCTTACTGAATAAATAACTTCATTTATTCCATAAGAATTCATTTATTTCATAATTTCAATTGCTTTGGGAATCAAAGAGAGTACAAACACAGGCAACAATATAGTCAGACTAAAAATAAATGAAGAAATCAAATAAAGAATAAGTGAATAAATAAATGATTATTAAAATAATCTAAAGTTTTACAAAGCAAGGTTAACAAGAAAAAATTCAACGTGAAATATTTTTTGCAAAACAAAGAATAGCAGTCTCCACATTTAAACTTGCCAGAAGAATCTGTAAATATAGAATTGGAATATTGTACCTTGAACTTTATTACCAAATAATTATAAATGACAATAATATAAAACAGGCCTCTCTGAGCTGCTTGGTTCCAGAAGTGTCGTCTGGCCAGACTAGTAAAGGTCTGTTCCCTTTCCAATGTGTACAGTGTGTTCCTTCCTGGGTGAATATCGTGGCAATCAAGCTCTTCGGAGTGGTAAGTAAGGCCCTTGGTCTTACTGTTTGAAAGCCTTCGGTGGCTGTTGAGCTCCTTGGAGTGGTAATAAGGCCTTAGGTCTTACATTTTGGAGGCCCCAGCGAGATCCCTGGGTGGGAACCCCCAGTCCAGCCAAAACTCCGTAGGGGGATCCAGCAGGAGACTCTCAGGCACAAACCTTGGAAATCCTCCGGAGGAGACAACGCACTCAAAGCCCTGTCTCACCACCCCGGAAGCTGGTGAGTCTACGCATGGCTGAAGAATGAGCACTACAATCTAGATATGGACTCTTATGAGCTATTATGCTTGTAAATTAAGAATTTATGAGCCTACAGATGATAAAAATATGTGACTTTTATGTGCTCTGGGGATCCTAATCCCCAACTTGTCTAAGAGATGCCTTTACAAATTGCTGTGACCCCTTAGCTAAAAATTTAAGTAAAATGATGAATCAAGGATTTGATTCTACCTAAAATCAGTGGAGAATGTAAGACCTAACTGAACTAAAGTGAGTCCATGTTGGATGAGTTATGGCCCCAGAGGCCGTTGTGTACCACTCCCCTTTGTAGTTGCACCCGTACCTTTGCTTAGGAATGTAAGACTGCAGAACTTTGTAATCTAAATCCTAGTCTCAACTGTGATTAATGTAAATTAACAGGTAAACATTTAGCAGTTCTGGGTAAATAGATAAAGATTGTTTCACGCTTTGTCTGCCCAGAAGGAATGTTTTGAAAACCTTGGGACATTCTGTAAGCATCTTGAGTAGACCCCCACCCTGCCTATCGCCTTATAAAAGGACCTCCGACCCTAAACTGGCACCTCTCTGAGCTGCTTGGCTCCAGGAATGCTGTCTGGCCAGACTAGTAAAGGTCTGTTCCCTTTCCAATGTGTACAGTGTGTTCCTTCCTGGGTGAATATCGTGGCAATCAAGTAATCAAAATAAACTTCTACAGACAAAATAGCTTACTATTTGTATTTTTTTTTTGTAAAAGGGTATGAGGAATAAAAAAAGTGGCAGTAATGTTGGATAAGCATCAAGACAAATAATAAAATGGTCAAATTTCTACTTTCATTTTTTTAAATTAAAAAAAAAAATGTAGCCACGCATGGTGATCAGGGCATGTAATTCTAGCTAGTTGACAAGCTGGGGCAGAAGGATTACAAGTTTGAGGTTAGCTTGGGAACTCAGTGACTGTCTCAGAAATAAAATGAAAAAAAGGAGCTGCATATATAGCTCAGCAGTTGAACAGCCTTGGGTTCAATTCCCAGTACCATAAAATGGGAAAAAATGATTTTAATTAGAAAACTTGGCATCAAAGAAAAAAAGCAGGTATACTTCCAACAATATACTAATGAAAAGATTAACACAGGTGATATAGCTTACTCTGAACATAATCAGTACAGCAAGGGGGTCAATTGCTACTCAGAAATACCTGTGAAATGTGAAGCAGACCATAATATTTAGGAGGATGGAAACTCAGTGTGGGAAGATAACAAGTTAACTTTGCAAGTCCCCTAATGGCCATGATACACTATGGAGATAAGAAAACTCTATTCTTCAACTCCATTATAACTTCCATGTGCTCAATCACAGCAATAAAACTGACTAAAAATGTACAACACTTTCTACTACAAAACCTTTGATTTGAAGAATCTGTCTACATCTGTAGGTAAAGATATTGGCCCTAAGAAGAAAAAAAACCGACAGGCAAAACCTACAGTTCTAAATAATTCATTTTATCCTAATTTGTTGCATTTATAGGATGAGGATTTTTAATAAAAGGAACTAAGGCCTTACCTCTATCTGTATTAGGAATCCCCAAATCCACAGTAGGGATGGCGCTGTCTGCATAGTCGCTGTAGTACTCGACTAGACTTGCCTGTCCCTCCCAAGTCTGCTTTACAATGGGTACTGAAAAAACACAGAGGTGACAAACACTGAGACAGTAATACAGGAAGCTTAAAAACCTGAAATGGTAGCACAGTCACCTGTAAATGAAGGAAAGAGTCACTTACTCTTCCGGTGTCCCAAGACTTGGAGCTTAATTTTTCGCCCCGAGAAGTAACTGCATTGTCTGCTGATGACAGCACATAGCTAAAAGCCTCTCCCTGAAGCATTTTTAAAATATCCTGGAGTCAAGAGTTTCTCATTTGTGGTGATAACTATATACCTATTCCACACAATAAATTTTCTAGTCTGTTTATAATGTTGCATTTAAATTAATTTTAACTCATTTTTCTCTTTTCCCTATAGGTTATTCCATTTTACCAACCCACAAATGGATTTTTAAAATGTGTTTTTTGGCAGGTGGGTGGTGGCAGTTGGGATCCCAAATGTCCCCCAGAAGGCTTATTTTGTTAAAGGTTTGGTGGCCAGCTGATGGACTCTCTAACCCTCTCTGCTCCGTGGCTGTCATGAGGTTAGCAGCGTTCCCTTGCCCCCATTCTCCGTCACAATATTCTGCCTCACCACAGGCCTATACTGCTGGACCCAGCACAACACACACAGACTATGTTCCAAAATGAATCTTTCAAGTTGTTTTTCTCAAGAATTTGATCACAGTGAGGAAAAGTTGCCTAATACAATGGGAAATAGAAATATCTCTACTGAAAGGAATATCTGGTGAGATTCTAGCTGAGACATAAATGTCCCTCCTAGACTGGAGTGTGGGAGGACCTTTCCAAACTGTGAATAGTGCTGTGCCTTCCTGGCAAGTGCAAGGTCCTGAGTTCGATTCCCAGTACCAGAAAAAGAAAAAAAAAAAAAAGAGCCCGTCTTCAAATTTGTATGCCGCTCGCTGCCCAGAGATTTCACTAGACTACCCAATTCTATAGTGAGCATAACCTTGCCACTGGTAATCACTGCATATGATGACTGGTATTAAAGACATATATTTGAAAAATGTGGGAGAAATAAAATTGAGATTCACTATAGACTTTAAAACTATCAACACTAGATAAGTTGTTGAAAACAGAACAGACTTTAAGTTTAGATGCATACCTGATATATAGACAGCTCCTGGCTTAGTATTAATTCATATATCAAATATCCAAATAATTGTTTTCTTCCCTCTATACATGTTTTAAAATTACTATCCAAGCATATCTATGCTTTAAAATGAGTTTCTGCTGTTGTTTTAGTAAGGGAGATTGTATTCAGATTTTAGACCCTATTAATTGAAGAATCTTAACTCTGGTGAACGAAATCTTCATTTTTTTTTTTGAGATTTTTATTACATTGGGAATGTTTCCTTGATTCCAACACAAATTAAAATAAATTATATGCCAAAACTGTCCCTGAAATGTGAAATCCAAATGTTTAGCTATGTAAATCAGCAAACCGGAGTCCAGCTCAAATAGCCCTTCACTCTTATATACAAAAGTGTATTATTTTATAATCCACTATTTACCAGCCTTTAAGAAAGAGAAACAATTATGAATTCTGAATACCTATAATGTTATCACCAAATTATCCATTAAATATTTTTATACATTAAAATATAAGTTTCTATTAACATAGAAAAGCAGACAATCATGAAGGGTTCCTCCTGTCAAAATAGTAAAAGAAGCACTAAAAGAGGACGTGCAAGAGGACAAGGAAAAAAGAAAAACTTTTTTAAAAACCTGACTTTGTTCTACTTTCAAATTTCAGCGCAACAAAAATCTTTTCACCCTGGCAGTGCAGTTGCAGTTTGTTTTACATATAATAAGCAAAGGGACTTGCCTCAGAAAGGCTTCTTGCAGCTTGCAGTCTTAAAAGTTCACAGCCTTGGGTAAAATTTCATTGCACAACTTTGGAAGAAGCTGTGAGGAAAGGTCAAGAACTTTCCTCAGTTCCCAGCATGGGTCCTTCAGCCTGTGCAAAGTCCTACTTTCAATTTCCTGTACCTGTAGCTCTGTCCTTTTATTCTAATAGCTTTATTAAACAGCACAGGTGTTTCCTCCTCGATTATCTAATTTAAATAAAACTAGAACCTAAGTCAAATGTGAGCCAGCTCTCTGCTATACCTAACTAGTTGACTTCAGTTCTAGTTTGAAATAGATATTTCATTAAAGAAACTGCTGTGTGTGTGATTAATTCCCCAACATCTGGCAGAGTACCGAGGACACAGTAGATGCTCAGTGAATACTTGAATAAGGAATGAATTTTGTAAGAATCACAATAAAAGCTGCAGGACTATTTTTAGAAACTAAAAAATTTTGTTCATAATATTAATTCATCCTTTGGTAGCAAACTGGTACTATTATTAACAATTACTTAGGGCCAGGGATTTGGCTCAGCAGTTCGGTGGCCTGCTTTGCAAGCTCAAGGACCCAAGTTCAATCCCAGTACCAAAAAAAAAACCAAAAAATAAAACAAAACAAAAAAACCATCATTTAAAATTAATAAAAAAAAAATAGTCCAAACATTTTATAGTAAGATATTATAATTCTATAATACCTAATACATTCAATAGCTTGTATGGGTCTCTCCTCTTATCGATCGATGTAGCTTCAATACTATTATGGTAGTTAAAAATTTGAAGATAAAGACTTTTAAAATAGCAAGTTAAGATTTTATGCACAATGAGAGTTTATTCTAAATTAAACTTTTAAAATATTGGCCTATGTTATTAACATAGTCTCAATTCTAAAATGAGTTCATTTTATTACTTACAAACTACTTCACATTGCATTAAGGCACTGCATTGCTCAAGAAATTAAACTGCTTACTTCTAGAGAGTGATATGATATCTCATTTTCAATAAAGAGAAGCATACTTTCTACCACATAATAATACCGAGTGCTCTTTTCAAGAAAGGTTGCCATAGGATAACTTAAAATTGGGGTAAAGTATAAAATTTACTATGAAAAAAAGCTCAGCTGCATTAATGGCATAAATATTTATTAGTGCTTTCAAGATTTAAGTAGGAGATGTATCTCACTACAAGGTAAAGAAACATAAATTTTTACCCTCTATCTATCCTTCAATAATTAATCTAATTACTTCATCTGATTAGAGTGTGGCCTTCCATCTGTCTGCATTTTAATGCAAGCCTTACCTTTTAAATAAGCAGATTGTGCCCAGGTACCTGCGGCCTCTTTCACCAAACAGTACCCCAGCTACCAAACACTCCTAATAAATTAGTTCCAATTTGACTTTCTAGACAAGATCACAGTGGTAAAGACAGGAAATAGGTTTTGTCTCTTTTTAACTTGAAAGGAATAAGGCATTTATTTTTAAAAGCTTGGGAAACTGTGAAAAGGAACTAAAGGCTGAGCAGATAGCAATTTGACCTCTTTAATTAGAGAGAGACTAAATAAAGGAGCAGAGCAATTCACAATGCAATATTTGATGAACACACACAGTGGCAGCCCAAGGTGCCCGAGGCACGCATTAGAGCTCCACGGCAGAATGATGGCAAGAACATGCCTAAGGTTTTCTGACAGCTGACTCAAGAGGAAGTCATCAAACTGCATATTAAAACTTCAGAGATCTTTTCCTTGCTTATGTATATTACATGCTCTGTTCAGTTCATCATCATATATAATAATTTTTGTTTTGGTTTGGTTTTTGGTTTTTTTTGGTACCAGGGATCAAACTTGGGTTCTTGAGCTTGTGAAGCAGGCACTGGAACCACAGAGCTAAATCTCTGGCCAAATATACAATAATTTTAAAGTTTCTTCAAAACCCTACTGCATGCTTGCCCCTCAGAAAGCACTGCTGTCTCAATGGTGTCAAAATGTATTGCTTTACAAAAAAATAAAACATTGCTTGTTTTTGCTAGCTGTGCTCTAAGAATACTGTAATTTAGTAATGGCGAACCTTTTAGAGATGAGTGCCCAACCTACAAGCCAAAACCTACTTATTTATCTCAAAGTGCCAACAACGTAATTAAATCTGAATATTGAGGTTTTAGTTTACAAAAAACAACTCATACATTAACATCTTTTGTCTTAAAAAAATAATAACACGCATGGCATAAGTTCCCCACCACTGCTCTAGCTCATTTATAGCAGAATCCAGGCAAATGTACTTATGAAGATGTTTCACAGTCAGGTAAAAAAAAAAAAGTACAACATTTAAGATATTTTTTAAAATTTTGGAACTTGGTTTTATGATCAATTTGTCCAACAGAGTATTAAAAAAGACTTTTTTTTTTCATTTTTTTTGAGACAGGGTCTCACTATGTAGTTGAGATTGACCTGGAACTCACTATGTAGCCAAGACTGTCTTGAACTCACAGTGATCCTCCTGCCTCAGCCTCCCAAGTGCTGGGATTACAGGCATGCGCCACCATGCCCAGTTTAAGAAAGAATTAGACACATTTTCCCTTTCCACGTCCATCCCTCATCCTCATTGGGGAGGTGATCAACCTTAATAAAACAGTATGTGCCCACAAATATAGCCCCTTCTTAATTGTTCAATGTAATTTCTTAATCTATGGTTTTTGCTTTCACTGCCATTTATTAGTGTGGGTGTGTGTGTGTGTGTGTGTGTGTGTGTGTGTGTGTTACTGGGGATCAAACTTGGGTCCTTGCGCTTGCAAGGCAGGAGCCATAACCACTGAACTAAATCCCTGGCCCCTTTCACCGCCATTTAACTTATGTTCCTTCAAGTATTTCTACCACAGAGTGCACAGAGAACACGAAAAAGAAAACGGTGACCCAGTCCAGATATTCTGGTTGATTACAACAGAAATCTGCTTGGACAAGACAGAGTGGCAGTCTAAATTCCTAGCCCAGTGTGCCTTGGAGATCACATGTGGGCTTCAATTCCTTGCAACATTCACTGCTAGTGAAAATGAAAGTCTTTCACAGCTTCTGGCCAAACACAAGCTGACCTTGAGCATAGCAGTACAGCAAGATAAATATCAAAGATCATTTATACAGTGTTAGGTTCATCATACATCCAAGGAAATTACAGTATTATCTGTGCTGTGGCAGACAGAACACGAGGATTCAGGAGATGGAAACCCAAATCATCCTGCCTCCCTACTAAGGAGACCACAAGGAGCAGGGCTACCGTGCATCATTCCACACTCAACTTTCTCCATGATATCAAGTGAATAACAGTAGCTGTCACATCACCAGGAACTGTAAACATGAAATTTAATGATGGTTTACTGTCTATATGAAAAATACACCAGAACATTTTTTAAAATCAGCAGTGAGAAGCAGTTATGATGGCACTGACATTGTCATTGATAGGATTACTAGATCATTCTTTAGCCACCTACTGGTTACACTAGACATCTAAAAGGAAGAGCAGAGTTCAGTAGGCTAGAAGGCTTCACTTCCACGAGCAAAATGGGGAACAAGGTCCCTAAAATGCTCCTACCTTAGACAATCTCCTCAAATTCACATATTTTAGCTTTTAAAAAGCTTGCCTCAGAAAACTGATTATAAAAACAGTAACAATACTTTTTAGGGCTCATGTTAAAAATTTTAAATCCAAATTAACATCAACAAATCAATACCTCTGAACTTGGGAAATTTGTTTTTAATGATCTTAACAGGCTTTTAAGATTTTGTAATTTTCAAAGAATTTTGATTCAAAATTCAAAAGCCTATGAATAGATGCTAAAATGATTATCTCACTTTTATATAAAATTATAAAAACAAGCTATTCAAAATTATTAAATTGAAATTAACAAACGTTTTTATTTTTGTAGCTTATAAAAAATACAACAGGGAGGGTTCTTGATTTTACTGTTTCACAGTCACCTGAAAAATGTGTTTCAGAGGAGAAAATGCTTACCACCACCAAGCCTACCTCACCACTACAAGGCCTCAGAGGCTGCTTTTGCCAAAAATACTTGACTCTTCGCTTGGGCCTACAGATGTCCAATGGGTAAGAAAAAGCAGAATAAAAGCTTGGCATCTCTGCCTTCATTTTACATCAGTCTCCTCTGCCACTTTAAACTTTAGGTCAAATTCCTGATCAACTCTGCTTGTGGATATGTTAATTATTTTAAAAGGGCTACTCTAAAAGCAGTAATCCTCCCCTTTCAAGGCTGAAGACAGCAAGATAGGAGTAATTATTTCCAATATTTGCAAGAACATCATACACAACAGATTATAAATTGCCAACTTTTACAGCATCTTCTTGCAAACCACCAAAGTAACACCCAGAAGTCATTGTCCTAATTAATTTCATCTTGTTTTTCTGACTTGTTCTACCTCTAAGTCAGTCTCTCTCCTGTAGCTGCCTAGAATCCAGGAACAAGATCTGACGCATAAATATCCTGTGACAAGTACTGACACTACTGTACTGTTCAAGCAGCAGCAAGTTTCTTACCCAGTATGACTAACACTGAGATAGTGATCAACCAGACCTGAGATAGTAACCAAGACTTCTTGAGTATGCACGCTTCTTGCCTCTTTGTTCTTCCCTTATATAAAAACCCAGAGCTACTGCCAATACCCCAAAGATAGGGCTGAGGATGCTGGTCCTGCTGCTTCTCCAGTATGGCCATACTGAATAAATTCCTTTCCTGTTTTCACCACCATGTGTCTCCTCTTTGGTGAACTGGGGCAAGTGGCAAGCCAAGTCAGGCCACAGGTCTAAGACTCCAGAATACTACTACTATAGAAGTACTTCAAAGAAAATGAGTTCTCCTAGCTGAAAGCAGTCTTAGCAGCTCCCCACTCAGGCCCTCCCCACCTTCCCCATAACTACTGACCTCCCCATGAACTTCTAGCTAGACAGTCATATTAAGTTTTATAACCCCCAAGGAACTATATGCTCTGTAAGCAACTATATTCTGTAAACAAAGTTTATGATGCTCTGTTCCCCTGTGATTCATAAGACACTGTCTTTTTAAAGGCTAAATTATTAAACTGTCTGCCCTTCTCTTGTTCCAATAAACGGACTTGCTGCACCACTAGAAACAACACCCTCCCCCCAACTAAAGGTATAAAAACTGAAACTTTACTTTGTTCAGTTGCCCAGTACTTTGGATATGAGTTTGCTTGGGCCAGGTGTACACTTAATAAATCTTCCTGATTCCCACCTGGTCTCTCTTGTCCTTTTAGAATTCTGCAACATTTCTAGTGACCATAAAGGGACCAGAGACAACAGAGTTGCTGTCTCCTTTACCTATAGGCATGAGAGGGACCCAACGTGTGGAAATCCTAAGACCTCTGGCATCACTCAGTGAGACTTCAGCTCAGAGAGTGAATCAGCCTTCCTGCACCCAGAAACAACACCCCCTCCCTTCCAGCGGAAAAGGAACCAATGGGATTCGGGATGATTCTGGGACAACAGCACACTAAAAGATTGTGGTAAGGTCTTGGAGCCCAAGGGAGAACCCATCTTAATGGGGACCTGATCACTTCTTGGGGTATAGCTAACCTAGTACTTCAATTCAAGGGGAATCGGGGAAAATCTATAACCCCAAGCTTGTAGGTAACTCTCAAACAACTGGTGGGATGGGCCCACAATTGACAGTGACTCACAAAGAGGAAAGTCAGATTCCAGGAGAGTCAAACAAAACCCACACCCAGGTTGGAAGAAACTGAAATGAGAAAATACATGAGTACATGCAAATAAATGGAATGAAAACAGCTGGGAAAGCTCTAGAGAACATGGAGCACAACAGTGAGGAAATCACTCCAGGCTTTAAGAGCTCCCAGGCTAGAGCTTGCTCAGCATCACCAGCCTAACACTGCCTGTAAATGTCTGAAAGCCAAAACAACCCCAGTCTGGGTCTGCACAGTCAAAGTTAAAATACTGTGACCAAGCTCTACTGGACATAAGGTTTATAAGAGAAACCAAATTACAAATTTTAGCTAATTGACAAATGTACTTTGGGATTCCAATTTGAGTTAATCTTTAATTGGTGTGCTTAAAACATTTCTTGTACATTACATATTCTTAAATTGCAATTATAGAGTTAATTTGCTTTTCTCTCTGTTGATTTAAGATAAGAACACTAATTCAATGTTACTGTTCATTGGTAGCCAGTCAAATTTAAAATATAACAATCTGAGAATAGAAAAAAGAAAAAAGGGCCACTTTAAAATCCAAGGGGCTTTAGCCAATTTTGTCATGGAAGGTTTATAGACAGAGAAAAAAAATATTAAGAAGGCTGTAAGTACAAAAGATATACTTTTGATATAAAAGGGTTTTATCTTGTTAAAAGGATAAAAAGAGATAATAGCAAGACTGGAAAGCTTATGTATGTCAAGAAAGTGTGCAGAAGTGATTTATTAAGGAAATGTGTATGTGTGCTTGTTGGTTTTATAAAAGCCCATGCTATTCTTTCTAAAAGCTCCTTGTTGCTCAAAAGACTCAAATATATATATGGCTGATTATTAATTTGATAGAGCTCACACTATGCCCAAACCAAAATAAACCTGAGAGTGATTTGCAGAGTAAATTTGGAAAGAGAAGTGTCAAAACCTACCCCATTAGGATGTATGTTAAGAAACTTTATAAGAGGCTATACAGGGACTATAGAATAAAGCTGACACCCCCCACCCCTGAGGTTGAAAACTATGTGTAAAATATATTGACCCTCCCTCGATGTAGGGTGGCCAGCCAAAGGAACCACTGACAGAATAATAACTGGACATGTATATAGGGTGGTAACTGGGGAAGGAGGACGAATAGGGCATCCACATCAATTTTCTTAGATTGAATCCTTGTTAAATATAGTCCAGTTTCAACTAGCCTGGTTACAGCCCTGCTTAAAGACATGTTATAAGATACTCATAACCTGAGCCATTCCTAAAACAAAAGAGAGGAGAATCAGCCTTACTAGGAAGCTCAACAACAACAGACAAAAAAAAGGAGACCAAAAAAAAAAAAAAA
>NW_022900950.1:34819243-34875027 GCF_012274545.1 Fukomys damarensis | reverse complement strand
AAAAAAAAAAAAAAAAAAAAAAAAGTTCTACAAGAACAGCAAGAAGATGAAAAAAATCTCTCCCCTAAAGGAAATTCTCCAATTTATGCCCTGTTGCCAAGGCCATCCCACAGATTGACAGAATCAAATGACAATAAGCTTCATACCCTGCCTGAGAGGAAAAAAAAACAGAGTCAATGCCTCAAGAAAAAGATAGAGAAAGCCCAGATAGTCAAATAAGCTGCCTCCAATAGGACCAAACTAAAGCTTTACAGACACCTCTCTGAGAAACTAGGGGGCCCATCTATTATGATTAGAAGGCCAAATTCAAGGGGGACAATGGACCTTGTTCTACCAGCCCTTCTCAACCACTGATCTCCTAAATTGCAAACATTATACTCCCTCCTTTATGGAAAAGCCTCAAGCCCTCATAGGTTTGATGCAATCCATTTTCCAGACACATAAGCCAACCTGGCCTGATTGAAAACAGCTCCTTCAGATGATGTTTAACACTGAGGAGAGAAGGAGAGTGACCCAAGCAGCCACCTGCTGGTTAGAAAACAATACCCTAGAGGGTGTGTTAAATGTACAAGCATATGCTCAGGATCAATTCCCAGAGGCTGACCCAAATTGGGATCCAAACAATGCAAAGCAATTACAACTCTTACAGAAGTACAAGGTCTCATAGAGGGCAGAAACAAGACAATAAATATAAGAAAGATCTCAGAAATTCAAGGAAACATAAAAGTCCAAGCCAGCTTTATTAACAGATTTTGTGACGTGTTCTGGCTCCATACCCTATTTGACCCCAAGGCCACTAAAAATCAGTACATGGTAAATATAATCTTTGTGAAACAAGCTCAGGAAGACATCAAGCAGAAATTACAACAGTTAGAAGGTTTTGCTGGCAGAATTTAGCCAAGAAACTAAACGAGAGGCTGGTAAGAGGCTGAAAAACAAAAACAAAAACAAAAACAAAAAAAACACAGAAATGTTGGCAGCAGCACTTACAGACATAAATCACCATGGGGCAAAGACACGGATACAAAACAGAACAGGGTGCCAAACTAAGCTGAGATCTACCAATTGACCAAAGCTACATTTGGAGCAATGTGTACAATGTAAAAGTATGGCCCAGAAAATGACAACAGCAATGATGATAAAAATTCCAAAGCTTAAGAGCTGCCCCATGTAAAAATCTGCTTATGGACTTTACTAAACTGCTTCGACCTGGTGGCTACGTTGATGCTTGCCTACACCCTCTCAAAATAGATTAAAGCCTCCCCACCCAAACAAAGACACAAGAGATGCCCAAGATGCTGTTAAGGTACATCATCCCAAGATTTAGACGACCCCTGACCTTAGGGTAACACAATGGGCCAGCATTCATAGCTAAGAAAGTCCAAGAGACCACGTAGCTGTTCAAGAAATTAGATCAAGTCCTGCCCACGGTCAACCTCCGTGTTCAGTACGTCCCCACCAAACATAAGGGTATTTACCTTATGAGATTCTGTTCAGCTGGCCATGCCCAATCATAGGTCAAACTGAGGGTAATCTTTATAAACTAAAAAAAAACTGTCCCTGAGAAAATAAATACAGGTTTTAAAAATAGCTCCACAACATATCTACAGGTGGGTACAAGAGAAAAATGCCCATAAACTAAACAATCCCAGTATACCCATTCAAACCCGGAAACTTTGTTTGGGATGAATGGATAAATAAATAAATAAATAAATAAATAAATAAATAAATAAATAAATAAATAAAATCCAACTGTAGGGCCCATATTGCATGGGCCTCATACTGTGAATCTGTCCACCCCCACTTCAGTTAAAGTTACAAGAACTGTGTCTTAGATCTACCACAGTCAACAGCCCAAGATAAATAGATCAACCAGCAAGATTCAGACCACCAAAACTAGTAATCCCATGATAAAATCAGGCCACTACCAGAAACAATTGCCCTGCACTAGACAGCCCAGAAGCTGACTAATTTACATACAGCAGAAACCTGAAGAAAAAAAGCTCTGCTCTGGTCATGCCAGAAGCTGACTAGTCCATGCATAGCTGAAACTTGAAGATCAACATAGAATCACAATGATAACATGTTTTTTATCTCCTTATAATTTTTCCTTGCTTCTCTTCTTTTACTTGTCAGAAACACTCAGTTGGCCACAGAGACTGATAGACATACTATCATTCAACTGAAGGCATTAACCAAGTACCAACCTCTTAGTAGGTTATGCTAAACACTCCCCTATGACAAATAAAACTAACAAAGATACCTCTAGTAGAGATTATAAAGCAGAACTTAAAAGAAAATCAGTTCTCCTAGCTGAAAGTAGTCTTAGCAGCTCCCCACTCAGGTCCCTCTCTTTTTCCAATGTAACTACTCACGTCCCCCTGATACTGATAAGGTACAGTCATTAAGTTTAATAACCCCCAAGGAACTATACAGCTATGTTCTGTAAACAAAGTCTATGACATTCTGTTCATATATGATTCATAAGACACTGTCTTCTTACAAGGCTAAATTACTAAACTGTCTGCCTTGTCCCGTTTGAATAAACTCATTGACTGCCTCAATAGAAAGAACACCCTTCCTTTTGGCTAAATGCATAAATCTGAAACTTTTTCTTTGTTCAATGGCCCAGTACTACATATACAAATTCAGCTGGGTCAGGTGTATACCTAATAAATCTTCCTGATTCCCAGTTGGTCTCTTTTGTTCCTTTAGAATTTTGCAACACTATCAACACTTATAAAACATCAACATTACAAAAACAATCACAGGCCATTTTCAAGATTAATCAAATCAATTCAAATACTTCTGCTTACTACAAAAAAGAAAACAGAAAGCAGCCTTGTTCATTTCTCCAACACCTTTTTAAAAAAGATCTTTAGCCCTCGAGGCCTAGTGACACACACCTATAATCCCTGCACTCTAGGAGCCAGAGGCAGGAAGATTACAAGCCTGAGCCCAACATGGGCAATTTAGCAATTTAGCAAGACTCTTATCTCAAAATAAAAAATAAAAATAGGATAAGGCTGTGGGTTCAATCCCTAGTACTACCACCACCACCACTAAAAAAGGTATTTATCAAACTGATTCTACAAAGCTCTTCTAGACTATGACAAAAGCAAAATGATATTAAATTTAGGTCAAATTTATGATAAATAAGAATCTTTTTTAGATTTTTATCAGTACATTTGCATCACTCACGGGGGACATAAACATATTTTAATTCTTTTTTCATCTCCATTTCCTTCTCTGCATCTCATGATTCCCTTCCCTTTTGCAAAAGACATATCTTCCTGTTTTCTGCTGATAAATGAAAATCTTTAATTGCTAAATTGACCCTTATAGTATTAGGACTTTCTGTATAATGAACGTATATATTTATTTAGTCAGATTTAATAGGATTTGAAGATTGACATTAACTATTTCAGGCAAACATGAATGTTTATGGTTAATGCACATTTAGAATATTATTGATTAGAGGTAGATTTCAATTCATGTTGATGACTTAAGCAATACTATAGTCCAAAACTATAACATTTTTTATTTAGGAAATATATTCCCTTTTAAAATATAATTTATATACATCATGTTATCACATAAAATTTATAAATGAATTTCCCTCATTGTTCCAATTCCATAAAAATGACAACTGGTTTAGAAATCCCTCCTACATAAATATCACACCCTTGGTGAAATCAACAGCCTTTTCATGGAATCAATTAAAAATATGCTAAAATTAGAAAATGAAAAAGACTGCCTAATTTTCAATATCAGAAAAGTGTGTCTGAAGTAAAGTGTAAGAAGAGAGAAAGTATGTTTATTTATATTTAGGATGGACTTTTTAAAAAAATTACCACCATAACTAGCAGAATTTTCTAATGACACCAAGAATAAATCAAAATAACATTCACCTGCATGCAAGGTCACTGTCTCTAAGGTGGGTTTTTCCTTTTCTCCAATATATCTACTCCCAAGCAAATATGCATCTTTATTGAAAAGTACCAACAGCTGCATTTGAAATAAATATTTTTTTAAAAAAGGAATAGCCTTCAAAAAAATATTCTTTGTTGACATTCTGTTGCCTTGAAGTCACCTCAAATTCTTCTTAGAATTTGGAGACTATGCCTGAACACAATGGACACAGTTTTATAAATGGACTGTTAGGCACATATTGTCTCCAAGATAGCCACAGCTGAGCTTTTCCATTTTCAGTTTAAAACTGTGCTGTAAACAGTACTTAGAAGAGCTTTGGCCACTTGTGTTTCAATACAAAATTGTCCCTCCTAATAGATCTTGGTGATTAAAGTGGTGAGATGGGAAATATTGATTAAATAACAATTTTCATTTCAGTGAGCTATTCCATTATTCCCTTTCTTGCTTAAATTTCTACCTGGCTTGTACATTGCTGCAAAGGCAGCTTGATTTTAAAGTTCCATAAAAATAAATAACCCAGAACGTACGTCTATCACCATGAAATTTCTTGCATGTTTTTACTGCAACAAAAATATCCTCCTTCTTCACTGGTTTTCCCTAAAAAGCAAGAAAAAAAATACATGTATTTATGAGTCAACATCTTCTTAACTTTATGCTTACATTAGATCTTACAAACTCTAGGGTTTAAATTAACCCATGTCAAGGATATCAAACTTATTTGCTAAGTTAGTTTTAGAGGAAAAAACGGTACTATAATTAGGCTGACAGCATAATCTCTGGACCTGCTTCCTAGCTCACCAGACTAATGGTCCATCATGGTAACAAATCTCTTAAAACACTTGAAAATGGAAAGAATAACCACCATCAAGGAGATATTATTACCACAATTTATTAAGCATATAGCAGGTGACCAATCTTAGCTATCCTTTCACTCCTTTTCCCAGATGGTGAAGATTTTGACAAAGGCAAAGAAATAGGGAGATAATTTAATGAAAAAATAAAAGATGACTCACTTTTCTGGGTCCAGCTTTACTTTGATGTTGAAAGTTATTTTATGAACCCTTTTTTGGCTTTCCAAGTGTAGGCTAAGGATGTTCTGTCCTCTGCCAAAGGTAAGATTACTTAAAACACCTGGGGAAAGGGTCATGCAGATAAAAAGAAGCAGGCAGAGGGATTTATCTATAAAGCATCCCCAGGCATTCAATTGCTTCATGGGGGTAGGGGGGGTGTTTTGCCCCCTTTATTATCTGTCTCAGACCTATAAAAACTTTCAGTAGTGACTATTCCATCATTTGGGCTGGTTCAAAGTAACACCTAACGTCAGCTCTGTCATATTGCTCAAGGTCCTGGGAAGAACATTAAAGAGCTGGCAAGCATTATGCTTAGAAAGTTTGGTTTCCTTCTTAGAAACTGCAAACAATATCAATCACCTCTGCTGTCACACTGTGGGGTGTGTGTGTGTGTGTGTCTTTCAATATGGCACATAGAGCCTTCTGTGTGACTGATTTGAGAATAACACACACTGTTTGAGGTTGGTGAATATACTTTCCCCTTATGAGAAAAAACTGTCAACAACCTAGTGAGTTTCAGGGTCTTCAGGCTCATTCTGAGGACAGGACCACAGGCCTGCCAGAACAAGGTCTGGATAGTTTTAGGTGAGTTCTAAAGCAGGATCTGCTGCTGAGATCGTAAAGATAATGGACCTACCTTATGGGGAAAACTTGGATATCCCAGAAAATGTTTAAAATTCCCTCTCTAAGAAGCAGGATAAAAATCCCAACAACATATGTTGCATCATTAATATAGAAAAATAACCCCGGGCACACCACTGTGAACAGTCTGACAAAGTGCCAGACATACCCTTCTCAGCCCTCCCTCTTGCTGTGTTTGCTTAAGGAAGCATCTGATTTAATGATGGCCGCTGCTTTGGGAGTTATTTTTGGCAGAGTCATTCTTTGTTCTGCCACCTTTTGCTCATCCTTCTTAATTTTAAAGAAAAGCTGTACCCAAATGATTAAGATGTTAACTGCTAAATAATCTTTCTTTAGCCAGGGATTTGGCTTAGTGGTTCTGCCGCCTGCCTTCAAGCGCAAGGGCCTGAGTTCAATCCCTGGCACCAAAAAATAAATAAATAAATAATCTTTCTTTATATTCAAAGAAGCCATACTATTTGGTGACCTTTAGATAACATCAGAATATGTATGTACCTCCTTGTTCTTTAATTCTGTGCATCAAGAAACATAAAACATACACATTATTGTGAAATTCAACTTGCAGAAAAAATATATCCAAAGAAGTATAGGAACTAGCCCCACGTTAAGGTCCATTACAAAAAAGACAGATGGCCTAGATGACAGAGATCCTACTCAGTACTTAGTGCCCACTGTGCTGTGTTCCTCCTTTCCCTCTTTATAAAACCTTTTTGTACTCTGAGCTCCCCAAGAGGGAATCTGAGGCAAAATGCCACCCATCTTCTCAGGATGCCAGCTCTTTAATAAACTTGATTTCCTTCTTTCCACTTCTTGGCTCCCAGGTATTGGCTTTCAAGTTAAGAGCAGCTAGGCATAGGTGTGGTAATGGTAACTTCTCTGTGCCTGCCTCTTGTCTCTTATGGAAGATGGGTATCAATACCTTGTTCCTACCAGATTATCCCTAAGTGCATGATATGGGGTTTTGGTCTGGCCTAAGCAAACGCTGTTTGTTTCTAGTATGCAAAGTACTAGGACAATGTAATGGATAGTATACAAATTTTCCTTTGGTCTGCAAGGTAAGTAACCTTTTCTTTACTTACACAAAGTGGCAGAAAAGAATGGAATGTGGTAGCACAGTGTGAGTCCATAATTTCTGTACAAAACTCGGGCACAGGGGTAAGGGGAGGTCCTCCACCTTTGTCCCAGATGTAGAGGGCAATCTAGCAAGACAAGAGACCAGCATGAGGAAGGAACCTGGCTAGCACAAGTATAAAAACATAAGTATCTCAAGGAAAGTAGAAAACACCTTCCAGAAAGAGTGCTAGATTGAACCATATCAATTTGTCAATATTTAACCAGATTTTTAAACTTAAAAATAGCAATGTCATACACATCAGTCTGATCTTTTATTGTCTACAAACAATCACTAATCAATACTCTAATCTCCAAAATATTCCAAAGTGGTGATAAGCAATTGCAGGGAAGAACATACTCTAAAACACCGCAGAGACAGATATAAGGAAATAGTATTGGAGCTCTACAGAGTTTCCTATAGTCCAATAGTTACATACCCTAATCAGCCGACTTGCTGAAAATATAAAAAATATTAACTAACATGTCTTTAAACTTATTTTAAATGTACTGCTAAACATATCCAAAAGTATGGAAGCTGTGAGGACAAAACTGTAAAAATGAAAGCCTGGGGTAAAGGCACCAAAGGTGGTTTTGCCAGTAGGCGCCAGGTGACCTTTGAAAACACAGAGGTTCTGATGACAGTGAATTGAATGCCCCAAGATGAGGCAAAGTAATATAAAGCTGGGTCACTGGAGCTCCATACATGAAGGGCAAAATAACCTCTAAATCTCTTCTTAAAATTCTGTGACCAAAAGCTAGGCTTCTGGGTTTGTAAGGCTTAAAAACATGTCCAATGCAGTAAAGTCAGCACAGTACAACGATGTACTAAATCAGTACAGTGTAACCTGCCAGCAGCAAGCAGAAACTAACACAAATCCTTACATTAAGAAACCTAAAACCTTAATGTAGGTCAGACAATTGCCAAAATAAAGTTTCAGGAAAACAAGAATACCACGAAAAAAATTATAGCAAGTACACAAAAAGTATGAAGAAATGAGATGATGAACAAGAGCCGGAAGGCACAACAATCAGGCCCATAAGACTGCGTGTTAGAATTATCAAATATAGACTATAAAACTACTACACTTAACATATTTTTATAAAATAAAAACCTTTACAAGGTAAGCAAGAAAGTAAATTTGAAGCAAGTAAATATGAAGCAAGAAAGTAAATTTGAAAAACAACTGAATACAACACTTGAAATAAAGAACATGAAAATAATAATGGTTAGGATGAATAGCATATTAGATACAGCCAAATAAAAAATAAGGGATCTAAGAAATAAAGCCCCTCAAATTATCTAAAAGATAACACAGTGAAAAATAAAAATGGAACATATAAGACAAAATCCATATTTCTAAGATATATCTGAAGTTCCTTAAGGAGATAAAGAACAAGGATGATAAAATAGCTCAAAAAACAATGGCTGAGACTTTTCAAAGGGTTGCTTACTAATGTTATTATAGAAAGGACCAATGAATCCTAAGCAGGATTACACAAGAGTTCACATTTAGATATATCACACTAATAGTGCAGAACACTAAAGTCAAAGAGTGTTAAAAGCAGATACAAAATGACAGATCACCTAAAAAGGAACCACATTAATGACTAAAGACTGATCTTAACAACACATTAGTAACCAGAATGCCTTGGAATCATATCATTGTGCTCAGCAAGAATGACTGGCAATAGAGAATTGTACACGTGATGTAACTATGGAATGAGGATGTTTAAAGGAAAAGAAGTGAGAATATGAGATTCTCAAGGATGTATTTCAGAAAGAACTAAAGTGATCCCAAGAAGATCTAAAAATAAATACTGAATGCCAGGGATTTAGCTTAGTGGTTCTGCCTCCTGCCTCGCAAGTGCAAGGTCCAGAGTTCTATCTCAAGTACCAGAAGGAAAAAAAAAAAAGACTGAATGGTCCCAAAGATGCTGACAAACACATGGTGAAGGTAATACGAAGTTTAACTCCTTAAAGTAATGAAAATAACTAATAGGGGATGGAGGTCAAACTACTGAACAATAATAGCATATGAATTGAGAGGGAGACAATCAGTGTTAAATTACCCTAATGCCCTTTAATTCTCTGGATATTGATTAACTAGCCATTGTTAGGTTAAGAATGTATGTGAAAACATTTTACATAACCTATAAAGTACAGACAGAGAGATTCAACTTCCAAACTAATAAAGGAAGCAAAATATGGACTAAAACTAAAAAGGCAAAAAACATTTAAAAAGAAAAGTAGAGAGAAAGGGAGGGAGTGGATAAAGTGATAGAAATCAATCCAAACATATTAGTAACCATAATCAATGTAAAATATAAATGTGTGGTCTTCAGATCACAATTATGACACCAAGGGGGGAAAAGCATACCCTTTTTAAAAATGCATCTAAAAATAAGGATTTAAAAAGTTTAAAAGAAAAAAATGAAACATGATTATGAAGCCCAAGAAAGCCAGTGCACAAATATTTATGCCAATAAATTATACAGAGCCAGGTGTGGTGGTGCACGCCTGTAATCCCAGCACCCGGGAGGCTGAGGCAGGAGGATCACTATGAGTTAGAGACCAACCTGGACTACATAGTGAGTTCCAGGTCAATCTCAACTACACAGTGAGACCATGTCTCAAAAAACAAAACAAAACAAAAAAAGCCAGGGATTTATCTCAGCAGTTCAGTGGCCTGCTTTGCAAGGGCAAGGACCCGAGTTCAATCCCCGGTACCAAAAAAAAAAAAAAAAAAAAAAAAAATTACACAGAGCATTAATCTAAATGGCAGATTACTAAGAAGATGTAACAATTCTAAACTAGCAAAGTAAATTAACATAGTCTCAGAGTACAGAAAGCAAGACAGTTCCACAAGGAGTCACTGTCAAATCTACTCTAATAGTGGAAGATTTCCACATTGCTCCCTTAGTAAATGATAAATCAGCCCCCCCAAAAGAGGAAACAATGGGAAAAAAGGAAAAAGAAAGAAGAAAGGAAAATATCTGTATAGTAAAATTAATTCATTCTTTAATCAGTGATGAGAGAGACTATTATAGCCCCATATTAGAGACTATACATCCTTTCCTCTATGTGAAAACTGACTGTGAGGTAGGCAATGTACTAAGCCTAAAGACTTGCAATATACTAAGCCTGTAGACCGATACAGACTACAAAAACACTGCTAGAAATCAATAAGGAAAACCACAATAACAAATTATATACCTATTTTTTGGGGGGGTACTGGGGATCGAACTCTGGACCTTGTGCTCTTGAGGTGCAGGTGGTAGAACCACTGAGCTAAATCCCAGGCCCAACAAATCACAAAGACACCATGTCACAAAGAAAAATATTATGTATATGTACCAACTCCATAGAAGAAATGTAAACATTGTGTACAGCAAACATGCAGCAATAAAAAAAAGAAAAAATATTTAAATGCCTCTGCCTTAGAGATGATCATCATACCACACATCAAAATATCCATAGAAACAATGTTCATAAACAGCAAAAAGACAAGAGCCATTGAGAAGTCCACTAAAAGGAAAAATAAAATGAATGAATGTTGGCATGGTCACATATGGTAAGAGATCACAAATAGTAGTCATAGAAGTGAAAATAAGTTAACTAGAGCTGCATACACTAACAACAGATCAGTCTATAATTCATGATGCAATTCTATTTATATAAAACCTAAAAAGGTGCAAAACTACATGTTATTCAGAAATACATTCATATGTCATAAAATATAACGAAAAGTAAGAAGGAGAATTCCAAAGTACTTGCTCTCAGTTTCTTTCTTTTTTTTTAAACTATGACCCACTTCCTAAAAAATACATTTTTCTTTGTGACTAAATATACTTAGGTGTGTTATTACTGTCTTTGTTGTATCTTAGTATTACTATGGTCTACATAGCAATCATTCAAATTTTTTTTACTTACATTATGGTCTAATTCATGCCAAATTTTCATAAATAGAAAATAGAGAACATAGGCTCTCTAATTTAGGGGCATGAAATTCTCTCCATATCTTTTACCAAAGGGGTTCACCCACTGAAGAGAAATGTATAGATAACCTCAAAGCAACTGATACTATTTTCTCTCTTCAACAAAGTGAGCTGCACAGGCATTTTGTTAAGTGATCTTTGTATCTTTCACATATGTTAGCACATTTCATAAATTCTCAAGCCTAAATATTTATTTCAGAACTGATTCTTCACTAAATAGTTCTAGTCTGGTTTTTGACAAGTCATTCTTTCCTTTTCATAGAACAGAATAATTTTTTAAAGTATATTTGTCCTCAAATAAGCTGTTTCATCATTTTAAAACGCCCCAGAAGTAAAAAACATCTTCTTGAGTGTGTGCTTTTCACTTATGGAAGGCTGACCATGCAGATGAACTGAGTAACAGGTCAAGAGTCGCCTCAATGTCCTTAGATACTTATTCCTGCAGAGTGAAAAGTGAGACTGCTTTAGATAATCAGGCAAGTCCATGAATGAAAACAGGAACTTGGCTTACTGGCTATTTGGAGCAATTAGTGGCAGGACACATAGTCATCTGCTCAAGATAACCAAGAAATACAAGGAATCTTGAATACCAGGGGCCCAGCATGGCACACCATAGTTGCATGCTTGGGATCAATTGGCTCAGCTCTACTTTAGAGAGCCAAGCACAAGTACATATCAAAGTCAAATGACTTATAGTCTCTTAAGACTGCTAAAACAAAATACCACACATAGGGTAGCGTACAAGGAATGTTATGTTATTCCTCACAGCTCTAGAAGATAGGAAGTGTAAGATCAAGGTGCCGGAAGATCCACATCCAATAAGCATCTGCTTCATGGTTCACAGGTGACATCTCTTTTCTGTATCTGCCCATGGGGGGAGGAGGGAAAGGTTCTCTAGGGTCTGTTTTATCAGGGTGCTAACCCCATTCTTTAGGACTCCAACCTCATGATTTAATCACTTCTCAAAGCCCACTACATTAGGAATTCTACTTAAACAGAAATTTGTGTGAGTGGACACAAACATTTAGTCTACATCTTCATACATATAACCAAAGCACTAAGTTAAGACCAGAGATATTTTTAATGACATTTTTGCATGGTTTTTGAAATTCATTCCTGGACCCACCCACCTACTTTAAAAACAAAGAATCATGAATTGTGAGATTTGGGATTTTTCACTGCTCCTTCTCTACCTACATAACTAAAATTAGCTTAAAATAGAAGGACCTAACTCACCAGAGTGCTGTGAAATTACCTCAGTGGGGAGATGACACATGTGCGGGTTGGGAAAAATGCACTGTTAGGGAATACAAAACACCTTTTATATTAAGAGACATAAATTCTTTCTTGTTTCATTTTTTCTTTTAATTAATTAATTTATTTATTTTGCTAAGGATCAAACTCAGGGCCTTGTGCATGGTAGGCAAGTGTTTTACCACTGAGTGACACCTCCCCAACAAGATCAATTCTTCATCACTAAGACTTTTAATCAAATAAGCCAACATACCTCATGTTTTAAATCTATCGTAAAGTCAGATTTCAGGGATTCGCTCTTTAATCTCTTGGTGAGCCTAGAAAATAGAGACAATTGATTTTTTTTAACCAGAAAAAGTATCAAATAAGAATAATATATTTCTGAGACTTTTAATGATTTGAAAATAGATACAAATATAAATTTTAAGATAGAAGTAAGAGTATAACTTTCTTGATGAAAAGGAATTTAAAAAATACAATGGTTTGCTGACCAGTACATGAATGCAAAACTTGTTGCAGATACAGCACTCATTATTCCAACATCTACCCAATAACATTCACTCCAACCTAATCAAATCCAACCCAATCCAATCTAATCCATTGTTTTGGGAAATAAAACCATGTACTTTGTTGACCATAATAACCTTTACATTAAATAATGACAGAGGGGGATAAAAAGAAAAAAAGTGTCCGTGATAAAGAAACAAAAGTGCTACTTTTAATAATCTTAATGGATTATTAGGTTGGGGTATTTTTAGAGAAAAAAAGGTGGATTTGGGGTAGACTAAGTTTTTTTTGGGGGGGGGGGTTGAGACAGGGTCTCACTATGTAGTTGAGACTGACCTGAAACTCACTATGTAGCCCAGGCTGGTCTCGAACTCACAGCGATCCTCCTGCCTCAGCCTCCCAAGTGCTGGGATTACAGGCATGCGCCACCATGCCTGGTGTAGAATAAGTTATTTTTATTTGAGACTTTTTTCTTTAAAACAAAATCTTCTGTGCCTCCTTTCCCAGAGAATAAAGCCTCAAAATCCTGACTGGCCTTGACAGCACAGCTCTCCTCACCATCTGCCCTCTTAGTACTCACTCGATCAACTGCACGCTCCTCCCCACACGACAGCTGACTAATGTGTCTATAGCCAACCTTTACTTAGCAACCTTTTCCAGCTCAAGACCAAATCCAAGGGCACTTTCTCTGGGAAACTCTTCCAGACCTGCCCAGCAGAAAGAAAACTTCCTTTGTTCCCCGAGTACAAAGCACAGCCCTATAATATGCATTAACATTTGTCTGCACACATCCTTCACTGTACTACAATATCTTTGTATCAAAGCACTGCCCAGTGTTCCTGAACAATATGAGCACCACGAACTCCCTCAATGAAGGACTATATATTCTTTTGCTACTAGCTGACTGAGACAAAATTACGTATTTACCAAAATCACTTAAATATCATATAAATATTGTTTGACCCAGTGTTGACTGGGTCACCAACTTCAATTATAAAACCCCTAATACGTATTTTTAACTACGAAGAAAACAGTGATTTTTAAAAGAAAGTCATAATAAGTTTCAAAAATTTGTACTGCATTTTTAATTACTGTATATCTTACGCTGATTGGGCCATGAAAAATTCCTTTAACAATCCATTTGTTAAATAGTAAAATAATGATTACCAGATAAGGATATAAAGGAAGTAGGGATAGGAAAGGGTTGGTTAATAGGTATAAAAGTACACTTAGCAGGACCTGGAATTTAGCTCAGTGGTTCTGCCACCTGCCTCACAAGTGCAAGGTCCTGAGTTTGATCTCTGGTACCAGGAAAAAAAAAAAAAAAAACTTAGCAGGTAAGTTCTATTTTTCTATATGACAGTAGGATGACTATAGTTAATAATAATTACTGCATATTCCAGATAGCTAAAAGAGAAATGACCCTGATGTAATCATTACATATTCTGCATACGTATCACAATATCACATAAATATTATAATCATGTATCAATTAAAATTTTTAAAAATTCACTTCTGATTACAGGAAAGATAAAAGGGACAAATGTAGATTATAATTTATGTTTATAAAGCATTGCCTCATAGTTGATAGGAATGTATTAGCAGTAGGGAACAACAAAAGAAGGCCCAAGAGCTAACTGTCACAATCCAGCTCATTATCTGTGCACAGACCTGTCAGAATGAGTGGGTCAGAGTCACAGAGAAACTACACCCTCAGATATATTCCTAAAATATATAAAGGAGAAAAAAATCTGCTCTGGCAAATGGAATCCTATCCTGTTTGAATTCTACTCAGTTGTAATCAGTTTTCATAAATCAATTTTATCAGGGTATCTCTGGAATTTAGATTCGTGTCATGTACCTTCGAAATTGGATCGGACCATAAAGTATTCATCTCATTCAGACTCCACAGACAGGAAACATCATACCTGGGCTTACTGCCACAGGCAAAGGGCACAGAGACGATCAGAAACCAAGTGGCACGTGACAGTCACTACTGATGGTTACGCTTCACACACCCTTCCTAATATACTCACAAATTGTTACTTTGAATATGTACTTTTTTTTTTTAACTTTTCAAGTTTTTTTCTCACTTAGTTCTTGAGAAGTTTTCTTTCAGGAAAAACTAAAGAGCAATCCCTAAAAATGGTAAGTACTTTTCATTTTCCTATGCATCAAGCAAGATAGCACACATTTTTTCAACTGTGCATTTTAGTAACTTACAATGCCCAAAACCAATGAAGCCCAGAAATTTTAGTTACTTGGATCACACAGTTCTTCACATGCCATTGGGCACTTAGTCATCCTTATATTTAAAAGCTGTTATGCCATGCCCCCAACAGCACACTTCTAATGACAGAACCAGCTAAACTGGAGGTATACAAAAGATTTGAAGTCCCTTTAAATGAGTACCAGTAAAACTTCCAAACTCACTTTTCTAGTTTTGCTTGTAAATCAATGAACAGAGCAAACAGAGCAAGTTAAGGAAGGAAAACCATTTATTTTATGTACGTATGTATGTATGTATTTATTTATTTATTTTTGAGACTGGCTCACTGGGTAGTTCAAACTGTCCTGGAACTTACTATGTAGCCCAGGCTAGTCTTGAACTCGCAGTGATCCTCCTGCCTCAGCCTCATGAGTGCTGGGATTGCAGGTGTGCACCACCACACCCGGCTTGGAAAACAATTTAAATAAAGTTTTCTGGTGGAAAAGCAATGAAGAAAACCACCAAAAGTTTTCTGTAATTACATATAGTTGAAGAAAATCATCTTATTGGGAATTAAAAATAAAAGAGTTTCTCAAAGATGCAAGCTTTTTATAAAATAATGAAGACAGATCACTAGGGAATGTTACATGATCCTCATGTGGGTCTTTTGCTGGAAATGTTGAGCATTGGATAGTATTATCCAACTCATTGATGTGGGATTACTAGGCCAAAGGTGACTTTTGATGGGAAATACTTTAAGACAATATATAACGTGAAATTTGTTTTAAGTATCCAGTTTCTCATGATGACTTGGGCAGAACAAAATAAGTAACTGCAAATTATTAATTTACCTCAGAAATGAGCTACTAAGTCAAAGAAATTAAACAAAAGAACTCAACAGCTAAGTAAGCAGTGTTCATGTCTATATTATGCAGTTTCCTCTTCTTTCTTAAGTAAATTCTGATTTTGATTAAATACTGAGTCCAATAATTAAATAGGCTCCAGGGTCAAAGCATGATTAGTCAGGGCCAACCAAACCACTGAAATTCTATGTGTTGGTACAGTGCCTTAAATTGGCCCAAACAGAAAGGATAAGCACTTACTTTTCAGAGCAGGAGAAGTTCTCTACTACTAGAGATAAATAGGAAATAGGTAGTATAGCCGTTTTCACTATGTTGATTCATCCTACCAAAGAGCAGAGGATATTTTTCCATTTTCTTATATCCTCTTCGATTTCTTTTTTTCAGAGTGCTGTAGTTTTCAGTGTAGAGGTCTTTTGCTTCTTTCGTTAGATTGATTCCTAGATACTTCATTTTTTGGATGCTATTGCTATACAGATTCAATGCAATGCCAATTGAAATTCCAACACTATATTTCACAGAACTAGAAAAAATAATCCAAAAATTCATTTGGAACCAGAAGAGACCTAGAACAGCAAAAGCCATCCTAGGCAACAGACACATGGCAGCGGGTATAACAATTCCCAATTTGAAATTATACTACAAAGCCACTGTGATTAAAAACAGCATGGTACTAGGAAAGAAACAGACCTGAGGATCAGTGGAACAGACTGGAAGATACAAAAACAACTCCAGATGTACTCAGCTACCTCATCTTTGACAAAGGAGCTGACCATCCTCACTGGAGGCAAGATAGTCTCTTTAATAAATGGTGTTAGAAAAACTGGATCTCAACCTGCCAAAGATTAAAACTAGACCCTTATCTTTTACCATGCACTGAACTAAAATCCAAGTGGATTAAAGATCTAAATATTAAAACAGAAACACTAAACTTGCTGGAAGATAAGTTAGGCAGAACTTTTGAAGACACTGGCATAGGAAAAGACTTTTTGAACAAATCCTCAGTAGCACAGGAACTAGCAGAAAGAATCAACAACTGGGATCTCATCTTATTAAAAAGCTTCTGCACTGAAAAAGAAAACATCAACAGAACTAAGAGACAACCTACAATGTGGGAAAAACTTTTTACCAGCTGCTCTTCAGACAAAGGACTATTATCTAAAATATATAAAGAACTCAAAACAATCAGCTCCCCCCAAATATAAAGACCCGATTCAAAAATGGGCATCTGAACTGAACAGACATTTCTCAGACAAAGAAGTAAAAGCAGCAAGTAAATACATGAAAAAATAACAGAAGGAAATATAGCAAGCATATTTGGTAGCAACTATCTCTTCTTGCATTCCCACCCCTTCTTCCCTGATCCTTCTAAGAACAGAGAGTGTAAAGTGTGTGGATGCTTGAGCTAGGCTGGGAAAAAAGAATTCTTGCAAATTAAAACCACAATGAGACATTACCTCACTTCCATAAGAATGGCTATTATCAAAAAGACAAAAGACAACAAATGCTGGTAAAGATGTGGAAAGAAAGGAACCCATGTTCACTGTTGGTGAGAATGTACATTAGGAAAGTATGAAAAACAGCTGGGTGGTTCTTCAAAAATTTAGAAAGAGAACTACCATACAATCTAGCTACCCCACTACACGCTGTATATATCCAAAGGAAATGGTATCGGTATGTTGAACAAACATCTGCACCCCCATGTTGGCTGCAGTTATTATTCACAGTAGACAAAAGACGGAAACAACTTAAAGTGACCATCAACTGATGAATCGATAAAAAGAACATGGTATCTTTATACCATGAAATGCTATTAAGCAACAACAACAACAAAAAGAATTAAATCCTGTCATTTACATCAACATGGTTGGAAGTGAAAATCATTATGTTAAATGAAATAAGCCAGACAAGTACTACATGATTTCACTCAAGATATGGAATATAAAAAAGCTGGTCTCCAAGCCAGTGGTGGTGGTGTATGCCTATAATCTCAGCACCTGAAAAACTGACGCAGGAGACTTTCCATGAGTTCCAGGCCTGCCTGGGCTACACAGTGAGTTCAAGGCCAACCTGATATACACAGCAAGATCCTGTTTCAAAAAAAAAAAGTTGGTCTCATAGAAGTCAAGTGTATAGTGGTGGTTACAAGAGGCTGGGGAAAGTAGGTGGGAGGGAGGCTGGGAAAGGTTAACCAAATGGGTAATAAGTTACAGCCAGACAAGAGTATGAAGTTCTGATGTGTTACTGTACAGAACAGTGACTGCAAGCAATCATTATATACTATATTTCTAAAAGCTAGAAGAATGGAGTTTAGATTTTTTTTTCACTATAAATAATAAATGTTTGGGGGATAGAAATATGTAACCTGGTTTATACAGTACAAACTAGATGCATATATCAAAATATCATAGGGCTGGGGATTTAGCTCAGCAGTTCAGTGGCCTGCCTTGCAAGCTCAAGGATCTGAGTTCAATGCCTGGTACCAAAACAAAACAAAACAAAAAAAATATCACATGGTACCCTATTAGTATGTAAATTTTTATGTATGGACGTATCAGTTAAAAATAAATTTTAAAAATAAAATATAAGATTTGCTGTTGTTTCTGACTTTGAGTTTGTTTGTTCTTTATGGTGCTAAAAATGGAACCAATGGTCCACATATGCTAGGCAACACTGCACCACTAAGCTACACCCAGTCCCACACGGGTGGTTGTGCTGTGGTAGTGTTGTTTAGATTTCATACTGGGAAAGAGAATATTATGCTGTACAGATTTGTGAAGGTAATAGTGAAGAACTCTTAGCTAGCCATGAATGACACGGTATCTCTTATTCTGTTTCTTCAAAATCCCAAACCCAGGAAATAGAATACTTTGTGAGATATTATATCTGAGGATACAAAAATTAAAAATATTTTAACAACTTCTCATTCTCTAAAGACCACAAATATATAATTAATCTAAAGAATTCAAAATAACAAGGTTCTATCAATAACTATATCTCCTGAACTACATACAACTTAATCATGTATACTAAGACAGCATCACTGCAGCTCTGCATATGAAAGCTAGGCATAATTACCTACAGCCAGCTTTGTTTCCTGCCCAGCCAGGGTACAAGTGTGCAGACAAACACACACAATTAGCCATCAGCTCCCAACCCGGGCACCTTACTGAAGCATTTTCTTATTGGGGATCAAAGTTATAATAAGAAACCAGGTCCCTTCACGATGGTAATGTTTCCATGTGCACAGTTCTCAAAGCATTTACCTGGTCTCCCTTAATCACGTAACTTATTACTTGCCTTATTTTGCAGGTAAGAGGAAGGAGAGAGAGATTGAGTGATTTGTCTAAGGGGACTGGAAATTGACAGAACTGAAGCAAGAACCCTTAGGGCTCTGCTCCTAGTTCCCTTTTCCCACTCTATCACATGCCTCTGGCTGAAAAACTCATTTGTGATCTTGAGATCCAACACTAACAGAGCTCAGTGAAGTAAAAGCTGATCCACACACACAAAAGCCTAATAATATATTCTTACTTGTTAACAAGTGGAATACTAAGGGCCCAGCCAGCAGCAAAATCTGGATATTTAAAAACCGTAGGATTTTCAGAAAAGGCATAATGGTGAATTATTGTAGATTCTTCATCATGCAATGCTTTTCCTAAAAACCACTCCTGTTAAAAAAAAAAAAAACATAAAATGTAATTTTTTTAAAAAGCCATTTCATGTAAGACCAGAAACAAGGTCATATCATCACTTTTAGTTAATTATATCTTAGGTGATAAGACAGCACAAATTATATATTTCTACAGAATTTGAAAAACACATAATTATGATAACATCATAATTTATACATATAAAAATAGTTAAAGATCAGATCATCAATATGAATAACCATCATTATACCATAAATGTATAAAAGTTGTATTTTCTAGAATATTCCATAAAAAATATTAGCATGAGCTGGGCGTGGTGGTACACACCTGTAATCCCAGCACTCAGGGGGCTGAGGCAGGAGGATTGCTGTGAGTTCAAGACCAGCCTGGGCTACATAGTGAGTTCCAGGTCAGTCTCAACTACATAGTGAGACCCTGTCTCAAAAAGCAAAACAAAACAAAAACAAAAATATATATATACAATATATATATTTATGGTGAAGAAAGCCATAGTTCTTTATGTTCCACTTAGGTTTTCATAGAAAGACTTGAAACATTCCTCCAAGAATCCATACCTATTTTATTTATTCATTCAATAAGTATTCATGGAAAATTTAATATTCAATACAGAAACATAGCTTATACTATATGGAGAGATGGAAATTAAGTAAATCAATATAGTAACTGAATGGGGGATACCCTAGAAAGAGAGGAAACCGCTTAGATATATCAAATGAAAGGAAAGAGAAAAGAGTATCAAGGAGTCAACTGTGCAAAAATCTGAGGACAAGCAACTGAGACAGTAAATGCAAAATCCCTGGGGTAGAAAGAATCTTGATACACTAAATGAAAAGAAAAATCTAGCACAGAGTAGAATTGGGAAGCATGAATAAAAGAGGAGTAGACCAGGGCATGTTTTATGTGTCAGAGGGAAGAAATACAGATTCGAAGTGCAATGAAAGACCTCTACTTCTGACCACAACAGAATAGCCTGGATCAGTCCTATTCTCACTAGAAACAAGTTTATATGCTAAAGAAATATACAAAATAAATGACCGAAGACATCAGAAAATAAGAAAAGCAGACAAGGACATGAAAGGGTTAAGATCTAGAACTGGAAAAAACATTCACAGGAAACCCAGATTGGCAGCCTCTTTCACTTAAGGCATTTGCCAATTCCCCAGCTGTGAATATGAGGCAGCAAACAGTAACTGAGAATTTCTGCTATCTCCTTGGACTGAGGAGACAGAGGGTAGAGACTACCAAGGACATTTAGGGGATCTCAGAGAAGTAAGCCCAAGATTCTGATGAAATTTTCCCTTAACTATCTCAGCAACACAAAAACCAAGGGCAAAAGACAAAAAGTGAGTGGAAAGCAAAAGAAGAGAGGATAAAAATCTGAGTAAAACCTTCCATTGTCTTGTGATACTAAGACACCAGTATTGTTTAGGGCTTCCTAGAGCTCCAGATCTATCCAAACAAGGTCCACAATGCAGAATACTACATCCTCCTGTAGAAAGTTGCTATCATCTCAGACAATTTTTCACATAAAATATTTGGTATTTAGTCAAAACCTATCACACAGAGCAAGAAATAAGACGAGAACAAAGACAAAAAGAGGAGGTGAAAAACAAAGAGATGCACAGGTAAATAACACTTTATAGTCATCAAAAATTTTAAAAAATAATTATGATTAATATGCTTAATTAAAAGATAGAGAACTGTACAACTAGGATTTATAAAGGAGAGTCTGATGGAAATCCTAAACTAAATAAATCTAATAGGAATTCAGAAAGATATTAAACACAATGGAAGAGAAGATTCATGATCTGAAAGATAAGTCAGCAAAAAAATCCAGATTGATGTACAAAAAAGAAAAAAAAAAGAGGACAATAAAGAAAAGACCTCAAAGCAATATAAGACACAGAGGAAAGCTCTGCAATGCATGAAATCAGAAACCAAGAGTAAGAACAGAGACAGAATCCAACTAAAGCAATAGCTGAATAAATTTAGAATTTTCTAAAACTAATTGAAGCCAACAAGACATAGATTAAAAAAGCCCTATAAAATCTAATCAGGACAAACAAAAGCAAACCACACATAAGTACATAACGATAAAACTGCTCAAAATCAAAGATAGTGAAAAAATTTTAAAGCAGATGGTGTGTTTTGGGGGAGTGTCCAGGGAGGGAAAGAGGTACTGTATACACACCTCTTTCAAAGGAACAAAAACATGATATGCAATTGACTTTACAACAGAATTAATGGAAAGTAAAGACAATGGTACATCACCTTTATAGTAATGGAAGAAAACTATTGCCAACTGACAATGTTATATCCAGTGAAAATATCTTTGGTGGAATGGGAAACCAAAGGAAGTTTTTGAGCAGCAGAGTGGCAGGATCTGAATTATTGAAATGCTAGATTATTAGGCTGACAAGAGCAGAAACCAAGAAAACAGGTAAGGGCCTCTATTACACTCAAGGTGAGAGAGGTGTAGGTCAAGGTAACCTTGACCAGAATAGCACTATTAAATATGGAGATAAGTTAAATGAAAGAGATATTTTGGAAATAGATCCACTGGGAAGATCAACTTTTAGTTGAAGGGGGGGAGGAGAATCAACCACAAATCCTACATGTTTTATATGAAAAGATGGAGGGACACTGATGCCAATTCTGAGAAGAGGAGGACTAAAGATGAAAGAGGTTTATGAGGACATTAAGAGCTCGGTTTGGAACACATCAAGTCCAAGATTTCTAGATAAGCAGAGATATTTAGTGGACAGCCTGATATAGGAAAGGGTTGCACCTAGCATATCTTCCTACTTCCTTTAGACTCTGCCATATGAGCTCAGTGAGCTACTCCTTGAAACGCCTACACAAACTTCTAAGTCCACCCTCAATCTGTCTTTTACCCCCTAGCCTGCATTATTTTTTTCCTTAGCACTTGTCTATCTGACAATCATGACATGTCAGACTGACAATCTGACAGATCATATATTTATTTGAATTTTTGCTTATTGTTTATCTCCCTGGATTAAGAGTACCACTTCCGTGATGGTACAGATATTGTTTATTTTGTTCACTGCTGTCTTGCCCAGTACGCCTAACATGTATGGGTACTCAAAAGTTTTTGTTAAATGAATAAAGCAAGCCCCAGAGAGGCTGAAGAAACTAAAATATGTGATTTAAATCAAGTACCCTAAGTTCTAAAGGTTTTGTATATTTTTTCTCTTATCAAACTAATGCCATGTTTCTCTATTCCTAAACAGTATATAAAAGCAGAAAGGTAAAGTACTTAAATACTCTTAAGTATTTTTAAGGGCATTATTGTACTGTGATTGGATCCTAAATAACTCCCAGGGCCCTAGTTCTGGTCAATTCAGCAACAGGATATAAAAGAATGTGTGTAGAAGCTATTAACATGACTACATTTAGATTCACAGACTCACATAATAGCTTTCTTCTTGATACTTTGCCTGTGGATACATTAAGTCACTACCAGTGAGAATGTCAAGTATCAAGGTAACTGACCTCAGTTTGAGAAATTTAACAGGTTTTCAAAAAAAAAAATCAATACTACAGCTCTTTATCAAATTATTAAACCTTAATATGAAAATCACTCCATTTAACATATCATGCTAGTATAGCTTAATATAAAGAAAATGAATACCTCAATATATTTTGATCCCTTCTTAGTAATTTTTCATTAAGGTCTCCTGTTCCAAACATAATTTTATGTAAAAATTTATGTTGTTATATTTTATCTAACTGCAATTCAGCTATCATAAGGTATATACAATTATTTTTCAATATTTTGTACAGGTTATAAAGTACTTTAGGGAGAAAATCAATACAATCCACGGAAAGAGCTACACCTCCAACTTTGTTAATGATTTTCTTAACAGCTTCATGAAAAGGACAATTATAATCAAGATAAACTTTTAAAGAATAATAGAGACAATGTTTTACTAATAGTATCTTAGAATTGTTCTTAACCAGCATCTGTGTTTCACTTCTATTAAGAATAAATCAAAAGGTTAATACACTTCATCAAACACACATATATTAAAGGCAAACTGTGGGAATAAAACAAAGACTTCAAACAAGATATGAAAATTTATAGAAATCACCTAGGAAACAATTTAACAAAGATTATTTTTACATTTAAAATACTGTATTACAGTATAAATTTACATTTGTAAGAATGAAGAAAAGAATAAAAGATACTGAAAAAAATTAGAATCACATAAAATACCTAATCCCCTAACACACTAATAATTAGTATTTAATGAAGTTTATTTGGGTCAATATCAAAACCAGATTTGCTTTATGTTTTTTTCCTATGATTTCAAGTAGTAAGGGACAAATCCACACCAGTTTGTACTAACTTCAACATTATGTAATCTTTATTCCTAATGCTAGTTTCAAGAGAAATAAAGCATCCTAGATTTTTTCCCACATGGCAGAGTTCAGAAAAGAGGAGAAAAAGTCTCATTTTACCTCTGTTCTGTACTTGCTTTTCATGAACTTGCTTTGAACTTTACATTTATCATTCCAATTTTCATTTAAAAAGCACAGTGAGTTACCATCTCCTATACAGAATTAGAGCCATGGAAAAAAGGAAAATAATCTCCAGGTGAAATGAACACTAGGAGGAGGTTGAAACTCCTACATCCTAAAAAAAGATTTGGGAGTTTTTCTCTAGTCAAAAAGAAACATAAAAGCTTAACAAATGGTTTACATAAAACATGGCAAAAAAATACACAGATGCAGGTTAACATCATCTGAAAAGACTGATGAAACAGGTTCATAATTCTCTTCTTGGAAGACATTATATTTTTTCACTTAATGACCATCTCATCCTATTGTATCTGTACCTTTCCCAATCCTTTCATCATTTAAAGTACATCAAAATCAGTTGTTTTTATTACAGATTATCCACTATTTGAAAAATCAATCTACCAATCACTGTTGGATCACTGTTGGCCAACTCTTTTACATTTGTAACAACACACAAGCAGGCACTCACAGCTTGTCATTGTCCTGACCCTCATTAAACCCCACTCATTTGTGGAGTGGGCACCTGATTAGGGCAGGCCTGACTCTATTTATATCAAGTTTAAAAGGTCCACAATGTGGTCAGGTGCCCACCAGGGCTTCTGGAAGAAAACTGAATTACAGATTGACTGTTGCCGTGTTTTCAAGCAGCTCTGTAAGTCTACCAAGTCTCTGAATGCATCCTAGAAGAAATGATAATTTAAGGGTTTTTGGTTACTCACAAATATTCGCTGACCACCTCCTAAGTGTTAAATAGTCTATGTAAGACTAAGGATTCAGGGCAGTTACAATACAGTTGCTATATCAAATCTGCACCAAAGAAGACTTGAAAATATGAGTGCAGTAGCGAACTTCAAAGAGTGTCTCTAAGGCAAGATGCATCCCTTCTCACATACATTCCTTCTTAGCATTTCTTCTCCCTGACCCATCCTCTTCCCTCTCCCGCTACCTACTACTCATCCTATTTGAGCATTCAAACTCTATTAAATTCTTGTAACAGCATCTTATGCTTCCATTATTACAGATGTGTTAGCTTTAACTATCACTGATTTTCTAACTGTTCATCATCCCTGTTCTTCTCTACCACCCATGCACTCAGGATCCCCGTCTGTTCTGTCCCAGTGCCTGTCATCCATAGAGCCTAACACACTTCTGGTATTCAAAAAGTATTTCTATATAAAATAATACACTTCCTACTACCTGATTTTTTAAAAATTTTTTCTAGGATAAACTGTTACAGAACTCTAGGCATAGTTTTCTAAACCTCTGAAATTCCTAACACATATAGACAGACTTTTTTCACTTAAAATGGTTCATTATACATCCCATCTCTCTCTAAACTATAAACTTCAGAGAATTTTTAATATTTTTTATTTAAATTTTAACATAATTTTCCAGATTAAATATTATTTCATTAATTTCAATTTCAAATTAAGTGTTTTTACTATATTCAAGTATCTCATAATCAAATTTAAATATGCTCTGAAGCAATGCCCCAAAAAGGAAAGTGCTGACCTCAAAGTTGTATTTACCTTAGATGCGTCATATCGTCTGAGTGCTTCTAAGAGTTTTGGAATTTGTATTCTTGTCTCTTCTTCACAGAAGAAAATCCATGATGAATTTCTGCTATATGATACAGAAAAACTAACAAAAAGAAATATATTACAGTGATCATTTATGTAAAACGAATATTTAATAAGATTTAAAACTTTTGTAGAAAACTGATAAAAGGCAAACAGAAAAATTGATAAAATGAGAAGACATTTGAATTATTTTTCCTCTATAATTTTCTTATACTAAGGTGTACAGAATAATTACTGTTCTTAAAGTTCACTGTCTCTGTATTGCCACCAGTCCAGAATTCAAAGAATTTTCAAATATTACTTTGAACTGTTACATTTTTTAAGAAGAAATACATTTAAAAATAAAAGGTTTACATTTTAAGAATCAATCATCAAGAAACCTGGCTAACAGAATAATCATAAAAAGTAAAACTCAAATTTATTTCACTTACTGAGGAAAAAAATACACCCTCTTAATAAAAAAATTAGTGAGCACAGAGAATTGAGGTTGTAGTGTCAGTAATTTTAAGTTAAACATACGCACTGTGGTAACAACGGAAGGATGGTCCATGCACCTTCCTGCTTAGCCAACTGATGAAGGAGGAGGACTCTGGGGAGTTCCTGAAAACATAATGACCATAAAAGGTAAGAATATAGCTAGATACTACATTTTAGAAAAATGGCACAGCTATGTCTAAAGATATGAAAAGTTACTCTCTGTATCATTCTCTTTTATCTAGTTTGTGTCAATATAAGTTTGCGCAAATAAGAATCTTGGCTGAATATATACAACCTCCCCATCACCCAGGCACACAGTGTTGCTCAAGATCAACAAGGAAGGTCTTTGGTGAAAGTAGGAACCACTCAGAAATCTAAAGATTTACAAAGGTAAGTGAAAGGAAAGAGACCAAGAGGAATAGTCAGAGATAATTCAAAGGTACAAAACCAATTTTTAATTTTATAAACAATATATATAAACCATGTTAAACCCTCTAAACAAGCGGGTATAATATCTAATCTATCCTATTTGGAAAAATTTTGTTTAAAATGCTCTAAAAATATCTTTTAAATTATTTTAAAACACCACAGAAATGGAAAGGTTTTGGCTTAAGTACTAAAAATATAATAATTATTCTGGTAGTAAAAGGAATAGTATAATAACGGAATGTACAAATTTATAAACATAGAAGGAACTAAGTTTCAGAAATAAGGCACAATTGTGGTTACATAAATAAACATTTACCCACATACACAGAGAAAGATGAGTATTTTCAAGGCTATAATTGTTAGCTTTGAAGTAAAAGTACTATTTGCTGTATTACAAGTTGCTACAAAAGCAGATCATATCTACTATGCTTTAACTTCTTTCTCTAACAAGCTTTATTATATCTTCTGGTGTTTTATACTCGTTATAAAACTATATTCCTGGTAACTATCATTACAGACAAATTTAAGAATAAATGCTTAAATATCTGAAATATTAGTGCACTGATATGGATTACACATTGGTCTTAAAATTCACACGTATTTATTATTTAAGAATAGGAAAACAGTTTTCTTTTATAAATCTTTGGAACTGAATATCAAATAAAACTTCATTTCTTTGTTTTATGTAATATTTATTTCAACTTCCATGTACAAATATAAAATGTAGAAACAACAGTCAAAGTTAAATCAGACAAACAATGTAGCGCATTTGAAAGAAACAAACCTAAGCCTACGCTAGCAGTTACTCAGATAGTACAAGATAAATAAATAACACAGGAACTTCCCTCTCTCATTTGTGAATTATCCAGTAATTTTCACTGTCTTTTAAAAACTGAATGCTAATATGAAGTAGATAATAACAGAAATATAGCAAATACTTTAAAGAGTTTTACCTAAGAATAGTGCTAATTACAACATAGTAATTAAAATTATGATGAACACTTTATAGCAATGAAAATATCTTTATGCTAAAATGGAAAACAAAGACATGATTCCAATAATAAAAGAAATCCATAAATAAACAGGGACTGAGGAAATCAGTAAATGAAAATATCTCTGTTGAGATGATATAATGAGGAGGTACAAACTTTTAAAATTCTCTAGTGCACAGTTGTTTTTAAACATTGATAAAAAATGAAACATTTCAAGTGCCTTATTGATAACAGGTCCCAACGGTGTATGAGTATTGAAAATACAAAGTAAGTTCCACCTTGACACTGAGTAACCTGGACTTGATTTATGCTAGAGTAAGAGAAGACCATCTTCATTGTAAATAAATTTTTATCTACTGCACTGATCCAAAAGGCCCAAGAACATTATTATACACACACTAACCCAGGTACACATACATATTCAGATTTATCAGCAGTTCCTCTAAGAAAAATAATAAAGAAAATTCACAATAAAATTTTCTAGCAAATGATCTCTGTTCTTATCACTCAGAACTACGATAACATTCTATCTTCCTATCACCACCACAAAATTTAGAACTTCATTAAAGGTGTTGAATCACCAGTTTATAATACTTTTAGATGCAAACCTATTGTTTTTAATGTCATTGGATATGTCATGAAGAGGTTTTAAATACAAAAATCAAAGAGAAAGAAAAAAACATGCCATCAGCATTACCAAGAGCTGTTTAGAATAAATACAGTAAAGGCACTCCTACAAGCACAACATTCTGCTGTCCATTTAAATGATGCCTAATCACCAGACCATGCTATTTCAAATCTAAAAGGTACAGAGTCAACCGTGAAGGGACTAAAAGTATAAATGTGGGTATATGACAAGAATGGGAAAAGAAAATGAAAAGGTTGATCACACGAATTTAAAGTCTAATGTCAACTATCTGTTTTTTTTAAATCAGTTTGTCTCTGAATCAAAGTCTACTTTTATTTCCATGGTCAGCATCTACTGGTAGGCATCACAGTCACTTTGAAGACAGAAAGCCCACTGGACTTATAGGCATCACTTCCTTTGCCTTTATAACAAACATGTTATAAACATATTCATATTTAAGTAGCTAATAAATTTCTGAAAGCAAATTTAAGACCAACAACCTAATTCATTAGTTAACTGTTACACATCTTCATTATCTTCATTTGGACAAAGGCAAAATATTTTAAGAATGGAGAAAACTTATTACTCTTGATATACAGGGGAAATTATGAAAAACATATCTATAAATATTAATGGCATGAATTTAAAAGTTACAATTTGAGTATAGATGAAAACAAATGAATATTAAATATCATAAATAATCTTATTTGGCAGGTTTGGTTTTGAGCCACTTTTGTCTTTTTGCCTCTGGAAAAAAAAATGTAACAATTTAATTCTATGCTGATGAAGACTATTTCCCAGAATTTGTAATTTATAATTTGTTCTTACTTAAATTTAACCTAGAAGCCTAGAATAACATTGTTTTATGGTCTAATTGTCTTATTATTCAGACCAAATGCTAATAAACTGGAAAGCAAAAGCCATTACATTTGTTAATGGCAAAGGTTAAAGGCAAAGGTTCTAAGAGACTATATTCTGTTTTAAGACTGACTACAATTCAATAATAATTCCAAAATTCAACTATTATATAGCTGTTAGACATTGAACTGAGCTTTCAGAGTTACAAATAAATTATGATGAAAGTTAACACTGTTTACTGCTATAATTCATTTCATAAGAGGTAGGTACATCTTATGAAGATAATAAAGATGTATGATAAGCTTTTTGGAACACACATGAGACAGATTTACTAACCTTTAAAATTTATTTATTTAAAGTATTTATTTAAAGACTAGTAGATTATAAGTGATGTCATAATAATATACTTTCCAGAACCCCGAGTCTATATTTAAAAATATAATTATCCTAACTCCAGATACCTGTCTTAATCTTTAACAACTGTACTTTCCTAAAAAGAAAAAATATTACATCATTATTTATAAATTTTATTTCACAAATGATTTACTCTGAAATGTATTATTAAATAGATTTTTATAGTTCATATAAACCTTTTAATTAATCATTCATTTACTCACGAAGCCAGGAAAGCACAGTATTAAAGCACCTGATTTCTGGAGACACAACATTTGCATCTGAATTCAAGCTCTATTTCCTTCCAACCCAAGTGATCATGAACAAGTTTTTAAATTTTGTTATGGCTATTACCTCATTCTCTAAAAAGTTAAGGACAGTCTTGGGGGTCAAGTGAGTTAATATATACCAAACACATGGCACATGGTAAACTCATGATGAGAGCTAACATTTTTACTGTTTTTACAGTATTTGTCAAACACCTACAATGTTCTAGGAACACAGTAAATAACTGTGAAAAGACTGGCAGAGTTGTTGGCCTCTTGGATCTCTCATTCTAATGAAAGACAATGGCAATAAATAAATAAATCTACAAAAGAAAGTCAACCATAAAGCCAGGTAAATGGATAGCATGTACAGGCTACTGTTTATTAATCACATGAACTTACTTTTACCCATCTCTGCACTGATCCTGCATAGGTGATTCTAGCCCCAGCAGCAATGCAGAGAGTAGGCTTTGGAGCCCATCAGAACTGAGATACAGTCCTGGCTCCACTACTTTGGAGTCACTTAATCTCTCTATATAGTTTCCTCTCTGCAAAATTGGAAGATTAATAGGAGCTAACTCAGAGTTGAGTGAGCTCATGCTTGGATACAGCACAACACAGTGAAACATGACAGGAAATAAAATAATGACAAGGAGGAGGAACATTCAGTAAAAGTCAACTCTGATGACAACTGCAGTTTCCAACTCAGTCTGCACTCTAAACTCTGGCCCCATAAACTAAATACCTCAGTTGTCCCTCAAACTCCACCTTTCCAAACATGAGCTCAGCATTTTAGCTCACCTTCCTTCCCTTCATCTACTCACTATTACTTGGTGAGGCCCATGGTTTGCTGCCTCCATTCCAGCGAGGAGCTGCCAAAGGCAGATGTCTACCGAACTATTTCCAGGCTTAGTTCAAATGCCTTAAACCTTCACTGTCTCTTCCAGGCAGGGCTAGAGGTCTCCTTGCCTGTGTTCTCACTGCTCTTAGGTTTACACTGATTCCTGCAGCAATTCAACTCCTGGAACTACCTGTTCTGCTCATTCCAATGCACCTCCTGGAGGGCAGGCACCATGTCCAGCATCTGCCACAGAGTAGGGCACAATCTACAGTGACCTAAAACCAGTCACACTACAGGCACCATTTGCACGGAACACTCACCACCTCTGTGGTCTAGCACTTAGCTTGGCCCTCTGTCACCTCTAGACACTGAACACTGATGTCACCTCCAGAGGAGAGAGTCCTAAAATGACCTGTTTCTTTGGGTCCTTGGCTCCAGATTTAAAACCCTGTGTGACAAGATCCAGCTGACCCTGCTAGATTGTAGAATCTCCTCCTGTATATGCAGGAAGAAGGAATATCTTAGCAGCCAAGCTACCTCCAGACTCACAAAGGGCAGATATCCCAAGGATAGGGAATGGGTTCAAATGTTGGGCAGTCAAAAGAGACAAATGTTCACGATGTGGCCTCCCAAATAGTGGGAAAAGTTCATTATTACTGGGCAACCCTCTCCCTGAGTCACAATGTCCTATTCCCTGTACTGAACAGAATATACTATGTAAAGACATATGTATAAAAGATGTTTCTAAGAATATTAGTGGTATATTGAAAAGAGGACAGTATTATTTTAATGAAATGACATGTAAAAAAATATTTTTTTTTCCCTGGGGCATCTTGTGTAGGGCCTGCACAAAATAAATATTTGATAGATATTTATTAAATGAATGAATAAATTCTTATTCAATAGCAACGTAATAGTCTCCAGTTTAATAAAAAAATTTAAGATGATTACTTAATGCCTACCAATTTCTACCTCCAAAATACTAAGTAATTAGCATTCAATTTCCATCATCTCAAATAAAGTTTAATCATAGTATCAAATGGCCGAGGCAATAATGCACTCCTGAATCTCAAAACTAACCTTTTAATGAAGTACTTCACACTGTCTCCCTGCCAATAAAACAAACTTCTAAAAATAGAAACAGCAAGGCCATCCTTCTTAGGCTTCTTCACACTAATTTACAAAAGGCTTTGCCAGCTTACTCTGCTTATTTTACAGAAATAAGAGATTTTTTTTTTTAATCCAATGGGCCAAGGCCTTACTAACTCTTCTCCAGAAAATGGTGATTTCCAAAACCTCTGTGAAAAAGCAAAAAGAATAATTTGTGAGGTTGAGAATCTGCCAGGTTTTAAATAAGGCTTACAGACTCCCCACAATGGAAGGCTACGGAATTAGAAATGTCTGTTCTCTTCAAAAAACAAATAGCTAGGGGTGGGAAGGATGAGGAGGTTTCTGAGAAGCTAGGGTAGTTCCATTTGGCCTACAGAAGAAAAGGTCATCTGATATCGGTCATTATTATTACTCAAAAATTTCTTAAGCATCCCCCACCTCTGGATATTTTTTTTTTAATTGGCAAGCTATCTTTTAAAAAAAGGAACTGTAATCATCTATGTTTCTGCCCATTTCTTACCTACTGCCTTCATTCTAAACTGTCTTTTGCCTCACACCAAGTCCTCCTTCTACACTGGTGTACATCCCTGTTCCCATCCAAAGTGACTCGCTGGCCAAGCATGACCCACTTTTTCTTGTGCTAAAATGAAATCACATTTTAGAGTATTTGAGTGATTCCTGGATCTTTGTTTTAGGAGAACTTACAAAAAACAATGCATGTATACCTTTCATCTTCTCTCCATTGTTTCCAATTTAATCTTATCTGAAATTCCTCTGGAGAACAATAACAGTTTCCATATTTTAGGAAGGTGTTCACATGCTTCTGAAGCTCTAGTAAAGAGATGCTTCAACATAGGGTGCCCAGGCTCCAGAAGAAAAAACAAAAAGACTCAGATGAAAGCGTTCCATTCCATTCCAACATAAATTCAAGATACCCCAAAGAGCATCCCTGAAAACTGAACTGTTCGCTGCTTCATGTAACAAATAAAATGAGAATTCCTCAAGAAAGAATTAATGTAAAGTTCAAAACCAGAAGTCAAATCAAAATTGGCTCACAGATGATGGGTGTATAATGACATTTGATATCAAACAAAAGAAACTGAAGAGCAAATTGCACAAGGCTCCTTCTGAGTTTCACCTCCACTTTGTTTTTGGTTTGTGGACCTCTCTAAACAACCTTTTCTTTTCTATCTTCAATGTAGGAAAAAATAAAAAGGGAAAAAAATACCACTTCTTCAGAATCTGTATTCTTCAACCTACAGATGTGCATTGTGAACCCCACATTCACCAACCATACCACCTCTCCAGCCTTCTTTTTCGTTCTAATCTAAAAAGAACAGCAGTAGTTCATTCCCAACACATGCTTCATGCTTCCCCCAGGGCTGTCTGTACCAGTTTCTGCTTAGAATTCTAAAGGGTGACTGACCTTCCTGACAACTTCTATCTTCTTCCACAACTACGTTCTAAACTTAAGTCCTCCAGCTAATTTCTCCCTTTTTCCAACCCGATTTCCCAAAAGTCTTCCCTCTTTATCCTCTGGGTCACGTGCCCAAGTAGCGTAATATAAACTTAAGTCTTTATATAGCCCTATATTAAACAGCTTCAAATGTCTCCGAATTCTTAAGGGCCCCATGTATTACCTACACATATACAGCTGTCATTTTAGTACAGACAAAGCTACCTAATACAACTATAGATTACCAATAATACTTGAGTGAATACTATATTTTTATTCTATACTTCTAATTTCCACTTAACAAGTTATTTATAGTATGAACTATTTACCATTTACCTTATAAGGAACTCAAAGAACTAGGCTATACTTTTTAAATTCTTTCCTAACCCTCTGCACCAGAGCAATCTAGAACAGTATTCTGCACACAGAATAATACTTGGTAAAGCCTGGTGAGCTGCTGCTTAGAAAAAACATATAAACTTCAAAGTGACTATAAACTACATTACAAAACTGGAGATATGAGTGACCCAAACTATTCTAGAAAACAAGGAAAAACAGTTTACCATTTTAACAGCAACTCCAAGTACAATACTATATTTCAGGTGGAAAGTTAGTTTGGGTCCCTGTTTTTTATTCACACTGTGCCAAAGAAAAATGTTTGTGTTTTTAATAAGACTGCATTATCTAGCACCTAAAGGCAAAACAGGGCTAGGTAATGTCTTGCAGAAGCAAAGAGTATAGCTAGAAGCAGATGCATAATCACAGATACCATTAAATTTTTGCACCTTAATTTTCTGGCAAACGTTGTAGTCAAGCACAACCTGCCAAGAGTAATGAATAAATAAACAGCAGTTCTAGACATCTGGTACTGTGGGCGGCATAGATATTTTCAGCTATCAGATAAATATTCAAATGATGAAAATTTGATTCCTCCCTGCCCAAGCAACTTTCATGAATGCTCAGAGTGGGCAAATCTATGGAGAAAGCAAAACTGCAATCTGAAGGTTTCAATATTGAGGTCAGAGGTAACAAGAGGGCCCCAGACAGCCTGTCCTTTAAAGGTACAGCACATACATTCTGCCTGCCACATCTTGGCACAGAGGCCTTCCTTGGAGGAACAAGCATGTTTCCACCACCAGGCTGGGGAGGCCCTGACAAATTCTGCCTTTAGACTCCACTCATTTCACTCAGCTTCAGTGGCAGATTGAACTGCCAATGCTTTCTTAAGAGTATGTTATTTCTTTTTCTTTCTTTTTTTTGGTTTTTTGAGACAGGGTCTCACTATGCAGTTGAGACTGAACTGGAACTCACTATATAGCCCAGGCTGGTCTCAAACTCACAGCGATCCTCCTGCCTCAGCCTCCTGAGTGCTGGGATTACAGGCGTGCGCCACGACGCCTGGCCAAGAGTATGTTATTTCTTTTTCTTTATTTTTTTTGGTTTTTTGAGACAGGGTCTCACTATGCAGTTGAGACTGAACTGGAACTCACTATATAGCCCAGGCTGGTCTCAAACTCACAGCGATCCTCCTGCCTCAGCCTCCTGAGTGCTGGGATTACAGGCGTGCGCCACGACGCCTGGCCAAGAGTATGTTATTTCTTGAAATATGTTCCAATCAATTTTCAACCAGAGAGCCATCCTGCTTCTTTAAGGTGGAGAAGATGTGTGTCTGTGTATTGTCACTGCCCAAGCATACAGAGACAGAAGACACACACACACATGCATGTACACACACCATGCTTGGTCCATTTCAGGATTTACTTCTTAAAAGTCAGTCTTAAGGGCCAGGAATGCAGCTCAGTGTCACAGCACCTGCCTGACAAGCATGAGGCCAAATTTGATTTCTCATATCAAAAAAAAAGTCAGTCTTACTTCTCTATGTTCATACAGTTCCAGGGCTGGGTATGTCTTCATTGCCCCCCTCTCAAAGAATATGTCAATAATTTTTAGATGTCTGAAGTGCTATTCATGTAATAAACTCAACTTCTGATCACATGTGGCATCAAAAAAAACTCTAAAAAAAAAGAAAAAAGTGATCCAGTATCAAGTACACTTGCAAATTCTAAGATCTCACTGGTAATTTCGACTACTGAAAGACTTGTTCATCTAAATACACACTATCTGAGCCATTATAATAATCTCTGGATTGTGTGAGCAAATTAATTTTATTTTACTTTGGTTTTTTATTTGTTTGAGACAGGGTCTCACTATGTAGTCCGCTGGTTCTAAACTCACTATGTAGCCTAGGCTGGCCTTGAATGTGCAGCAATCTCAGCCTGCCGAGGGTTGGGATTACAGGTATGTACTACTATGCCTGGACTGTGAGGAAATTAAATCCAAGGATTAAAATTTTGTCATACTACCTCAGTACTCATAGCTGACTTCCACCTGAGGAAATGACAGAGTAATGCTAATAGAACATTTAATAATTAGAAGGAAGACCTCTATCTAATAATTAGAAGGGAGTATCGTTATCTAGTAATTAGAAGGAAGTGTCCTTATCACTTTAGTCTAGACTCCACTACTACAGAAATTAATTGGGGGGGACTAATGATATTGCTTAATTACGTGTCTTTAAATGTAAAACCAATATTGCCACCTAGTGGTAACCTAAGTCCCCTAACAACAGGTTGTCTAAGCTGCAAATTGCAAATGGAAATTAAAGGTAATAATAATTAAGTATTAAGTATACTAAAACTAAATAGACGCATAAAGTACTAGGAAAGCTAATGGAGCTATTTCCTAAGCTTTCAAAACTGGGAAAAACACATTGATGGAAATGCAGTTTTTAATACTGTATGTTTGACATTCTACTAGGTGCAAGGGGGTGGGAGGATACAAAGAAAAGTAGGGGAAAGGTTTTGCTTCCCTCTAGAGTTTGAGGGCAGGCCAGACACATGACAGGACAAAATTCACTCTAAGGGAAGACACACAAAATATCACTGAGCACCCCAGAAATCAGGTATGTCTAAAGATAAAATGTCCATCCTGGTGGATTGAGGTTACCAGCAACACAGCCTATCAAAATCAAAATTATACTTAGCCTTTATAAAATAATATCTTGACATATGTTATAACAGAGAAGAACCTTCAAGACATTATTAAGTGAAATAAACCCATCACAAGATGACAAAAATAGTATGACTCCACTTATCTAAGGTACCCCAGAGCAGTCAAACTCACAGACATAAAGTAGAATGGCTGCCAGGGGTCGTGTTCTTTAATGGGTCCAGAGTTTCAGTTCTGCAGGATAAAAAATTTCTGGAGGTGTGTGGCCAATATGAACATATTCAGTATACTACTGAATTGTGCACTTGAGATGCAAATTTTATGTTATAAACTGTTATGGTTGTGTCTAGATGTTCCCTCAGAGTCTCATGTGGTCATAGGTGAGGCTTTTCAAAGGTGGCTGGATCTAAAGCGTATGATGTGGGGATTGAGAGTGTGTGATTACTAAGTTAGTCCACTAATTGGTTTGTAATAGTCCTGGAAATGGATAATGGAAAGTACCTCCTTGGATGTGAGTGCTATCCACCCTAATGTGCTACCCACCTTGTATGCTACCTCATGTGTGAGTGCCACCCACCCTAAATAGAATATAAGGGACAGAAAGAGGACTGCTGTGGCCACTTGCTGCTTGCTGCTTTGCTGTCTTCTGCCTGCCATGAACTGTTTCTCCTCTGTGATGTCCCTTACCATGCCAACCTGCCTTGGAGCCAGCCAACTATGGACTGAAACCTCCACAAATTGTGAGCCAAATAAATCTTCCCTTCTTAACTTTGGGTGTCAGGTATATTCAACGAGAAAAGTAACTAAGACATATGCTTTTTGTCAACAATTAAAAATCAAAATAATAATGGCAGCAACAGAACCAGCTATCACAAAGCATGAAGGGTGAGCCACTTCCTGAGACGAATCCAGGCAGGATCCCAGGAGGCAGCCCATCAAATGGGTAGTTGAAGACCCCCTTTCCAGGATTCTCTGGACAATATCATAGGCCTGGACACTACTGGAAACAGTTCCTGAGGTTCCTGGTATCACACTTCACCCTTCCCTCAACACTTCTCTGTTCATTCCTCACTCTCCAGAGAGGGCTGCCCTGGCTCTACCCAGCTACTAGACACTGGTCTTTCCCAGGGCCCAGTGGCCTCCCAGCAAGAAGTGCCTTCAAGATCTCAGCCACCACCCAGAAGTACTACTGATGCTCAAACTCAACTTCTCATCAAAACCTTCTCCTGAGCATCAAACAAATACCCAGCCTCTAGCCACTGATCCTGATACCTTGATGTGACCCATGGAAACCTGAAGTCAACCTCACCCTGTGAATCTGTGAAGCTGTCCTCAGTCCCACCTGGCAGCACCACTTCATCCTAGGCCTTGCTGTTCCTGTCTTCTCCTTCAGCCCATGTCTAAATCCTGCCATTTTGGTCCCACATCACTTCCAGCACCACCCCTGTTTTAGCCCAGGCTTCTCCACTGCGCATGTGAAGGCCCAGAGTGATCTGTAGGCCATCCAAAACAGCCTTCCCCCAGCCCCTGCCCCAATATCAGCTTAACACAATTCTCTCCACAATGACGGACTGGTTTTCAAACAAATACAACTGGGTTTCTCCTCCCCAACAGCTCTCCCCAGCAGTAAGTCTCAAACAGAGGTCACTCTTAGCTGTAACAGTGGCTTGGGGTCCATATGTATAGTTACTACCAGGAGCCAGAGATGTTAAAGGTCTCATGTATGAACGATATAGTCCTCAAAATGCCCATAGGCCCTCCTAAGAAGCCCCCAAAAAGGAATGGCTCCCCAGAGGACATCTAATTCCTGTGACCATGCCCCTATCTACCTTCCCAGGCTGTGCCCACATGGCAGCCTCCCACCTGACACCCTCCCAGAATGTCATGCAATGCCAACACACATTCCTGCCTCTCACTTGGCTGCCTGTATCTGCCTTCTGACATAGGGAGTCCTCCTCTCCCACCCATCTTTAACCTACCTTGCGCCTAATATATAGGACCCAGCTCAGAAATCCCTCCCTGAGCTCATATGCCCTCCTTAGCTCCCCTTCATCCCCACCACACCCCACCACAGCGCGTGCGGGGGGTGAGGGGGTGGGAGGTGGGTGGGTGTGTGTGCACTTTCTATCACTGCATTCCCACCTGGCTTTCAAACTACATGCTGATGGGCCTGTCTCTTCTTCTGCACTATTCCTTTTTGATCTTTGCATCCCAACTACTTGCCCATGGTAAATCTGTAAAAACTGAATGAACAAGAGATTCACTGATAAGATTCTTCTATAGACTGAGTCTTCGATATGCATACTTTGACAGAGGTATCAGTTTGTCTCCCAGGATCTAACCTACCATCTTCCTTTTAGTCATCAGAATGCCTTGAGTTCTGGCCAGACTCTGGGCCACCCACACAGACATTATATTTCCCAGCCTTGGCACACACATGTGATTATGTTTTGGACAATGGTATAGAGGGGACATAACATATGCAACTTCAAGGTCACATCCTTATGAGGAAGCTGCTTGTCCACACACTGAAATGCAGAGTATAAGTCATCTTTGGCCACTCCATTAAGGACAAGACACTTTATCCAAGTAACAAGGCAGAGGAACCTGAAGCAGAGCTGCCTGCACATCACCACCGACCAACCAGACTGTTCTGTGAGGGAAAGGAAATCTCCCCACTTCTTCAGGCCATTGTTATAATGTCAATGTTAGGCAATCAAGTGAATTTTTTTATTCTTTTCCATATTGTCTCTGAAAGGCAAACTTAACTTAAACATATTTTCCAGGAGCCAACTTGTACACCATTTTTTCCACTCTTTTCTTTAAACTCTGTTTGTTCTGAGAGAAATAAATAGCTGTTATATTTAAAAGGAAAATAGCTGGCCATTACCAGTTGAGGGGTTAATAAAAATAAAATACAGGGATTTATAAATAGCTGGCCATTACCAGTTGAGGGGTTAATAAAAATAAAATAGCCAGGGATTTAGCTCAGCAGTTCGGTGGCCTGCCTTGCAAGCGCAAGGACCCAAGTTTAATCCCCAGTACCAATAAATAAATAAATAGAATAGATAAAATACTTCCTTAAGATTTCCATTTTAATTTGTTAAATTTCTTGGCTTTGATTCAACTGTAAAATGTTGAATATCTACTATATCACTATGTTTGAGACATAAAATTCACTCCAAAGCCTCATGTGTTTGGAAGGTGATTGGATTATGGGTCTCACAGGCTAGAAAAGGGGAATCACTGGAGGCATGGCCTAGAAGGGTTTGTATCCCTCCTCCCCTTCTTCCTTCTCTCTCTGCTTCCTGTCTGCCATAAGCTTTCCTCTGCCAGACCCTTCCACCATTCTGCTTCAGCCTGGAGTCGGCCAACCATGCAAATACTGACTCCAAATATATGAACCAGAATAAACCTCCTCTCCTTTAAACTGCAGTTGTTGGGCACCTTGTCTAGCTATGAGAAAAGTGATAAGACATATGTCTAAGACATTATAGAGGCATCTGCCTTCCAAGAACTTGTGATTCAATGCAGTGTGTCTGTGTGTGTATAAACATGTATACAAATGCATGTGCATGTGCATGGCCAAAGGTACCCACACTGTATGAAAGAAAAAGGAAAAGAAACTTCTATTAAAATAGAAAAGAGCTGGGCATGGTGATGCATACCTGTAATCCCAGCACTCACACTTGGGAGGCTGAGGCAGGAGGATTGCCATGAGCTCAAAGCCAGCCTAACTATATAGTGAGACCTGGTCTCAAAAAAGAAAAGAAGAAAAAAGAAAGAAAGAAAAATAAAGTAATTGAGTTTCGGGAAATCAATTCAATTAACATTAAAGACAGGCTAAGCACACACAAGTACTACTTGGTTCTAAAGAATTAAAATCTAGTAAGACATATTCTGTTCTCTGCTCTCAAAATTTGTAAAACAGAAAGACAAAATGTTCACAATACAGAGTGAAAATTATACAAAAGAAATGTGTACAAGACAGAAAAATAAGACAAAAGAGAAAATGATTTACAACTGCAGGTCGAGAAAGTACCTAGAAAGGTGTCCTAGGTACACAGGAACTGGACAAGATAGCTTGTATCTAGATGTCCCCTCAAAGCCCCATGAGGTCATAGATGGGGCTTTTTCAGAGGTGGCCATCCCACTAACATTTGCTGAGCTAATGGAAGAATCTAGCTGCTCAAGGTTGCGGTATATCTGCCTCTCTGATGAAATTCAGAAGGGTTCAGGTTAAAAGAAAATCTCTATGAGTTCAATTTCCAGACAAACACAAATTTTCAACCTAACAAATGGCTCCAATCTCCAATCAAACAATAATCTGTCAATAGTAACTCTTTCCTCTCCTTTCAGAAAATATGTTGTCATGCCCTCGAATGAGGGCAATCCAAAGAACTTGTCCTTGCAGGGATGCATAGAGGTTTACTGAGGTTTATTATTTAAAGAGGAAATACAATAAACCTTATTCTCAGCAATGTCTAAGACTCAAATATCCCTACAATTGCTTGCTTCCTTTGCTATTTCTGGCCATTTATTTTTTGGAGTATTTGTGTTCGAGTACACTTTACTTAATAATGATTCCAAAACACTGCAGTAGCAATGCTAACAACTGTATTATGTATATTATTATAAATATTTGATTTTATTATTAGTTATTATTACTCTTTTACTGTGCCTAATTTAAAAATTAAATTTTTCCACAAATAGATGTGCATATGAAAAAACAGTATATTGTTTGCTACTACCTGGGGTTTCAGGCATCCTTGGGGAGTGGTCTTAGAACATATCTCCCTAAGTAAGGAGAAACTATTATATATTAAAGTAGATCTTCCTTCATCTCACACTTCCAGCATTATTCAGAACAACTTTAGATTCAGTTCACACCTATTTTAAATATCATTAAAATGTACTTGTACATGTAGACTTTTCCTCTCCATAGGCTTTCTGGAATATTACATTATAAATCAAATCAAAAGTTCAATTAGTGACATCCAATTAAAAAACAGATTTAGAGACCCAAAGAAGAAGCACCACTAAGCTTAACAAAAATGTTATTTCAACATGAAAACTACCTTAGAACTTGTTTCCAAAATTTGAACTATAATTATCTCTGCTATTTTAAGCCCTGCCTTTAAAAAATTATTTCTATTTCTTTTTATTATATTTCATGGCAAAATCACAATAGTCCTACACAATTATTTAACCCCCTTAAATTAAAACATATATACCATAGGGCCAGAGATTTAGCTCAGTGGTGCCACTGCCTGCCTTGTAAGCACAAGGTCCCAAGTTCGATCCCCAGTATTAATTATATGTGTGTGTATATATACATACACACACACACACATATACTTTATGTAAAATATTTTGAGCATCACAGGATTTTTTTAGTACACATTTGTCATTCATATTGATCATATTCATAACAGGAAATGTGTACCTGTAAATAATATATCTTAATTCTTTTCTCCCCATTCCCCTCTCTACCCTTCAAACCCTCATCACCTCCCCATTTACAAAAGCTTTGTTTCCATTTTTTTCTTTCCATCCTTCTTATTTTCCTTTTTCCTTCCTTCCCTTCCCCCTCTGCTCTCCCTTGCTCTTCTTCCTATTTGAACATTTTCATCCTATTTCTCAATATCTATCATCCATTTTGGTCCTCAATTATGCTTTTCGTTTCTCACAGAAGAGAAACAATGAGATATTTAAACATATGTGTCTGATTTATTTCACTTAAAAGTACAGTCTCAGAATGCATTCATTTATCTAAAAATGTCACAAGTTTATCCTTTATGGCAGAGTAATACTCCATTATACATAAAAACTACATTTTCTTTATCCATTCATCTACTGATGGGCATCTAGGGGTTTCTAAAACTTGGCTATTACAAATTATGCTGCTATAAACATGGGTGTGCATATATATTGCTGTGGCATGCTGCTTTTAACTCTTTCAGAAAGATACCAAGAAAGGGAAGAGCTGGGTCAAATGGAACCCCTAGTTTTAATTTGTTGAGGAATCTCCATATTGATCTCCACATTGGTTGTACCAATTTACAATAACACCAACAGTGGAGAAGAGTTCCTTTTTCCCCATAGCCTCACCAGCACTTGTTATTGGTTGATATCTTGATGACAGCTATTCTTTCAAGACTGAGATGGAGTATCAGTGTTATTTTAATTTGCATTTCCCCAATGACCACTGATGATGAACATTTTTTCATATATTTATTTGCTGTTGTTACTTCTTCACCTGAGTGTCTATTCATTTCAGATGCCCATTTCTGGATTAGGCCTTTAAATTTGGCAGAATCTCATTTTTGTTTTTTTGCTTGTTTATTTGTTTGTTTTTAGTTCTTTATATAATCTAGATATTAGTACTTTTGGTAAAAATATTTTTTTCCTATTCTATGGGTTGTTTCTTCACTCTGCTAATAGTTTCTTTTGTTGGTAAAAGATTTTTAATATGATGAGATACTAGTTGTTGATTCTTTGTAATATTGCTCATGCTACTGGGTTTTTGTTCATTAAGTTTTTGCCTACATTTATGTCTTCAAGAGTTTCACCTATTTTATTTTTCAGCAGATTAAGTGTTTGTTTTACTATTTAGATCTTTGATCCACTGTGATTTTAGTTTAGTGCATGGTGAGAGATAAGGGTCCAGGTTTAATCTTCCGCATGTGGAAAGCTAGTTTCCACAATACCATTTATTAACTACACGGGCTATTTTTCTTCCAGTGAAGGTGTTTGGCTCCTCTGTGAAAAATAACATAGCTAAGTGTGCTGGGAATTATTTCTACATCTTCTATTCTGTTCCATTGTTTCTTGGATCTGGTTTGTTTTTTGTTTGTTTGCCAGTACCATACTATTTTTATCACAGCATCTTTGTCATATGATCTCAAACTGGGGATTGTGATGTCCCCTGCCTTGCCATTGTTGCCTAGAATTTCTTTTGGTATTCTACTTCTCATCTGGTTCCATATGAATTTTAGAATTATTTTCTTTGTTTCTGTGAGGAAGGCTATTGGTATTTTAATGGTGGATTTCATTAAATCTGTATAAAAGTTATGGAAGTATGGTCACTTTCACTATACTGGTTCTGCCTATTCAAGAACAGGGAATATCTTTCCATTTTCTGATATCCTCTTTGATCTCATTTTTCAGAGTACTAGAGTTTTCAGTGTATAGGTCTTTCATGTACTCTGTTAGATTGATTTGTACGTATTTCATTTTTCTTAATGCTATTGTGAAACGTGTGTTTTCCTAATTTCTCTGTCAATAAGTTCGTTATTTATGTACAGGAATGCTACTGATTTTTAAGTGTTGACTTTGTATCCTTGCTATGCTGCTGAATTTGGTTATTAATTCTAGGAGTCTTTTGGTGGTATTTCTGGGGTCTTCACAGACTGTTACATATCAGCAAATAATGATAATTCTTCTTCCTTTCCTACCTATATTCTTTTTATTTCTTTCTTTTGTCTAATTGCTCTGGCTAATGTTTCCAGAAATAATATTGAAAAGCAGTGGTGATAGTGGGCACTCTTGTCTTGTTCCTGATTTCAGAGTGAAAGCTTTTAGTTTTTGACTATTTAATATGATGCTAGCAGTTTTTTTGTCATAGATGGCTTTTATCAGATTGAGATAAAGACCTATTCCAATTCTCTGTAGTACTTTTTCACCAATGTGTGTTGGGCTTTGTCAAATGCCTTTTCTGCATCTGTCTTTCTGAGTTTTTTCCTTGGTTCTGTTGATGGAGTATTATTTACCACATAATATTACATTTATTGATTTGTACATGTTGAATCACCCCTGCATTCTTGGGATGAATTCTACTTGGTCATGGTGTATAATATTTTGCTGCAGTCTGTTTGCCAGTATCTTATTGAGTATTTTTACATCTATGTTCGTTAAGGAGATTGACCTGTAGTTTTCTTTCTTGTTTGGGACCTTCGCTGATTTTGGTGTGAGGATAATGCTTGCTTCCAGGAATGATTTTCAGAGTACTGCTTCCCTTTCGATTTCATTAAAGAGTTTCAGGAGTAGTGAGTGGCATGAGGTCTTCTCTAGAGTTCCTGTAGAATTCAGTAATGAATTCATTAGGATCCATGCTTTTTTTGTTAGTAGTTTTTTAATTAGTTCTTTACTTTTATTGATTGATACTGGGTTATTTAGAATTTTTTATATTTTCTTGGTTCAGCTTTGGTAATTCATATATATTGAGGAATCTAACCTTTTCTTCTGAGTCTTCTATCTTAGCAGAGTACAGGTTCTCAAAATAGGTATTGATGATCTAGATTTCTACAGGATCTGTTGTGATTTTGTCCTTTTCCTACCTAATTGCATGGATTTGGGTTTTTTCTTTCCTTTTTTTGATGAGGTTGGCTAAGGTCTTATCAATTTTATTTAATCTTTTAAAGAATCAACTCTGATTCTTTGTATTGTTTTCTTAGTCTCAATTGTACTAATTTCTGCTCTGATTTTTATAATTTCCTTCTTTGTGTGTGCTTTGTAACCACAGCATTTTCAACAATAGTAGATATTAAATAAGCTAAATGAGTCAAAAGATTTGTTCTCATCTAAATAAAACTAATTTCAATGCTTTGGAAACATAATTGCATGAAGAAAAACATAATTAGCACATATCTTGAGCCATCTCTACATACCTGTGTAAGATTTGCAGCCTGCTTTAAAATTCTTTTTTTCAATTGCTCTGCTCTCTTTGCATGAAAAGAATTGCTTTGACTCTGGATGACAAATATAATTTCTTTTAAGTCTAGAACCAAAAAAAAAAAGTTTTCAGGTATTTCTTTCATTAGCAATGATTGAAATAAATGTGAAAACAAATGAAAAAAGAACAAGAACAACTCAAGCAGTAAACTCTTGGGGGAAGAAATCTATTTATATCTAATTCTAGGACAAAATCTGACTTTTTAAACTGATTTCCAAAACTTCCTTCCTAGAAGTTAGCAAGTAAATAAGCTCACTGTACTAGACCAAGTCTGTGGTAAGAAACTGTGAACGTGCTCCTTCATCTGTCAAAAAGAAGGTTCCAAAGCATTCAATGTCTAGGATACTAGCCTCCCTAGTGCTGAAAACCCAATGTTTACAAGTAGCCTTCTAATAATTCTCTCATAATTCTACATTGTGGTGCAACCTGTTATGGTGTGTCCCTAGAATGCATATGTTGAAGCCCTAAATCTTAGTATTTCAGAAACTCATCTTCTTTGGAACTAGGTCTTTATAGAGGTCATCAAGTTAAAGAGCTAATCCAGTATGACTGATAACCTTATGAAGTGAAAATTTAGCATACAGACAGATATGCACAGAGGGAAGACAATGTGAAAACACACAAAGATGTTCACTTACAAGCCATGCTGAGGAGGCTGGAACAGATACTCCCTCACAGCCCCTCACAGTCCTCAGAAGGAAACCACCCTGCCAATACCTTGATCTCACATTTCTAGCCTTCAGAACTGTGACATAATCTCTATTGATTAAGCCACAACTATAAAAGACTATAACTAACCATGCCCATGTGATTCTTTGTTATGCAGCCTGTATTAGTTGTCGGTTACTGTAATAAAATACCCAAGATAATCAATTTAAAAAGAAGAGAGGCTTACTTTAGCTCACAGTTTTGGAGGTTTCAGTGCACAATCACTGGACCCTGTTGCTTTGGGCCTGTGGCACCACAGTACATCATGGCAAGAATGTGTGGCAGAGAAGTCCTGTTTGCCTCAGGGATCAGGAAACAAAGACAGGAAATCCCAAAATCCCCTCCACGAACACACTTTCAGTGAACTAACTTTCTTTTACTATGTCTCACCTCTTTTGGGGGGGGTACCAGGGATCGAACTTGGGACCTTGTACTTGCAAGGCAGGCAGCAGAACTACTGAGCTAAATCCCTGGCACTGTCTCACCTCTTAAAAGTTCCACCACCTCACAATACTGTCATGTGTTGGGGACTAAGTCTTTAATCCAATCCTAGCAAACCAATATGATATTTCAAGAATGTTCTGCATGTCTCTGCAGTAACATTTAACAATGACTGCAGCTGGGGATTTAGCTCAGTGGTTCAGTGCCTGCCTTGCAAGCAAAAGGACCCGAGTTCGATTCCCAGTACAAAAAAAAAAAAAACAAAAACAAAATAATGACTGCATATGTCTGATAAATTAACAGGGATTTGCTAACAAGTAACTCAACAATCCCTATACTATCTCAAAACACACCTAGCCAGATTTAGATGTTATCTCTAGAAAACCAACAACAACAATTCCATGGTAACAAGGCACTAGCCGGAATTGTGTATGAAAGCCCAGATACAACACAGTATTTGCTAGTCCACAAGGAACCATGTGAAAGTAACCAACTTTTAACAGGGCCAGGAAGAAATACTAGTATGTCATGCCCACCTGGCTGGGGAAGACCTCTAGAAATCTTGCGAAGGAGGACAGCTGCTCAGGCTATACACCAAACAAGCACAGTCTCCCCAGGTTCTGTATTTGTAATAAAGAAATAGAAATAGCCATAACGGCAGCACCTAGACAAGGGTGTACACATTAAAGGGATGTTGCATAAATTGTGATAACATCCACAGATCAGTATGGGGACCTTCCCCCTGCCAGGTGTTTCTCTTTAACATTTCAGCTCAGGGACACTACTTAGATTTTAACTATTTCATTATATTTTATTGTTCTTATGTTATTAGCCAAATAGTTTCATCCTTCACTCACTCACTCAAACATTCACACAACAGATAGTTTCACAGTGAGCCATCTAGATCCTAAGAATAATTTATTGGTTAAAACTAAATAAAAAATATAAAAGAGAATGCTGAATAACCCACTGAATTTGTTCCAATTTCTTTTCTTTAGGGGTTTATATAAATAGAAACATTTCATATACCTGTTTCTATTTTTAAACAGCTTCTTGACTCTCTGAACATTGAGGGAATACATATCATAACATAAAAGGTATATTATTTTTCAACTGTTATCTTCAATCCACAACATCTGAAATATTAATATAAACTGACATATCAAAAGAGGAGTTATAAATTTTTGTTAAGAATGGAATAAATAAGTTTCAGGGGATTCATTTTTCAAAATTTAATAAAGTTGAAGACGTACATTCTCAACGATACAGAAATTTCACTATTAATCACCTTTGAGAAACTCTCATTTGTGTACAAAAATGTAAAACAAGAATATTCATAGTAGCATTGTGTAAAGGAAAAAAATTGTGGCAACTCAAATATATACCAACAAGATATATAAATCAGAATACTATCCAACAATAAAAACTAACTACCACTACATGTGCCAATTAATCCCATAAAAAGAAAAATTCAACATGGCTTACTACAGGAAGTTACATCACAGATGACTCAGAAAAGATTCACCTAATACACAGGTGCTGTGAAATGGGGAGAAGTACTCATATCCTGAACCCAAAAATTAATCTTAAAGACCATACAGGTAGATCAAACAAAGTATCTGTTGAAAAAGGGAAATCGTACCACCATTGCTGATCTCTACCACCCCTATCCCTACTCTTTCCAAGGAGCAGCCACTGTGAGAGGTCCAAACAGCCCGAGGGAATAAACAACCACTGGAGGCCTGACTTCTGGACAGACTGGAAAAATATCATTTAGTAAGAAATTCTGAACTGTGACCACTGTAAAGTTACAGGGGAAAAAAGTCCCTAAACCAAGCCCAGGGACTATGTCAGATTTTGCTGGCTGGAAAGGGGAAATTTTGAAATGGGGTCAGTCAAGGATTTGAGCGCAGAAGTAAAGATAGGACAAGGTGGGGCAGAGACTTTCTGGCAACAAACTAGTCAGGAAATAACTGAATGAGAACATGAAACTGCCCAGCCCAAAAGGAAGCAGGACATTGGCAGAAGGTAAAGGAGAGCTCATTGTGAGAAAAATTATTTCATATCCTCCTCCTCTCAAATTAATTGAGGCGGTTGGATCATGGGTCAGAGACAAAAGACTATAGCTAACCATGCCCAAAGCAGAGCCTGGATGGAAGAACCTGACACCGCTCACCACAGATGGGGAAACAGTCTATAGACAGGGGAATCTGGTGAAGCTGCCTGCACACAGATCACCAATAAGGAAATAAGTGAAGTGTGGACACTCAGGCTTTCTGGCATAGTGGTCACATGAGAATTGCACGTATATTCTCTTGTTGGAGCATTTGATCTGGGTTCCTGTCAAATTTTGTTCTTTCTTTTTTATTTTTTTCTTTCAGCTTTTTCCTTATCTTGCCCTCTGCTTTTGTTATTTGATTTTTGCTTTGATATAGTTATTTTCTATCTCCCTTTTCCCTAATCCTTTTCTTCAATTCTATCTTCTGTATCAATTCAATTTAATTATTTTACCTAATAAATTTTTTAATAAAATTATTTTTAGTGAGTTCCAGGTCAGTCTCAACTACATAGTGAGACCCTGTCTCAAAAAACCAAAAAAATAAAAAAAAATTATTTTATTTATTATTCTTCCACTTTTAAATTCTTCTTTGCAGTTGCTTTCCCATTTCTCTCTCTGTCACTCTGATCTTCTCTTGTACTTTCTGTCTTCCCTATTCTATTCTTTTTATTCTTCCTTATTTTATCTATCTCCTTGTCTTCCCTTGCCTCTCTTCCACCTTTCAGATACATATCTTTATTGACAGGTTCTGACAACCTCACAGCTTTCCTCAAAACCAGACTACACCTTCCTTCTCTTACAGCCTGCCCCTGCCCTCACAAATATACACACATACATATATACAAGAACAACATGGAAATACAAAGCAATAAAGGTCCCCAAAGTCTCTCAACTCTCCCAAAGCAGATCTATGGGCACCAATGAAGAGAAAAGCACCAGTGAAGTTTTACTACTTATTAAAGAAGAGGTAAAGAAACTTGGCAAGTTCAAAAAAGACTCAAATGTTGATGGAACTATCACATAAACTGACCAATGTGAATAGGGGAGAAGTAAAAAACTGTAAGAGCTGATTAAAACAGTTCAAAACATGAATGACAAATTTGTCAAAGATATATACTCCATGAAAAGGTATTAAGCAGAAATACTGGAAATAAAAAATTGTATAGAATTCATAAACTGTAGAAATAGCCAACGTGAAGAATTTCTGAAATCAAGAACAAAACATTAAGTCATGATGAATTACTAGAAAAGTCTTAAAAACGGTAAGAGAAGAAGAAAAATTCATCTAACAGCTACTAGACAACACTGGGCAAACCAACCTAAGGCTAACTGGAGTTACAGAAAAACTAGACGAGAGAGAGTACACATGGGATAAAAAAATGTTCATTAGAAAACTTTACAAGTATGAGGAAAGATTTCAACATACAGACAAGAGGTTCACAGATCATTACCTAACTATGGTGAAATAAGAAGTTGCACACAACACATCTTAGTCAAAATCCCAGATTTCAGGTAAAGCTAGTAAGGGAAAAGAAAAAAATAAAAAAAATATGAGAAAATGAAAAAATGGAAATAAAGTGTTTGTAAACTTTATTACAGGGGGGGGGTGAAGGGAGGGCAGGGACAAGGGGAAAAAATGAGAACCAAGATCTGTCATGTAAAGGTACAAGATCCCAATGATGAATGTAACTGTACTGTATACCTAAAATGTACCAATAAACTCAATGAGAGGAAAAAAAAGAAAGAAAATGAAAAAATGGAAATAAAGTATTTGTAAATAGGGAAGGGAGGAGGGGGTGAAGGGAGGGCAGGGTTAAGGGGAAAAAATGAGAATCAAGACCTGTCACGTGAAGGTCCAAGATCCCAATGATGAATGTAACTGTACTGCATACTTTAAAAGTACCAATAAACTCAATGAGAAAAAAAAATCCCAGATTTCCAACAAAAGACAGAAGAATCTTAAAAGCTGTCACAGGAAAGCAAAAAATCATGTATAAAAGGAAACCATTTAAGATTACAGCAGACTTCTCAACACAAATTTTAAAAGGCCAGCAGGTCCTTGAGGAAGTATTTCAAGCTCTAGAGCAAACAAATTCCAACCCAGATTAATATATCCTACAAAACTTTCTTTCAAGATAGATGGAGAGATAAGGACATTCCAAGAAAAATAACAACTTAAGAAATACACAAACACCAAACCAGCATTCCTAAATATACTCAAAAAATGAACTACTGACAGAGGCAACAAAGCCAACAAAGCAAAGTACAGGTGGAAAAAATACATCAAGCAAAGCAAGCAGATAAACAAAAGAGGGATATTAAATGAATAGAAAATACAAAAAGAATGCAATGACAGGAATAAATCAGTAACTTTCAGTACTAACTCTCAATGTTCATGGCCTCCTGAAATTAAAAGACACAGATTGACATACTGAAAAAAACAGAATCCAAAAGTCTGTTTCATTCAAAGAACTCATCTAATCCAAAAGGTATTCAGAGATTAAAAATCAAAGAATGGAGCTGGGCATGGTGGTGCATGACTGTAATGCCAGCACTAAGGAAGCTGAGCAGAAGAATTATTGAGAGTTTGAGGCCATCCTACCTAAGTTAAGTGAGTTAAGGCCAGCCTGAACTAAATAGCAAAACTGTGTCTCAAAAAAAATCAAAGAATTGAAAAAATATTCCATGTACCAGGACCCCAAAAGCAAGCAGGGGTAGCAATTTTATACTTCAACACAGTAAACTTCAAGTTAAAACTAATCAGAAGAGGCAAAAAAAGGTTACTATATACTAATTAAGGAAACAATCCAAGAAAAAAGAAAAAACAATTGTAACTATCTATGCACCAAACACTGGAGAACCTAACTCCATAAAACAAACACTGCTGGTCATAAAATGTCAAATAAAACACCAATACAACTATAGTGGCTAACCTCAATACCCCGCTTTCACAGAGACATCAACCAAACAAAAAACTAACAGAGAAGTATCAGAGCTGAATCATACTTTTGAAGACATTTTCTTAAAAGATATCTATATAGCGTTCTACCCTATTAAAACATACACATTCTTCTCAGTAGCACAGAGAACTTTTTCCAAAACAGATCACATACTAGTCCACAAAATCAGCTTAAATAAATAAAAAAGAATCCAAACCACAATACCACTGTGCACTGAAACTACAAGCCAATTACAAAATAATCCACAGAAAATTAATAAACACTCCTGAACACACAATGGATCACACAAAAAAAAAGTCAAGGAAGAAATTAAAAAATTTCTGGAATCAAACAACAATGCTAATATAACACCACAGAATCTATGGGACACAATGAAAGCAATTACTAAAAAAGACGCTTACTGAAATTAATGTTCACACTAGAAAAATAGAGCAAGCTCACATAAATAACATAATGATGAACCTCAAGATATTGAAAAACAACTATTTAAACCCAAATCTAGTTTAAAGAGAAAAATCATAACGATTAGAGTGGAAATTAATGAAACTGAGATTTTAAAATATAATACAAAAGAATAAATCAAAGAGCTAATTCTTTGAAAGAATAAACAAAATAGATAATCCCTTAGCCAAACTTACCAAAAGAAAAAGATTCAGATCAATACAATTAAAATGAAATAAACGAAATCACAACAGACGCCACCAAAATCCAAAAGATAAAAGAAATGTACAGATTCCTGGATTCATACAAATACCAAAACTAAACCAAGACATAAAAATTTTGAACAATCTGGGCCAGGGATTTAGCTCAGTGGTGCCACCGCCTGCCTTTGCAGATACCAAAAAAAAAAAAAAACAAACAAACTACCAAATAAGAAAAATCCAGAATCTGATGGATTCACTGGTGACTTCTATAAGACATTTGAGAAGGTTATAATACCAATACTCAAACTCTTCAATGAAAAGGAAAGGGAAGAAGTGTTTCCAAACTCATTTCTAGAAGCCAGTATCACTCTGATCCCCAAACCAGACAGACAACTAAAAAAGAAAGCTACAGGCCATCTCTTTAAAAACACAGATCCAACAAATCATCAAAAGGATCATGACCAAGTAGGGTGCATCCCAGGGTTGCATGGATGGTTCAACAAATCACTGAACGGAGTGTATCACACAAAGAGAAGCAGGAACAAGAACCATGGGATCATATCAATAAATGCAGAAAAAGTTTTTTACAAAATCCAACACTTATTCATTATTTTAAAAAAACTGAAAAAGATATGTATTGAAGAACTTTCCCTCAATCTAAAAAGCCATGTAGACAAACCAATGGCCAACATTGCAATACATGGGGAAAAGCTGAAAGCCTTTTCTTTAAAGTCAGGAACAAAATAATGATGTCCACTATCACCACTCTGTTCAATATAGCAATCTAAACATTAGTCAGAGGCAGAGATAAGAGAAATAAATAAAAGAGATACATATAGGAAAGGAAGAAATCAAATATCATTATATGTAGATAACATGATCATCTACATAGAAGGCTCAAAAAATTCCACTAAAAGATTCCTAGAATTAATACCCAAGTTCAGCAATGTAACAGTCTATAAAATCAATACACAAAAACCAGTAGCGTTCCTGTACACCAACAATGAGCTCAACAAGAAAGAAATTAGGAAAACAATACTACTCATTACTATTATATACTTAGGAATTGATGTAACCAAAAAAGTAAAAGACTTCTACAATGAAAAACTGCAGAACTCTGAGAAAAGAGACCAAAGAGGACAACAGAAAAAGGAAAGATGCCCCCTGTTTCTGTATAGGTAAAATACAATACTGTCACAATGGTCATATTTCCAAAACTGCTGTATAGATTTAATATAATCCCAATCAAATAACTATAGCATTCATCACATAACTACAGAAAACAAACATAAAATTCACACGGAACCAAAAGAGACCCAGAGTTGCAAAGGCAATCCTGGGTAACAATAGCAAAGAAGGAGGGCATCACAACATTTGACTCATTATACAACAAGGCTACAGTAATTTTTTAAAAAAAGCACAGTTTTGGCACAAAAACAGACAAGTGGATCAGTGGAACAGAACAGAGCAGGTAAAAACAATTCCAGACACATTCAACTATTTGATTTTTGAAAAAGAGGACAAAAACATGTCGGAGGAAAACTAGTTTCTTCAGCCAATGTTGCTGGGAAAACTGGATATCCATATGCAGAAGACAGTATCTCTCACCATGTACCAAACTAAAATAAAAATGGATCAAAGATCTAAATATTAAAACAGAAACACTTAAATTACTGGAAGATGAAACAGATAAAATTCTTCAAATTACAGGTGTAGTCAAGGACTTTTTGAACAGAACTCCAATTGTAAAAGAAATAACTAGCAAGAGTCAAAAAACAGAATCACATTGAATTAAAAAAGCTTCTACACAGCAAAGGAAACAACCAATGGAATGAAGAAACAACCTACAGCATGGGAAAATATTTTGCCAACTACACCTCAGACCAAAAATTTATATAAAGAGCTCTAAAAAATTAGACCCCCTAAAATAAATGACCCAATCAAAGATGGACAACTGAAATGAATAGATGCTTCTCTGAAGAAATACAAATGGCCAATAAATACATGAGAAGATGTTCTTTGCTGGCCATTACAAAAAACTGAAAACAAAACAAGTTTCATCTTACTCCAAAAATGATAGTCATCAAGAACTCAAATAATAACAAATATTGGCATGGCTGGGGTTTTAAGGAACCCTCCTACATTGCTGGTGGGAATGTAAATTAATAAAACTGCTATGAAGATTTCTCAAAAAACTAAAAATAGAAATTGCATTTGATGTCCATCAACTGACAAATGGATAAAGAATAAATGAGGGTTTTTATGCAATGGAGTACTACTCTGCCATAAAGAAGGATGCACTTCAGACATTTATAGCTAAATGGATGGACCTTGAGACTATAATAAGTGAAATAAATCTGACATACATATTTAAATACTGCATTATTTCTCCAAGGTGAGAAACTGAAAGTGGAAATAAGGACTGAAATGGATAATGGATATTGGGAAATGGGAAGAAAGTGGTCAGATGGGAAGGGGAACAAGAGAGGATGGAAGGGACAAGAAAAAAGGTGAAAATAGAAAGAAAAAATGGAATCAAAGCTTTTGTACATAGGGAAGGAGGTGACATGAGAGGGATGGGATAAAATAAAATTTATTAAAAAAAAGAAATTGTATTTGACCCAATTATTCCCCTTCTAAGTATCTTCCTCACAGAGTTAAAGATACCATATTACAGCAATAGGTGCATACCAGTGTTTATAGAAGTACAATTCATAATAACAGAATATTGGAAGCAGCCTATATGTCCATCAACAGATGAATGGACAAAGAAAAATATATATACATATATATGTGGCGTACTACTCAGCTGTAAAGAAGGATAAATTTAAAACATCTGTAGGAAAATGGATGCACCTTGAAAATATTATGTTAAGTCAAATAAATTAGACATGCAAGCTTAAATATGGTTTCTCTCATATGAAAAATCCAAAGTACAAATAAAGAGAAAAATAAAGGACGGACAGAAAGAAATAGGAAGGTAGATCTTTTGTAAATGGGAAAGGGATCAAGAGACCAAGGGTAGGGAGATATGGGGGTAGGGGAAAGTGAAGTAAAAAGACCTAAGATGTGTGATGAACATGTACACACTACCCACAATGATTCTAATCATCATATGGGACAAACATGAACTAAAAACAATAATAACAATAATTAAAACAAGTGCAGGGATCTAGAGACACAGGGAGAGGGTAGAAAGGGGAAGAACTTTTAAAAATGAAGCTATGTCGTACTCCCTTAGATGAATGTATCATGTAATACGAGCATGTACTAAGAAAAACAATAAAAAATAAAACTAGTACTGCATTCATATGAATCTCACAGATATGTGGTTAAAAAAAACAGTTGCAACAGAGTAACTATATAAATAAATAGTTCGCAAAAATATAAGCAGAAATATACATCAAATGAATATATAAAGTAGGGCCGGGGATTTGGTTCAGCGGTTCGGTGGCCTGCCTTGCAAGCGCAAGGACTCGGGTTCAATCCCCGGTACAAAAAAAAAAGAATATAAAGTATACATATGTAAAAGTATATGAAAGGTTACACAACACCAAATGAGGATAATAATTAAAGGATTTCAGTTGTGTTCATACTATTTTATTTCTTCATCTAGGCCAGTGGTGGCAAACCTATGGCACATGAGTGGCAGTGGGCTGTTGCATCACTGAAAGCTCTAAAAGGTCAATCATCACTGATCTAGGCACTACATAAGTGGGTATGTGTACTTCTCTTTGTAGCTTTTCATATGTTCAAATTACTTCATAAGAAATTCTTTAGAAGTGGAGATCCATCTGTCAAAAGGTTAATCCTGTGCTCACCACAGTAAACAACTCCTGCTATTTTTATCAACTCAGCAAAGCTCCCACTGTGCTTCTCAAGAAGACAACAGTTCCACACAGGGGAGAGGCTTTGCAAGAACATAAGCAAATTCTTCCTTTTCATGTACCTGAGTCTTGTCTGAGAGATGTATTTGTCTTCCACTTCTTACCATAGCTACTAAGAAGTCATGCCAGCCCCTTCCTTTTTTATACTGTACTTCAATTATGCATACTACATGCATGTTCAGCAGATGTCTTCCAAGAACCTACTAAGCATGAGGCTCTGGGCTGCAAAGATGAACAAGAGCAGCGGCAGCGCTGGCATGTCTGAGCCTAGTTTAGGAGACAGACTGAGGTGACATAAAGAAGTAGGGGGACCTCAGAGTCAAGCACAGGGTACTTCGGGAGCATGAGAGGAAGTGGGGCAAGTTCAAGGAGAGATTCGGGGAGAGGGATTTCCAGGGTTTCTTTAAATAGCTACAGTTTTCTGGAGACTCACACAGAAAGGAACACATCAGCAGCAAAAAAAAAAAAAAAAAAAAAAAAAAAAAAAACGAATACATTGAAGACACTCACAC
>NW_022900950.1:34817990-34818876 GCF_012274545.1 Fukomys damarensis | reverse complement strand
AAAAAAAAAAAAAAAAAAAAAAAAAAAAAGAATAGGATTATCTCAGAGCCACAGCTTGCCTTATCTCTTCAGCATCCCTGAGTGCCCTGTCAAGGAGTCTGGAGGGTGTTCTCAGACAAGATGGGGCACCGTGGGTCACAAAGGTAGGGAGAGAGGTGGAATAAGCCTGATCAGCTTGGACTGCACATTAATTGCTTTCAAACCAATGAAATGCCTCAAGAGCCATGTATATTCTGAGGACAGACAAATAGGGGGTAGAAAGACCTTCCCTGAAGAGACAGCAGTGAATGCTTGGGACAGAGATCCACATTTAGGACCCCGAAAACAATAAGGTAGGTCTGGCTAAGGAACAGAATGTATACAGGAGAGTTATCAGGGACAAGGCAAAAAGAGGAAACGAATACATGACAATGGTGAACAACAGAAGATTACTACATGCCTCTCAGTCCCACTGCACTGCAAAAAACCAGGTTAGTACAGTTCGGTGCTGAAAACAGCTGACACTTAAATCCCTGCTGATCCTCAAATCAGCCCCAAGAAATGTTTTTTGCAGAATGTATACAGGAGAGTTATCAGGGACAAGGCAAAAAGAGGAAACGAATACATGACAATGGTGAACAACAGAAGATTACTACATGCCTCTCAGTCCCACTGCACTGCAAAAAACCAGGTTAGTACAGTTCGGTGCTGAAAACAGCTGACACTTAAATCCCTGCTGATCCTCAAATCAGCCCCAAGAAATGTTTTTTGGGGCTGGGGATTTAGCTCAGTGGTTCTGCTGCCTGCCTCGCAAGCACAAGGTCCCAAGTTTGATCCCTGGTACCACAAAAAACAGAAAACAACAATAACAAAAAAAAAAAAAAAAAAAAAAAAAAATTTTTTGATA
>NW_022900950.1:34803498-34817900 GCF_012274545.1 Fukomys damarensis | reverse complement strand
TACCAAAAAAAAAAAAAAAAAAAAAAAAAAAAAAAAAAAAAAAAAAAAAAAGAAATGTTTTTTGATATATGACCTAAGTCATATATATCAACTGAATCACTCAGGCCAAGTCCAGATCCCAGAGCTCATCTCAGCCCTCTTCTGTTAATATCACCAAGCAATCTGACTCTCAAGCTCCCACTGCCTAGTCGATGGAGCTAAATAAGATAATTCCACTCTCCTTCATGTCTTGGTTGCATTTCTCTAAACTCACTGCAATTGCCTTCAGCAAACACTGCCGAAACTCAAGACAGATCATCCTGCTTCTCCTTCAGGAATGTACAATAAAGGGGCTGCACAAAGAGTGCCTGACAACAATGATCAGTGTGGCAGGCTAGAGACAAAGATAAAGAAATGAGTCTAGGATACAGACAGGATCAACTCAATGCTTAGCCGGCAGTGGGCTGCAGAGAACATTCAGGCAAGAAACAGAACACTGAGGAGCAAGAAAAGGGCGACTGAAAGAAAAACTATTTCTCTTTGGAGGTAAAAGAAAATAATAAGGTAGGTCTGGCTTAGTTGCTGAGTGTCCACAAGGGGCCAAGCACTTTACTAAATGCTAATCCTCCTGATCAGAAAGGGACTAAAAGGATCATGCTGGCATTTTTCTGATGAGAAATCAATACAGATTCTTCTGATAGAAGGTGAGTAATAGGCAGCTTTCTGATTTAAAGCTGAGGGATAAATATGCATATAGACATCCACATCAGAGAAGCCACCCCACTTCTATCTTCCTTGGTGAGAGTTATTGAACACCAGTGAATCTATCAATTAGGCAATAAGCTGAAAGAGAAAAAGAAGGTGATCTTGGTGGCCCATCCCTGAGCACTGTGAGCCCGTGGTTGAGGGACTCTGACTTACTGCCTACACTGTGATGTAACTGCATCAGCACTTTAGCAGCCTACTGCTTCTGTAGATGCACACAAGGACCAAGACAAAGAGGCACCTAGATCTTTTTCAAATGAACTGATACCAAATTAGGCATCACTATTACTTGCCATTTGCAACTGCATTTGCAAAATAAACTTACTTGTCCAAGGTAACTTTCCCTGGCTGGTTTCAAGCCTATATTCCAGACTGGGTTCATTAAATCATTTAATAACTGTGTAGTATGAGAAGACCAATCAGCTGCCACAAAACTAACATTCAAATAAATGCCTAATACCAAGGTTGATAGCCAAGAGAAACATTATTTCATGGAAAGGAATGACTGAACACACAGGGTGTTGTAACCAAGAAAAGAAAAGGCAATGAACAGATATGACCCCTTAAATACAGCTGCTCTCAGAGCACATGGACCCCTGCAGAGCCCTGTGTCTCCAGATAGGTCCTACAGTGTAGGACAGGGTGCTCTCCTAAACTTCTATATCCCTCAAAATCCAGGCTCAGGGAGGAAAGGCTGAGAAAGAAAAGTGTGCCTTCTCCCTCTCATCCAAAGATCACCATCCAGGTTTCTGTGCCTACCCTGGGATGAAGGCCACTGACGAAGTACACAATCCTGCCCACAGTGGTGTGGCCTTAACTCTCCATCAACACATTGGGGCATATTTCCAATGGCACTGAGAAGGACTAACCCATGATGCTTGCACTATGTACATGAGAAATGTGCTTAGAAAGGAGTACAAATAATGGTATATATGGACTGCAACAGAAGATGTTTCAAAGGAGAAAAGAGCAGCTCCCAAGGGGGCCTCAGTATGAGTCTGATAGATAAGACTGCTGGTCTAACTTCTAAAGGGCAGACAGGGGTCTACAGGTCAAGGGGTGGGGAGCCCAGCTCCAGGAACACCAGTCTGTCCTTTGCGCCCACTAAGTGTTTGGATATTATGCGAGTGTTCCCTAAAAGGCCCCCGGTGTGACAATGCTGGAGGTGGTGGGACCTTTCACAGGTAGGGCCTAGTGGCAGGGCTTACATCACCAAGGGTACTGTCCTCAGAAGAGATTAACATACTTCTCATGGGACCTTGCTTAGTTCCAAGAGTGAGCTGTTCTAAACAGTGAGCCTGAACTGACTCTCTCAGCTTGCTGTTTCACGATGTGATCTCACTCTCACACACAATTCCACCATGATGTCACCTGCCATGGTGTGATATAGCCAGAGACAGAACCTTCTGGACAGGAAGCCTTCTGATTGTGGAGCTCAATAAATTTATTCTCTTTGTTAATACCCAACCTCTGGTATTTTGTTTAGAGTCTGAAAATTGATTAATTCCACCCATAATCAGAAGGACTGGTTCATACCCATCTCTGTATCCTCTACGGTGTCTACCTAGCATGGTACTTTACCCTCACTGAAAGCTGCTTCTTCTAACATGTATCACAGGTCAATATGCCAGTCTGCAAAGTGCTTTCTCTCAGTCTTCCAGATAATAAATGTTGGGCTGGCCCCAAAACAAGAATTTGGACAAGAGAATTTATCCCATAAATAATATCAGAAAGAAAAATGTACTTCAGTGAAATATAATTTACAACAAATACACCTGAGTACACACTCTTCAGTTAAAAAAAAAAAAAACATTACTTACTTATGTGATTTTCTCTTGATATAACACTTTTCTCCAAATCCTGCATTAGAAATGAGAAAGAAAAAGAAAAAATCACATCACATAACACAGCTAGCAGTACAGTGAATAAATATGCACAATATACATTAACACTTCGAGGAACTTGAAGATGGAAGCTTGGAAATAATTTTGTAAAGAAATTATTCCTCAAAAAGCTAAAACTAGAAATTCTATTTAGCTCAGCATTCTCCTTCTAGGTATCTTCCTGAAAAAATTAAAACATTACAACGATACATGTATATCCATGTTGTAGCAGCACAACTCATAATAGCCGAATCTTGGAAGCAGCCTACACAGTATGTCCATCAATAAATGAATAGATAAAGAAAATATGGTATTTGTACACAATCGTCATTAAAAAAGATAAATTTGAGTCATTTGTAGGAAAATGGATGTACCCTGAGATTATAACATTAAGTGAAATAAGTCAGGCACAGAAAGTAGAGTTTGACTGGGCATGGTAGCACACACCCAGCACTTGGGAGGCTGAGGCAGGAGGACTGCTACAAGTTTAAGTCTAGCCTAGATTATGTAGTGAGTTCAAGGCTAGCTTGAGCTACATAATGAGTTCAAGCCTGAACTACATAGTGAGATGCTGTCTCAAACAACAACAACAACAACCAAAGTACAATATCACATATATTCTCCTATGTAAGATATCTAAACTATAAATTAATAAAGGAGAGAGATGCTGGGAAATAAGGACATTGGGGAGATGGGATAGGGGATCAGTGAGAGGTCAGATGTTAAGGAGAGAGAGTAAAGAGATCAAAATGATCAAGATATGCTATAACATATGTACCATTTCCCCCAAAACACATGTAACTATTATGTACTGCAAACACACACAAATAACATTAAAAAAATAAAACTTAAAAGGAATATTAGCACTGTGTTCTCTTCACCTTGGACAGCAGCCCTAGGAATCTGCTCAGGGGCTCAGAAGAGGTCAGTCATTGATGGCTTGCAGGTGTTTCCCAAAATATGTGTTGAAAACCTTATCCCCATGAGGCAGTGCTGAGAGGTGGAACCTTTAAGAGGTGATCAGGTCACAAGGGCTCTGCCCTCATGGATGGGTTTACTGTGGAAATGGGTTTATTCTCAAGAGCATGGGCTTGTTATAAATCAAAGTTTAGCCTTCTCTTGCTCTCTTGCACATATTGTACTCTTGCTCTCCCTGCCATAGGATGAGTCTAGCAAAAAAAGCCCTTGTCATATGCTGGCCTATCCACCTTGGACCTCCCAGCCTCCAATATAACAACAAACCTCATAAACTATAAATGGCCTAGCCTCAGTTATTCTGTTACAGCAGCACACACAGTCACTAGAACTTGGGCCCCAAATGCACACCTCAGAGCAGGCAAGCTGCTGACACAGCCATCTGGAATATAGGCATATTCTGACCTTGTATATTTCAAGAGGTTTCAAAAATGTTCTCACAAGTATAAGGTATTAGCACCTAAATCTCTTGTCTTTTCTGCAGATGAGGAAGGAGTTTTCTTCCTAATTGTCCTTTTCTGTTTTCAACACCTTATACTGTAATTTCGACAACTGGATAGTGGCAAATATCCTTCAATTTTCTTCACAGACTACAAAAAGAAATGTTGTTGCAAGCCTTTAGCAATAAAATTGGGAGCAATTTGAAAGACACAGCCACAAAAAGATGTGTTCTCTGAGAGTGCCAAAAGGACTGTGACAACAGACAGGGAAAGAGAGCTAAACAAAGTAGAATAACTACCTAGAGAGACATTTTATGAAATGTTATCTTTGTCTTAAGAGTAGATATCTCACTGAGTAGTTACATGTGATCTGTTGGCTCTCAAGATATAAGGACACTCACTAGTCTTGATAAAATGTAACTTTTGGAAGAACCCACTGATAGAAATCCCAGCCCTTGCTGAATGTCCTGAGTCAAAACCAAGTTAGCATCATAAGGTAGTGTGAGTGGACTCCTTGTAACACCTGTACTCTAAATGCCACATCTGACATGGAGAAACACCTGCCCTCAAGGCAGGGGTGCTGGTCTCAGCAGGAGGGCCCAACTGGCTCCCACCATCAACTTACTACCCCGCCCATTGCCCACACTGCTTGCTCTTTGGGAGGCCACAGGTTCTGTTCTCGGTAAGACCCACAGGAAAATAGAATTTTAGATCCAGACACAGCACTGGAGATGGTTAAATCCAACATGCTCCCCTTTTTAAGAAGACAATTGTTTATCTAAGAAAGATAAAGGATTTTCCCAGGGCACAATGGTCATCAACCACAAAATCAGAATTAAAGTATTCGAGTCCTCTGCAATGCTCCTTTTTTACACCATGGTGCTAATGCATACCCAGCCTTACAAGAGTATTCTCTAGATGTAAACATAGTTTGAGAATAAACTAAAAGTAACAGCTATAACAAAAGTCACTTTAATTAATAAATTGAAAGATGAAAAATATCTGGACCTTGGTGTTTCCAAATTGAGTAACTTCAACAAGCTGGAAGAGTAGCTGGACTTTATCTTTGTGAAATAAAATAAGATATCTGTGTGAAATAAAAGAAATGCAACCAAAATTATAAATCTATTATTAAGCACTGCAGCTCAGATTGGCTAACACAATACCTAGGAAATGACTAGCTATTTCAAATGACTCAATTTGTAAACTGTAAAAATAAATATCCAAGGAACAGTTGAATTAGGTGAACTGAAACAGAACCACAATGGTCTTGAGTAATTTCCTCCCTGAAAAAGAAAATTAGACTAAATGAAGGAATTGACAGAACATTTAAAATTCTGTCTTCAGCTTCCCTTGTGAACAGGTTTAGTTCTTCCTAAGAAGAAACACATTGTTTGTTTTATTATCTCTGCTGCCACATGTTTCTCACACTATCAATATTAATCAAAATGTGCTCACTGTCAAGGCTGTGTAAGTAGCTAAAATGCTATTCAGATAGGAAAAAGATTTGTCACTAATGTATCTAACCCACAGGCAGCTCCTACCCTCTCCAGAAAGACACATACAAGTCATTCTTTTACATGAGTTTGATTTTTTTAAGCCACAATAGATTTGAACACTTGCAATTTGAATATGTAATGCTTAATTCATTAAGTTCTTCATAAAAAGAATATTCAGCGTGCTCAAAAGAATTTGTTGTGAAATCTTCAACAAGGAAGAGAATTAAATGCCATCTTCTACCAAGGCACCATCATGACTCTCTAAATTTTGAATAAATTAACCCAGATGTGTTCTTATCAGCGCACTGAGTTGCTAGCTGGCCCTGTGTTCCAATTCTGCCTCATCTACCTACTAGGTCAGGCTTCAGTTTCTCATTTTTAAAATAGGAATAATAATCCAGGACCCATAGCACAGGGTTGTGTTATAAGATAATAAGATGCTGAAAGTGTGTATACAAAGCAGAAGCAAAATAATTTTGGGCTCCTATTCTCATCATCATCATCATCAATCACTTCTATGTAGTCAACTATCACTACAAAAGAAATTTAACTGACAAAAAAAATGAAGTCTTTCACTTCATTTAGATAGAACAGATGATTTATGCAACCTATTGAAATGCCTATGGCATTTCTTGTTATCAGATAAACAATTGATTAGGACTTAGTACTGTTCTAAATTGTAAACACACACACACACACACACACACACACACACACACACACACACTGAATCTCTAAAAGAGCCCTTTGAGCAAAGTCTCATTACCCCATCTTGCAGACAAACAACTGAGTCACATGGAAGGTCACTAAGTTCCACAACTGGTCAGCAAGGAAGAGATGAATTATGGCTCTTTAATTCAATTGTCCAGCTTAACTCTATGTCACACAGGATACAAGAACACAAGAAACCACAGGACGTAAGCGCAGGCAATAGTGCAGTCTGAAGATAGATGCATGGTTGTTGCTAAGATGATACCTATCGCCTGGAGTACAGTCCTGGATGAGCAACCCCCCTGAAAGCTGTCCACAGGTCAGAATACAGGACAGTGCCAGACACCAGGACCTGGCAAAGGCCATCACACATCAGGGAACAAGCAGCACTTCAGGAACACAGCACAACAGGAAACACGCAGGAGTTTGATGGGGAGCCAAACACAATGCCAACCAGTGAGACTGCGTATTGTTTGGGGCAGAAACTCAGCCCTGACAGGACTCGCCTACACTAAACAGAAGCCTCGCATAGAGTCTTTCAGTAAGGCAAGCATGATGTGAAGTGGCTGCCTTGGGATAACAACAGCAGGGCAAGCCCTGATCAATTCTGTCCAGGTGATGAACTGAAAACTAATATGGTCAATGTTCAAAGCCTTAAATTCTATCTCCAGTTTAACTTCAGATTCTGGACAAACTGATTCTTCTCATCTTCCCATCTCATATACACTGATTATACAGTAGACATGGTATCATTTCCTCTCCTCATGGGACTGACAGCTACTATGACTGTGGGACCTAAAAATATCTTTCAAGTGCACTATGTCTAAGTTAATATCCCTCAAGTGCATTAATACCTTCACATGGAAAATGACAATAACATACAGGACTCACCTTATGTATCTCATTCATGAATATAACTCATTAAAGAAAATTTTAATTCTTTCTTAACCACCCTTAGGTAGCATATTAATTTTATCATAAATAATCCCCATAATTACCAAACACAACGTAATACACAAGGCTGGGTAACATAAAATAGTACAGGGTGAAAATTAAAGGGTTCAGAAAGTTTGAACTTTAACTTAATCTTTTAATAATCCTGTAACCTTAGTAAAATCACCTAAATTCTGTAAGGCTAAATTTTCTGTTGTAACTGGGAATATCTGTTTTGCTTTATAATAATAGCATCATTGAGAAGACTGAATTAAATGAAATGTGTAAAAATGCTTTATTAGTCATAAAAGGTCTTAAAATCATAAGAAATTATTATTATCATTTTCCCTGTGAAGAAATATGCTAGTATGGTAAGAATGGATAATATTCCACTGATAAAAGAAACATCCTACTAATAAATGCTTTTAAACCAATTGTGGAGTAAAACAAGAGTCAACAGAGCCTTAATACGATAAAAGCAAGTCATATTTTAAAGTGTTTTTTTTTTCTCTTCTATATCCTAAGCCAATTCTATGCAAAGCCCAAATGGTAAAACATTAGATAAATTCTTCAACACAAGCAAAGGTCAAAAGGAAGCAACTCTAAGATTTGGGAATTGCTGCTCTGGTAATCCAGGTCTAGTTGCTGGTTCTGAGCAAACAAAGAATCTGACAGCATGAACACCTTTGGGGCTTGCATCTGACCCCACTGTACCCTCCCACAGGGTACCACCTTCAAGGTGACACTAATCAGGTTGCTATAACTCCTGTGACATAGCAACATCTTTTCACAGGTGGGGAAAATTAAGCCCAAGGTTAGTATCTGGTTAGAATGGAAACAAGTGTGGTACCCAAGCAAGATTTCTAAAATGTCTACCTCTATGTCAAAACACCTTTATTCTTACTTAAAATAATTTTAAAATCTAGCCAATTTGCTTTAACTACTAAGGGTAACTAGTAAAGGTATTAAACTATTTTTAAAGCAAATCTATAGGTTCCTTTTAAGAGCTTCAAAATCTGTGTTGAGAAACATAAATCAAGTCATATAACCCAAAAAAGAAAATGTGCTAACTGCAAAAGGATGAAATATTTATAGTTGTCATTAAAGACAGAATCTCAAAAGGTGGAGAGGAGAGAGGAATTAGGGCATTAGAATTAGTACCTGAGTTCTCTTGACTTCTTTCTTTATATCTTCAGACACAAAAGCAAAAGCTGAAGGAAAGAAAGGAACATTTTTCCATTAAAATTAGCAATTTAGGCTCATTCTCACATTCAATTATTCTGCCAATAATGAGGGGAAAAAGATACTTTAACAAGACACATTTTGCCATTTCTAAGCAGCTGCATTGCTTTAAACTAATATTGTTGGTTTTCTTCATCTCAGATCCAAATTTATTCATCAACATAAAGTCAACATGCTTTGGCTACAAAGCAAAAGAAATACTACATCAAAGAATTTAATATATCTATATGCCATTTGTGTCTATTTATATAAACCACACACACACATAAAGATGTATTTAAAATGTTTCTTTGAAACCTTAATAATACGTTCTCAAGCAAGAGGAAGTTCCCAAGAATTTCCAATTTCCAAAAATAAATCTTCACCCTCACCATCATTACCAAAGTCTGGCAGGCAAGAGAACTAAATTTGGAGCAAGCTTGGGGAGTGCAGACCCTGCTGATACACGGGATGGGGGATAGCAGGGAAAGTTTACAAAACCCTACTAAGATGACAGGCAGGAAAGCAAGAAGAATTAACATCTTCCCCATTCAGAACAATTTAATGTTCTGAGTCAGAGCCCATAAACAGAAAAAGATCTTCCTACAGACACATTTAGTCTGCATTAAAAATGATAACAACAATGTGACAGTAACACTTTGAAAATATAAAGCAAAATAAGCCAAACAGGAAGATTTAATAAACATAACACCTTAATTGTACAGTGCATTTCTCCTCAAGAGCCAAGAAGAAAGCATTGCAAAAGGATTCCTTTTCTGCAATTAGCATTCTCACAAGTAAATGGCCAGTGCCCTGGAGGAAGAATGCACTGAAAGGGTTGGAAAGGCCATACCAGGGAACCACAATGGAGTTCAAGAAGTATCAGTGTGGGGCTTCCTGGGGCACAGAGCAGACCCCACTCGGATGCAGGAATAACTCCCGTCAATTTGGATCCCTGCTCTCTAATCCCTTCCCATGCCCAGACATCCACTGCCTCAAATTCTCCTTTAACATTTGCTCAAAGGAAATAATCTAAAACATATCCACACTAAAAAGCAAATGACTAACACAGTTAAATCGTTTCCATTTCCAGAATGACATTTCAAAAGGCAGGGCAAGATTGAAATGTAAGCCAAATAAACCGAAAGCATGAGGGATTCAGATAAAAGCAGATAGAATGAGGGGCCTCCCTGAGACCACCTCATCTAAAAAAGTAAATCCCAACTCCACATGCCTCTTATCCCCTCCCTCACTCTGCTTTATTTTGCATCTGAGAATTTAACACCAACTGATATATATGCTCATTTGTCTATTGTTCATCTTAACGGTTTATTCTATTTCCATAAGGGCAGGAACATAGTTTTACTGACTGTCTCATACATCAAGAACATAGCTAGCACACAGAAGGAGCTCAATAACACTAAATGAGTATTCAACTCTTCTTCTAGGTCCTAAGCTCCCGTTGCTGAAGGGCTGCCTCTTCTTCACACTGGACAGCACCAGCCCAGCAGAAAGGAGGTTATGCTTCTGTCAAACTGTTTCGCTAGAGCCTAATCTATGTTCTATGCTTTTTACACATACACAGGAAAAGCAAAGTCCAAATCATCAAGTTCTAAGAAGAAAGGAGAAATCTAATCCGAAACACCATTTTTATTCTTCTTCAGGGTATATATACTTTGATTTTTCTTTTATTTCATTTACTTCCAATATAATATGCACATTTAAAATCTTGAAGGGCTGGGGATTTAACTCAGTAGCACAGCAAGGTCGTTAGTTCGATCCCTGGTACCATAAATAAATAAATAAATAAATAAAATCTTGAAGAAGATATGAAAAACAATTATTTAATAAACATCAAGAACTAGGAGTGTAGCCTAGTGGTAGAACTTAGCATGCTCAAGGCCCTGGGATCCATCTCCAGCATTAAAAATAAATAATATCATTCAAGGAAAGAACATTTTAATATCACTTAATGCCACACAATCTCAGAAGACAGAATTTTCTGAGATTGGTGGGGTATTAAGACTGAAAGCTAATAAGGGAAAAGAAAAAAAGATGTGAGGAAATGAAGAAATGGAAATGTAGTGTTTGTAAAGGGGGAGGGAGGAGGGGTGAAGAGAGGGCAGGGACAAGGGGAAAAAATGAGAACCAAGACCTGTCATATAAAGGTACAAGATCCCAGTAATGAATGTAACTGTACTGTATACCTAAAATGTACCAATAAACTCAATGGGGAAAAAAAAGACTAATACATGACTTTGATTTAAAAAATTTCTCTCTTACTCTAATGAATTCCTATTCCAAACACAGACAAAGATCTCTGGATTAGAACTGTTTCTTTTATTAAGTAAAATCACTTTCTCAATTTAACAGACTCAGTGACATTGATATAGGGGAAAGAGACGTAACTTCCAAACCTGCTAGATATCTGAAATGCAAATTCGTGTTCTCAAAAATCAAAGAATGAATTCTAGGAACGGAAGTTAAGAGTAGGAAAAATTTACTGAGGGAAAGAAAGCTTCTGTCTAAGAGAGACAGAAAGGGGACTGGAAGTGGGTTGCCCACTCACCCCACCTTTCAAAGATGTTTTATACAGCCAAGGAATGTGGTGAGGTGGGTACGAAGGGGGACAAAACTATAATACCCTAAGGAAATTTACAAGGTGGGCATGAGGTGAGGCAAAACCATGACCAGACAATAAGATTACAAGTAGTCACCCAGATAAACAGAGGTCAAATGCAGGAGCAAGTCATGGAGCAAGCATACAAGGATTTTCAGTAAGGGTGGGGGTCAGGGAAATTTCCTGGAAAGCAGGGTTAAGTCCTTGGCCCCCCACCCAGGTGATTGATACATATTTAGAATATCAATCAGTTATTTCTCCCCAGGCGAAGAACACGGGTATATTAGTTTCTCTCCTTTTACAATTCTGGCCACAGTGAAAATGTCTTTATTGTCCTCCATGTTGGCTCCTTGTGTTCGCTCCTTGAAGGCTGGCTACTTGAGGGTGGATCTGTCTAACTGCCTACAAGATATCTAATTAACTTACCTATCTGCAATAACATGATCTGATAACTTTTGTTTTCTTTCACCTTACTGTTTGCAATGCATGGAGGTGTGTTTCCACACAAAAGCCCTGGCCTTTAGAATGTAGACCAGAAGACAGAGAAAGCATCTAAAATTACTGTATCACCTTTCATAAGCAAAAAAAACTAATATTATTGACAAGAGAAGTACTTAAAATAAATATTACATATTGGGAAGATATTGCCAATAAGTCAAGCAAATTCTACAAACCTTTTTTATTGAAATCAAGACACAATTCTTTCATTCAGACAAGGCTTAACTGAGCTAAAGTTAAATTGGATTCTAGCTCTATCCAAAAATACACAGATCTAGAATGTTTTAAATCCTTTAAAACAAAACAAAAAAAAGCCTGACATTTCTTTCCCATCACTCTGCTGTGAAATTTAAAAACTGCCTTTTCCCACGACAGATACAAATTATATAATACATAGAGCAAAGGCCTAAGAAATGTATCAGTTATTATCAGTCATAAGGACAACTCATATGGCAAAATAATCCCCATTAAAAGAATATTTTCTTAAAAAGTACTGGTTGGTTTTATCTTTACATTTCCTTAACCTAAATCAAACAAAAGAAATCACCAAGAAACCAAACACAGTTTGAAAACACAAAATATGTTACACCACTGATAAATCCAATCTTAAAATAATGAACCATTTGCAGAAGTCCTACAAACCAATCTCAGTTTCATGGAAGTGAAGGAGAAAAGATAGAAACAGATGAGGAAAGTGAGAAAAATTAGCAAGTCAGCTAGGAAACTGCTGGTCCCCCCCTTCAACAATTCTAACATGTCTTCATTTTCATAAAATAGAAAGAGACAGATCATTGTGCTTGCTTTTTTTTTCTTTTTTTAAATTTCTGTATTTCAAAGGAATGCTGATTTAGGATATGTTAATTAAGTGATCAAGGTGGGATATATAATATGTAAAGAGAAGCTACATAAATCACAGTATAATATGAAGTTTGGGAACCATAAAGTACTATATTTATACATAACTCTCATTCTAAAAGTTGTCACAAGACTTAATAGGTAGCTTCATGTCTTCACAAAATGTCTAATATTTTTAAAGTGCCACAATGGACTTCACTTTTCTTTACTATTAAAACCTGTCAACTGCTTTTTTAAAAAAATAAAATATACACTGTACATTTAATATTATGAACCTAGGGTAAAGAGTAAGGGAGAGAAGGTAGGAAGGAGCCCCCAATTCCTGCCTCCCACCCAACACCACCAAAGGAACACACAGGAATGACCACCTGGAGCTCAATATTTGCTGTTTAGTTTAATGCTAATTTCCAGATTCACAAAGGGAAAACATTCTCCAAACCTTGGTGTTGGTGCCTTAATGTGCAGATGGAGAAAGACTCCAAGGTAAACCATGCTTTTATATGCCAAACTACTGTTTAAAAGTAAATTTCTCTTTTCTGTTTTCAACATGAATCTTGGCAAATGGAGAAAGGGAACTATATTTAAAGTGCAAATCAAGGCAAGCAACAGAAATCAGGCCTTTTTCACGATAATGTTAAATAATTCAAGCTAACAAATGTGTTAGCACACCTATACAGAGATAAATCAAGATTTTACAACAAACCTGGGACAAAGATTTATAGGCCACCCCCAGGCCCAGAGTGCAAGGAAACTCTTAAGAGTTAACAGAATGCACTTAAGCAACACTAATCGACCATCTTTACTGGTTCCTGCAGGGGGCAAGCAACCTGTCTTCATTCAGGGAAGACAACTGTGCCTCTTAATTCTGGATTTGATTTTGTTCCTATTATCTTGATTTGTCTTCCCAAACTCTTCCAGAAATATCTATCATAGAAACCAAATGGAATCCAAAACAAAAACCACTAAGACACCAAATGACCTTATCTCAGAGGAGCACAGTGGGAGTAAATGAGATGATGTCTGCAGCCCTCAGTACCCACCTTGGCCTACAGGAAAGGTTGGGCATCAGCTGAGGTCATGCTGATGACCAGGCTAATGGGGACTGGGGGTAGGGGATAGCGCAGTGGCTCTGCCACCCAAACTAAAACTCACAGGGACACATCTTGGATGCCCGTAGCAGGTATACTGCCTGGGTCAGGCTCCCTCTAACGTACTTCTGTGCAGACTTGCTCTTCTACTGCACTGTGGAGGGAACCTTTGGTGCTTCTCCCTTTCCTGTGACCTACTTACAAAAAACCGCTTCCCCTGTGCAACTCCAACCTGTATGGGCTCCCCCCCCCCGCACCCTGACCTTTCCAGGTATAATTCCAGGTCCTAATTCCAGCTCTTAAGCTCCAGGAAGCAGATCCCAAAGCCAGATTGCTTGTTTCCAGTTACATGCTTTGTAAATAATCCATGGCAGCTGAGGGAAAAGATGCAAATTCCAGTACGGCTCGGTGAGAGGAAAAGAGCCTGCTTTTCCTTACTCTCCTGGGACAAAGCCATTGTCCCTGAAGTTTCAGGCACTCAGAGTAGCAGCTCCATTCACCACAACTGGGTACTAACCACTGACCAAATCAAAATGTAGAGGTCTTTGTCACCCATGTTAGGGCTGAATAATACAATCATCCCACTAGGCAGGAGAGGATCAAATGGTTTAGCAAGTACTATATAGTATTTAGGACAGGGCCTGGCATGTGCCAAGTGCTGTAGGTGTCAGCAGCTATTGTCATTATCATTATTCACTCACATTCTCATCCATTCAACAGACAGAGTCTCTCTGTGTCTACTACGTGATGTGTTTTATATACTATAGCAGGAAACTGAAGAGCAATAGACAGAGTCTCAGGAGCTCACAGCCAAAGCAGAAAACAAGTCAGGCCACCAAGTGCAGAGGAACCTCTAATGGCAAGTCCTTCCATGGCAGTCCCTAGGGAGTCTGAGAAGAGGGGCAAGGTCTACAGGGCAGGGGGCGGGGGGGGGG
>NW_022900950.1:34796985-34803255 GCF_012274545.1 Fukomys damarensis | reverse complement strand
GGGGGGTAGCTCCTACCTACTGAGGGGAGCAGCACTGGGAGTGAGGCAGCAAATTCCACTTCCAGGTGCAAAGCCCGAAGAGGCCTGAGAACAGACAGGCACACAGAGCATGGAGAGTGCACCTGGAGGGGGAAGCCAGGGACCAAGGGGAAGGATGACTGTGGCAGGGACACCTGAGAGGACTGAAGTGGCAGAGGCCATACCATGGGATGAGCAGTGTTTGGGATTGTGGTGTTTACTCTGTGCATGAAAAGTTTTTTGAAGTATTTGAGGAAGGGAGTGCCATATTGGGCTGTGTGTCCTAGACAAGTTTTTGGAGGCAATATAATGAAGGGCTGTGGAGGAACAATAAAAAACACAAACATGCCAGCTAGTACTAAAGTCAGGCAAGGAAAGCCCTGGGCCTGAGTTGAGGATGAGCAACGGCCAGGCATAGTGGGCTATGAAACTGAACAAGAAGAATCTATAGGTTCTGGAAGATTCTGTAGAAGGGAGAGCCCAGAGCAGTTATGAGAGGTAATTCCAGGCTTTAGATATGTGCCATTTGCAGGCTAAAGAACAGAAGCACTGTGCAAGTACACGGGAAAACTCAGTGCAGGCCTACTATCCTGAGGACATTCAAGGGGAAATCTCCCACAGCAGTCAGTGCTAGTGCAGATGCAGCCCATCAGAGTGTGAGGTAAGAGGTCCCAATGCTGTGTGGACCAGTACACAGTACAAGGAACTGAAGCCACAGGACTGGATGTGTCCATCCAGAGAGAGCAGGGAGGCCAAGGATCAAGGCAGAGGACCCTAATATCTCAGGTACAAAACAGCAAAGGAAAAAAAGGAATGGCCAGGCTGGAAGTGAAGCAGAAGAGAATGCAATTATGCAATTGTTTATTTTGGGGGTATTTTCTTTTGTTTTTGCAGTACTAGGGGACTGAACCCAGGACTGCACTACCACTAAGCTACATCCTCAGCCCTTTTATGTAGCATTTTAATAAATAGTCTTACTAAATTGCCCAGGCTAGACTTGAACTTGCAATCCTCCTGCCCCAGCCTCCAGAGTAGCTGGAATTACAGGCATGTATGTACCACCACGGCTGGCTGAGAAAGCAATTGTTTAAGGAGTTTTATCAAGGAGCTGTGTCCTCATGGCTGCATGATACAACAAAAAGATGCCACAGCACAGGAGGGCTAAACCCCAAGCCTTGCTTGATTCTTGAGAAGCACAAGGTCAAAACAGAGTTGACTCAGATTAGCTAGGTTTAAATCCAGTACCCGGCATTGATTTAAGCAACCTCAAGTCAGTGACTCCACATTGCAGAGCCCACTTTTCTCGCTGCAGAGGGGAAAATGAATTAAGAAGTGAATAAATCGATATATATTCAGATTTAGAACAGTACCCTGTACTACACTAAAACCTAGAGAGCTTTTTGCTCACATGACAAACAGCAAACTTGGATGGACAGCTAGACAGGAACTTAGGGGGCCCAAATGGGGCTACCATACTTTCACAACATGCCTTGTGCATTTAATTTCCTTCTTTGTTCATTTCATAAACAAAGTATAAGCTCCTCCATAAACCACCCTCAAGGATCTAGAGAAGATAAATTCAACATGATATATACAAAGACTTGACTTTATGGGAAGTAATGATGTAAACTAAAATATATCACCTTTTCTGTTTCATAACATATTCTATTAGGAGTGAAGATAAGTCATGTCCCTAGAGAAAAAGGCACTTCCATACTTGAGGTACATGCAAATCTTATCTGATGAGACTTCTGCTCATTTTTTTCTCTCTCTAAATCCACAGCTTTACATCACAGAGATAAAAACTGCTTTCTTCCCCAACTCGTACCAAATCCCTGGTACATACACAGCTTGCACAAAAGCTTTCTTCCTTAAAAAAGGAAAAAAAAAAAAGAGAGAGAAAGCAAGCCAGTAACTCAAACTGCCAGTTAGAACAATAACCCCCAAATGCCTCCATAGATGGACCTGTCCTTTGAACTCCAGACCCAAATAGCTACTGCTCACTGACATGGAAGCTGAAACATTTCACACATACCCTACATTCAACTTGTCCAGAATTTATCAACCTCACCTTCCCTTAAAATGTCTGCATATTTATCACCACAAAAATGTACACCTAAGATTTATTACACTTGTTAAAGTTCATGTTATGCATATTTAGCCACAACAATTTTTTAAAAATCTGGTCTTCCTCCATTAGTGCCTAACTCAATAAATAGCACACTACCCACCTGTCAGCTCCTGACAGAAATCCATGACTCATCTTTGCCCCCATCCTTTCTGTCAGCCCACTCTACCCAATCAGTCACAGAGCCTAAGAGATTCTTAATAATCTGTCAACCAGTTAACTCCAACAGCATCCTCACGGTTCCCCATGAGCACCCTGAATCCCTCCAATCCCTGTTTCATAGGACAACCAGAGTGAGCTTCAAAACCTAGAAGTCAAATCGTATACTGCCCTATGACATCCTTTCAACACAGCCCAAATCCATCACCTGGTCTGCACAGTCCTGCTAACCTGGCCCCCTTCCATCTCTCCAGTCCCTCTCTCAGATTCCCTATTCTTTCTCCACTTGATTCCTTCATCACCAAGCATGGTCCATCTGCTGCCGTGCTCTCTTCTCCACTCTACTTAAATGGTTTCTGTTTCCCCTTCAGGTCTCAGCTGTGTCACTTCCTCCAGGAAGATATCTCAAGCCCTTACTCCCAAGCTTTCTCTACTATTGCAACTACTGCCATTCCGGACTTGAAAATCAACTGTTTGATGGAGGGGGCAGAGCTGTGCAGTGCACTGTAGGTTGCTCAACAGCATCCTTGGCTCTAGATGTCAGCAGCATCCCCTGTCACACGACCCAATGACAAGCAAAATGTCTCCTGTCATGGACAAGTGTTCCCTAGGGTGCAAGATCACTCCCACTGAGAACCACTGCCCCAGACCAGATGAAAGCCATGTATAGTTCCCTTGAAATATGTTCTCTAAACAGTGTGAACTCCTCTTCCACATTTACAAAGGTGCAATTAGTTTCTGATGTAGTTATTAACATCACCTTCCAGCTACACAAGACCATCTGCAAAAGGGTGGAGACAAACTATCTCAGTCTTATTCCTGTAAAGTCTCAACACTAAACACATAGCAGGTCCTCAAAATTTACTTTATGAATAAATGAAAGAAACTTTGGACAATGTTTTCTTTTAAAACTATTTTTTAAATTAACACTAATGATTTAATCCTATACCAAATGGGGTTTATTTGGGGTAGCTTAGTGAATAGAATTTTAAAATCATGGTTGTAAGACAGATTTTTAATCAGTGGTAGGTGTGATGAACTCTGACACTCAGTACACCTTTCCTTTTAATCATGGGAAAATGGGGTTAACTTATGTGAACTCCTGCATATTGCAGTTAAGCAGGAATCTGCAGAATGACAAAAATGAATTATACATAGTACTACAAGAGGAAAACATTTGCAAATTCCCCATAAGAATTAGGCTTGCTTACTTGCTTCATTGTGTTGAATAAGAAGCAAAAATCATGGCCCTTAATGCTCAAAATGAAGCCAGTTATTTGGACTTGCTTTAGTACTGAGCTTACCATGTTTGTCACTGAGGAAGCTAAGAAAAGCGTAAGAACACCCTCTCCTTGGAGTAAGCCTGTGACTTCTAGAGCATCACTGTCCAGTGGCAGCCACACTCCATAGGATCAAGTCCACAACCAAGGAGGCCAACCTGGGAGTCCTGGATGGCAAAGGATCGTGCTCGCTTCAGCAGAATACTGCCGAATACATATACTGGATGGCAAAGGATTCATCCAGAAGGATAATATCTGTGCCAGTAATATCTATACACTGCTTAAGAACCAAAGAGAGGGTTTCAAAAATCAAAAACCACAACTTGGAATTAGGTCTGACTCTTGCTGTCTTAAAATTTCTGACTCACTGCAATGAAAGGAAACTGAGCAAAACTTGGCTCAGAACAACAACAAAAAAATCCTCCCTAATTTTGGCAGGTGCTAAGAAATGTAATCTTGGCTTGTATGGTGAAGAGACAGGATGTGAAAGATAAATGTTAATACCTGCTATTTTATCATTGGTTCAAATTAGCTTCTTCACAGATATATCAATTAGGATTGGGTTTGGCTTTATATAATCTCATGCAATGCAAGACTGGAAACAGGTGACAGACAGAGCTGGCACAGTGCTCCACATCCATCTGTACTCAGGCTTCTTCTCTTTCTTGCTTTATTATCCCTGCTACTGGCTTCCATCTTCTAGACCATCTTTTGGCCACAATATGGCTTCCATGGGTCCAGGCATCAGAGCCACGAAACTGGCAATAAGAAGGAGCATGAAACATGGAGAAAAGGACTGCATCTCAGCTGCATCAGCCACTTTTAATCAGCTTTCCCAGGCACCCTACTCAATAATTTATACATCTATTTTACAGGCCATCCCTATTTGCCAGGGCCACTGAGAAATGTTTCACACTGTCACCACTACCACTTTTTTTCTACCCAACCTCTCAATCCCAACACAGTCCCAATGAGTTTTGTTAGGAAAGTAGAGGCAAGGGGCTACTGAGTAGCAGTTTGTGATCTGTACTACAATGGAATCAGCATGTTAAAACTCAAAGAGACAGCAAAGTCTCTTAGACTTTGTCTAATCCATGCCTCCAATTTTATATGAAAAGACTGAGGCTCAAATCCACTAAAAGTCACTCACCTAATAAGTAGTGACCAAAAAACCTGAATAAGTCTTATTTGGGAATTGGTGCCAGACTTTAGGACTGATGTTGTGGTGAATTCTGTATATGCATATTGGTCTAAAATAAATTTTCCATATTGATTTTTCTCAAAATTCTTCAATAAATATGCTATAGTTTGTTGAGAAATTAAAGTCAATCCAATCTTATATAAACTACTAAGATTATTTACATGTCTCAACGACTATCCTATGTTTCAACAGAATTCTAAAATCATGAGTGGGGGCCACCTCTTTATACACCTTAGTGCCCCTCCCCTAACATCAAAGTGAGCTCAATAAAATGTACTCACGATTCACTCCAGACCTTGGAGAATACAGCCTTCTGTTTGTACCAAACCATGAAAGCCAGTTCACAAAGCACAAATATCTCACAGAGACCTTTTAATGGGTTTTATGTCTTATTTATTATGCTCCTCTGACAACTTCACAAGGCTAATAGACATTTCTAAAAAGGTATTGACATTTTAGCTCGTACTGCATGTCCTTCAGTGTATCCTCAAATATGGACAATGCAAATATTCCCCTAAGGGTAATAAAAAATAAATACACAGAGAAATACAGATGTGCCTACATACTGTACACATTAGATATAAACATTCTATTCCCAGTACAACACTATTAAATGTAGTGCTATAAATAGAATGCCAATTTCCAGCTACCACCCACCCATTTCTTTAATTTCAAGTAGGCAAGACATGCAGCCAGCCTTCACCAGTCACCTAGTGGATTTCCGAGACCTCCAGCCTTCCGTTTTACCAGTGCTTCCACCTAGCAAAGCTTTTTTCCACCAAAGATCTCAGACCAAATTCAACTGTTCCCAATGATCGATCACAGCCTCCACGGTTCAAGGTGCCCTAACATGTTTAATTACATTGTTGCCAAATTAATCGTGCATATGAACAATTAATTACCAAGTAATCTCACTCGAGTTTCCCATACTTAATAAGCACCTATAGAAATGCCAGGGTTCTACAGAAACAGCAAGTAAGGCTCCTGTTCGTAAAGCTTAAATCTCAATAAAAATGGACTGTCCACACCGGACTGTTGCCCGGTGGGCTAACCAAAGCATTTCACAATAATGCCACGTCTTTTCCTAAACTGCACCATGTTGCTATTTCTAAAAGTCTGAAATTATTGCCTTTTCACAGACTGAAAATTCAGGCAAGTCTGGGTTGGAGAACAGTATCATTGTAATAGTCTGAAAAAGGGAATAATTCCTCGTCCAAGCTTTCTAACTGAAACAAATCTCATCATAAAAGTCAATTACAATGATTTTTTTCAACTTTTATCGTATCATTTCAGGAGAAAGCAGGGCCATGCCCTTGCGAGAATGAAAAAGGAATGGAAATCAAGGCAGCTGAGATTCGGCAAACACTGTTTCCAGACGGCTTCTTTCGTTTTCCCAGAACCGCTCCAGAGACGGGAGGGCGGCTTAGGGCGGACGTCGGCGCCACGCCCACGCCACTGAGGCCCGCGGGACGGCCGGGATCCCC
>NW_022900950.1:34743623-34796074 GCF_012274545.1 Fukomys damarensis | reverse complement strand
TCTGGTGGCCGGGAGCGGGAGCGCCCCCGTGCGCGCTTCCAGCAACCTGGCTCTCCGCTGTGGCGACCGGAGGCCGGACGGGCTGCGGATAGAGGTGGCACTGACCTCTGCTCCTCCGGCCATAATCTGATCTGCACTCTCCTTTCCCTCCTCTTCTGCAGCTCCTGACGTAGGCTTTGTCTTCTACCTTAATGCCCTCGCACCATACACTTGTCCCCTTGCCGGGGTGCCCTTATGACTCCAAAGTGAAGAGGGATCACTTCACTGCTAATGGACTATCGGCTGTAAAAGAAAAAAAAATTAGTAATTCAACTAAGTTATTGTTGGCACCAGTATTCTACTTTGATGAAGGTGTTTTTATGCAGCTCAACTAATTTACTTAATATCCTCTTTTTAAATGGAATTCAATAGATTAAGCCTGCAGTTTTTACTTGTAATAGATGTTTGTGTAAACATAATTTTCTCTGAATGTGATTTTACATTTTCACCATAATGGAAGGGGGAGGGTGGCATTTTATTCTAAGCGTCTTATGAAAATTAATTAAACTGTAGTACAAAGCCGTGGAACAGTGTGGGAACGCTTCATCCATCAGCAGCGTCCCTGGCCCCCCAGGACTGTCGAAGGGCTCCGTCCTCAGCTGGGAGGGTGGCCCTGACAGGACATTGACCCAGCTAGGTTTTGTGGTGGACCAAAGCGGGTAGCAATGACAAATGGAGAACTAGAAGCCTCCCATTAGTGGTTCTGTGTTCCCCTGTGCCTCCCCAAGGCCCCACTGATTTGTTTCCAAGTGGGCAGAACCCAGTCTCAGTCCCAGCCTGGGCTTAGACTAGGATCTCCCAATGGTAGTGTCTGTCTCTTTCCTGTTCGTTTTTGACGCTTTCCATGCGTCTGCCACTCTAAGTACCTATGAATGCCGGTTTCTTCTCCATGGATTTTAAACAGTCAACTATTGTTAAGCATCTAGTGGAGAATGTTGCCAGTCCCAGGAGTATATGTAGGTTTGTTTGTAGCTTGAACTAATGAGTTTAGGCTTGATTGAATTAAAATATTATTGTCATTTTTCCACACAAAGCCACTGAAATGTTGTTTTAAAGAATATTTGGAGAAAATAAGTTTTCTTTCCTTGTGGTTCACACTGATTTCTCAAAACAAAGCTTAGGGCTGGGGATGTGGCTCAAGTGGTTCTGCCACCTGCCTTATAAGCTCAAGGACTCAAGTTCAGTCCTCAATACAAAAAAAAAGAGCTTAATATTCCCTGTGTTATTCATTTGGTGTGAATGCAAATAGTGCATTTTGTTCTATTCAGACAAGTTTTGTAGCCCCTTGTAAATGCCATTTTGATGATCAGGGAAAGAAATATATTAATCTTTCCTTTTCATTTTTAAGGAAGTTTTTCAGATTTGGGGATAACCCTTTTATCTTCGAGACAGTTCTAGAACCTACCTGCTTATTTGAAAGTTCTAGATTGTTTCCAATTTCCAAAGTTATTGAGCTTTATTCCAAGAAAATATTCCTCACATATGTTAGATACTTAACCCAGATGTATTTAAGTTGATGCAGCAGCCTAATGGTTAAGCAAACTCAAAGGCCTGTTCCACATTTGGTAGCAAGGAACTCTAGGAGCTTAATCAATGCTTTCATCAAAATTCGTCATGATGAAATATTATTATGTTCCAGAACAGGGTGTGGAATATTGGGCCCCAAGGACAACAGAGAGCTCACTCTTTAATAAACCTGCCCTGACAGTCTTCCTTTCCACAATAGACATTGATAAACAGCATGTTACAAAGCTCCGTAACTCATGTTTGAGAAGGAATTACCTCTCAGTTACTCTGGTCCTATGATAAATTAACTTGCTAAGCGCTCTGTCTCCCAACACAAGTTCAGAGAGTCCTGGAATGAATGTGCTCTTGAGGACACTGACAGATAACACGACAAGATACTGCTTGCAACAACAGCTGTGAGGGGACAACTTTCAGGAGGAAAAAATAAACCTTATAAATGCCTAAGAATGTGATATGAAGGAGAGTGTGCTGTAGCTGTCTTCTTGGGGTTTACTTTAATCCTGTCTCTCTTCCCTTTCTGGCTCGCAGGAGACTGCTACTTCCCTTCCTGGGAGCATATGGGGAGAGGAGGAAGCTACCACTTTGTGGAGACCCTACTGCAACATGATTAAAACAGGCTAGTGATTTTCTAAATAAAAAAGAGGGCACTAAGACATTTATAAAGTCATTGATAGCCATGTAACCAAATCCACAAGTTCCATGGTTTCTGCTTTTTAACAACTGTACTTTAGGCACAAAGGCAGAACTCATTTATACATTCCTTTAGTTGATAGTGAACTCTTGCCTGACATGCCCTTCACAGTCTAGTTAGGAAGAAAAAAATATTCATAACTGACTTTAATACCATGCAATAAATGCTATGGGAAAGGTAGATGGCAACAGTTTGGAACACACAGAAGAAAAAAAATGATGTCTATAGCAAGTCCTTTGGAATTGGACAGAAAATAAAAGTGACCTCAGTGCAAAATATTTTATAGGAAAAATAGGAGGTTTCTTGGCTGAGAACATGAGGGGATCTGGTTCCAGGCAAAGATACAACATCTATGTAGTAAATCAGTCCAAAGTAGCATGGTAAGTAAGGAGAGTGGTGATAAGTGGCACAAGCTTCTTGTTTGGCTTCTCTGTGTGACTTGGAAGCGGTGTCCTGGGTGTCCTGTTCTGATTCCAGCAAAGATCAAGGAATAAGCTCCAACTACCCTCACCCTCTCTGGGCCTCTCTGGGTTTCAGGCTGTAAACATATTTCAGGAGGGCATTCTTTTCTCACATGGGGAAGTGGCTTTATTAATTAGTAGTGATTGTAAAGATGATTTTCCAAATCTAAAATCAGGCCTAAAATCTGATAGTGGAATGAAATGTCCAAAACCGAGTGTCCAAGACTTAAGGTCCTTATGATATGCGACCAATGATATAATACTTCAACCACGGATGCACCATCCCCTCACCCAAGAATCCACCCTGGGTAACAGGTGAGTGAGTAGTCATTTCACCTGATGCTTTAGCTTTTAAGGAAGGAGAAGGATCTTTATGCTCTGTGGGAGAAGAAAGAGAGGAAGAAAAGAGATGTAGAAAAAAATTTCATTCAAAGCAGATCCGAGAGCCATAGCCCCCCACAGATGCTCAGGAGAAATATTACACTTGGATGACCTAATGTAGTGTGTCCTATGTCGCCAGCAGATTATGTTGCTTTGCTTCCAAAGCAACTTGAAAATCAGAGGCAGAACACATTTTGGCAAACTAGTCTTTCAACCAAGATTCTTACTCAGAGATTCTCACAGGCTACCTACCCTGAACACAGGCTATCAACTTAGTGCTGTTGCAGAAGGAATTGGCAAGTGACATGTACATAGAGACGAGCTGAATGGATGTAAAATAATAAAAAGTTTGTTTTGCCAACAAAGGTTGAATCATACTCAAAAAGGCAGTGCCAGTGATCAACTCCTGTTGGGTTCCTCTTTTATAGGTTTTACAGTTATGATCTCATTCAGGTGGTTACATTTCATTTCCTCAGTTAACATTACCAATGTACAAATTATAGTAACAAGACAGTTAACTTTAACCCAGACGTAACAATTTCTTGTAGTTAGGGAGTTTACCTTAAGATTTGTCTAGCTACCTATTCTAGTGCGCAGGAAGGGAGAGTTCAAGGTTAGGGATGAGGCCAGTTGTCCCACTTCATGGTCAGTACCTCTGGTGTCTGTTAATTTTGAACTAAACAAAGCAGGTTGCTGTTAGAGACAGCGGAAGTCATTTTACATTTTCCTAACATTTTGTAGGTTTTTAGATTATTTACAAAAGCTCTCTGTATCATTGGTTCCCGAGAAAACCCCAGAAATGTAAAGCCATTGACATTTGATTCTCTTTATTTTTGGAAGACAAAGTCCTATGAAGGCCTCTGTAAGAATGCACTATCTCCTAGAAACTCCTAATCAGAAACAGATGATCTGCTTGGCTGTTTCGGTCTCCCCTCTAGGATCACATATCCTCTGTTCTTATAAAGATTAGGAATCACTCATAACAGATGTATCAACAAGAGCAATAGGAAGTGTCTGCCTCGGTCGCTTGTCAAGAACAGAAGGCGTGGGGTATGTCTATTCAGTAGCTAACAAAAAATGGGTGGTTTTGGTGCTGTGGCTAATAAGTAGTTCATTTTACAACAGCTGCTTTCAAGCTTAACAAATGAGTGCAAATTCTTTGTGAACATGTCACAGACAATCCACATGTATGAGGTGCCCCTATGATATCAGGTTGGAGGGAGATATGTTTTCCTGGAGGAGATCACATCTCGTTAGGAGGAGCAAGACAAAACAGTGGTCATGAGCCTGTGGGGAACATATATGCCTCCTGAAAAACTTAAGGGAAAAGTCAGAAGCAGGAAAAAAAGTCATCCACTAGGGCACCGTGGCAGCGAGGCTATGGGCAGATGGAGAAAGTCATTCAAGCAGAGAGGACAGGAGAATGTTGGCATGGAAGCTAGGAGCCCTAAATTCAGAGAGAGGAAGAGTTCAGTTTGTCAGCACAAGTGATTATGAAGCTGGTTAGGGCCCCATCAAGACCTCAGGGCCATGCTAAGGAAACAGAAGGACGTTTGAGCAGGACATGACAAAACCCTTACTAAAATACTGTACCTCTTATGTCCCCTTATTCTAACCATTATCCAAGAAATGTTGACTATTCCAACATGCAATGAGTTCACAGGACAAGCACCCCATTTATGTATGTTGTGGTGTAAGGAATGGGTGATATGGTAAGATTAATTCAATGGTAATGTTCCAGTGGATTGGAGAGGGTCAGGGAAATAAAAAAGACCTGCTTAAAAACTTACAAGAAATACCTACTAAAGCTAGGCACTTTACCAGTAATTTTCAAATACACTATTTCACTTAACCCTCAGGAAAAACATTAAAGGACTATTCTTACTCCCACTTTACAGATAAATAAACTCAAGCAGGTCAAATACCTATAGCCAGTAGTGCCTACAATGAAATTGTGCTCTTTAACAGATAGTAACAACATAGGAGGCAATCACCATAAAGGCATGACAGAGGTCAGAACAATTGCACTTACGAGTCGATCCTGGCTGGAGCTGAGAGCAGTCGCAGAAGGTGACAGATAGAGAAATTAATTAAAATGGAAATCTGCCAGAGGACTGAGTTTGTGGAGAAAATGAAAGATTATTATCATGACTACTAATATAAATGATTCTTCCCTCACAATATCTACAGACCAGTAGTGATAATCTGAATTTCTAGACTAGGCACTATCCTAAGTACTCTACATGAATTATTTCATGTCAGATAATCTTTCATTAGATTCTCCAAATAGCTTCATCACTATCGGTCTTGTTCTAGGGAGGCTACACAGTTTGCCTAGAGACTATGATTCTCTTGGAGGTGTCTGACACTTTCAGAGTCTAGATTTGCAAGGACAAAATGATAGCAATACTAAAATGTTATTTCCCTTTTTCCTTATGTGGAATTCCCACCAATGGAACAGAAGCAACAAGAATAAAAATGCTACCTCTCTTCATAGCACCAATCCATGCAGGGTGGGAGAGAGCCGAATTCACTTAACGGAGTCCTTGCTGAAGCAGTAAAAATTACTAGTTTTATTAAATTGCACCCTTGAATATACATCTTTTTTATAGTTTATGTGACAGACTGAGGGGTAAGCATAAAAATACATTGGCATGTCACAGTATATATCAGTAAGTATTTGAGAGCTTACTTGAGCTGCTTATTTCAACAAATACTGTGATTAATTGGGAGAAAACCCAGCAGACTCCAGTTATTCAGGCTTAGGTGATGGGCAAACACTCTCTTAAAAATAAGCAAAATTAGATTATTACTTGAAAGAAACCAGCTGATACAATTTGTTGCCAATGATAAAATTCAAACTTTCATGATTGAAAATCTTATATTTGTTCCTGTGAGCTTACCAGCCTCACAGTCCTCAAACTTATTGATGATGATGTTAGTGGTAGGATTAACAAATGTGATTTTTTTATACTATATAATGAGATGCATCAATACTTGGAAGAGCTGCAAATTTCAGTAAAATAGTATTTTCCAAATGACCTAGGGATGATGGTACAAAATCTTTCATGGGCAAAGTTTCCATTCAGAATATGAAATAAACCAATGGATTTTAATGTGACTACAAAAAAAAATAGGGTTTCAGACTCCATATTGCAACAACCTTTCAGAAACTCCTGGCTATCTCAAGTTTTAGTGTAATATGAAAGAATATCCACAACAACATGGGAAAGATTTTAAAATACTTTAACTCCCCTTTACCACTGTACATCTATGAATTTTCTTAATTTACTTCATCCAGAATAAAATATCTCATTAGATTAAGTGAATAAACAGCTATCAGAATCCACCTTATTCCTATCAGAATAAATGAGATGGTAAAAGGATTTACAAAAATATGAAACAATGATACTTTTCTCACTAATGTTTTTCCTTTTGAAAATCTATTTCTCATAAAAATAGAATGCATTAATATGTGATGGGTTTATTTTAACTTTAAATGAGTTGGTAAATATGCTTAAATCTGTGTTATTTCTAATGCAATAAATATTCATATAATAGTCCATATAAGCAAAACTTCTTTGGAGTCCTTATAGTCCACAATAAAGTCATCCTGAGGTCAAAAACCAAAAAGGGATGATTATAAATTGTGGGAGCCACTGCTAAAAGTCCCTAATCAATCTGACCCCCAAACCATTTCTCTGACCCACTGCACTGGGTTATTCCAGGTCAGTTCAGTTTTGGATCTACTGTATTGAGATGTTAGATTTCTAAGAAGCCCACTTTGGTTCACAGTTACCTAATTAAATCCCCAGTCATTGGAGATTTAAAGTAATAAGAATCGGTTAGATGGACAAAGTCATACTGGGGTAAAAACCCAGAAATTTCCCTGGCTTAACATAATAAGTGTTCTTGGTTGTGCCAAGTCTGCTGCTGGGCTGGGAGACACTCCAGCTCAGCTGTTCCCTATTATTAGTGACCAGGCTGGCTGCCATTGCAAAACAAGTCTTCCATAATTAATGTTGCATGGAAGCACTGGAAAACCAGGCACCAGCAATCAAAAGCTACCTGTGAAAGAAGTCACTTCATGTTTCATTGAAGAATGGGAAACTGCTGCCTCTGTGGCCCAAATTAGAGGAGAGATGGCTACTGGTGAACACAGTCCTGCCCACACCTTGCCCGCCCTCTACCTTCCCAACCCACAATAGCTTTACTTTGCTATTTTAAAAAAATAATTGTCCACTTACAAAGAGGAAGGGCTTCTTTTGGAGATTTCAGTCCATGACCAATTGGCCCATGGCTTTGGATCATGTAGCAGAGCAAATCTTTGACCTCACAGCCACTAGGAAGCAAAAGAGAAAGAGAACACTGTCCCATATCCCCCTACAAGGACACAGTTCCAGTTACCTAAAACTTCCACCATGGCACATCTCCTAAAAATTTTGCCACCTTACAACAAAATCAGGTTTAAGACTAAGCCTTTGGCACATGTACCTCAAGATCCAAACTATAGCATAACCTGAAACTATTTGCTCTCTAAAAAGATGCTGTGCTACATTCTTGGGCATAAAAGAGAGTTGAAAATTTAGCCCCTGACCTTCAGGAACTTTCAAAATATTTGAGAAGAGAAAAAAAGCAAAGAATCCCTCCTTACATTTGTACAGCTCTTTACTATTTACCCAGTAACTACACAAATAAATATGGAACAACACAATGAAATTAGAAGTCTAGATGAATTGAAGTGTAGAATGTTCTTGGGAGGAAGAACACTCTAGTTTGGATCATCAAAGATGGTTTCAGGGAGAAGGTGTAATTTGAACAGTTCACGAAATGAGGAAAGCCTCAAAACTGGCAGAAATGGAAAGCAGGAAGAATGAAGGAGATAAAGTTAGTGAAGTAAGGGAGAGGTTGAAGGATGGCAAATAGACCAGCGTGGCTACAGTTAACCATGTCAGGAAAAGAATTGCTAGAACACAAGAATGATATCAGGAGTGAGAAGACAGGAAAGCTGTCTGGAAATAATAATAGCAAGTCGAGGAGTAGGACCCTGTCCCTGGAAAAGAACCAAGTCCCAGCCAGAGAGAAGAATGTACAGCCAATAATGCCAAGAGAGGAGGAGGCCACAGGCCCCTGAGCACTTCTCACTCATTAAAGAGATCTGTTAGGCTCAGATATACAGACATCATTTATTTTATTTATTTATTTTTGTACTAGGGATCGAACTTGGGCCCTTGTGCTTGCAAGGCAGGCAGTGAAACCACTGAGCTAAGACATCATTTATTTTAATTGGAAAAGCAAAAGCCAAAATATGCTTTGTCTTTTTCCCCTAAAAACGTATTTTCCTCATAATTTCTCAACTTCAATAATAATAAAATAATTATGGTGTAATAATCTTACACAAATAAAAATCTTCAGAAATGGCATTTTACTAACATTAAGTCTAGCAACTGTTGGAGTATCTTGTTTAAATTGTCATGATTTTTGGCTCTCAAGCAACAATAAACAAATCCTATTTTGTCTTTCCCTGCTTTGACATCTGTACAGAGAACGTTAGAAAGAAGAAAACTTCAAATCTTGAGGTGTAAGTTATATGTCTCTTCAGGGAAGCTGCCATGATTTATTGAAGGACCTGGGGGCCAGTAATGGATAGAGGAACTAAAGCAGGGAAGTGGTAAAGGAAGAGAAGGGATTGCAAGGAGAAATGTTGCAGGTGATTGAAATCAACATGTTCTTTCAACTGTCCCCACAGAGTAACACCTTTTTGTTTAAATTTCTGAAGTAAACCTTAGCCAGTGGTGACAAACCTATGGCATGCATGCCTTACCAGTTGTTTGTTATCATTTAAAGCTCTGAAAGGTATACCAGCATTGCCTTAGTCTATGTGATGTTAGAACAAGTCAGGAAGTCGAGACAAGACTGTTGAGGCCTTGAGTGTTAGGCTTACAAAGTTTACTTTCTCCTGTAGTTCTGTGGTTTGGAACTAGAATGTCCTCCAAAAGCCAATTTGTGAAAAGCATGGTCCACCAACCATGGTTCTATTGAAATGTAGTGGAACCTTTAAGAGGCTGGGCCTAGTGAGATGTCTAGATCACTGGGGGTGTTACTCTTCAAGGGAACTGTAGGACCCCAGTCTTTTCTCTTTTTACTTCCTAACATAAAGTGAGCAGTCTTACTCTACCATGTGCTGCCATAATATGCTTTCTCTACAGAGGCACAAAAGTAATGGAACAAATTGATCATGTGCTGGAAGCTCCAAAACTGAGTCAAACCTTTTTTACAAGGTAGTTATCTCAGATGTTTGTTGCAGTAATGGAAAGCCAACTAATACATATGGGTAGTAAGGAACCATTGGTTGTTGAGAGAGTGACACTCATCTAAGTAACCCATTAAGAGTCTAAGGAAGAATGTAGAATTCAGAAAGGGGAGTCTAAACAGAAATAGTCTGAAAAATATTGCAGTAGTCTGGGAATAGGCCAATAAGGAGCTGAAATAGAGTAATCGCTGTGAAATTAGAAACAAAGGTAGTTGCAAATCCAAAATGGTTTAAGATTAACCAGAAGGAATTAAAAATGATTCTGAAGTTTAGAATCTGAGTGGATAATCACCATGGTTAGAGAAGTGAGGGAGAAAGACTCACTAATTTAAAAGATTCTGGCTTATTGTGTAAGACAAATGGATTTTAAATGAGGGTGGCCCATCTGAGTAGAAATTTTCAGTATACAATTGGACATAAGGACAAGATCAGAGAGTCAGCTACTGATACACAGATTTGAAATGATCCACAAAATAGTGGGGAGAAAAATCATGGGAGTCATTAGGAATAGAGAGTGGCAGATGGCAGAGCATCAACTTCAACATTTTGGGGCTGTTAGGTTTTTCCTCTTGATACCAAATATTTGGTATCTTTCCTGACACCACTTCAACAACTGATGACCATCCCTCATCCTGAAATTATCTGGGGGCCCCCAATAGTAGCCTCTTAGAACAGAAAAGACTCATCACTCACATCACTCAGGAAATTCCAAGAGTTTTAGAAACTGCACCAGAGATCAAGGATAGAAAGCAAATGTTCTCTAATATCACAAGGGCTAGATGCATGAGGGAGAGATGCTATGGAAAAACAATTGAGATGTAGGAGGGGAGCCAGACCAGGCAGTGTCACATAAGTAGTAGGGGAATGTGTCAAAAATAGAAAAGGACACATTTAGTTTTCTCTTGTGACACTCTAGATGTCTGCCAACTGAGGCCATATGCTGCATTGGGGTTCCTCATCTTTGGGGCTGTTAGGTTTTTCCTCTTGATACCAAATATTTGGTATCTTTCCTGACACCACTTCAACAACTGATGACCATCCCTCATCCTGAAATTATCTGGGGGCCCCCAATAGTAGCCTCTTAGAACAGAAAAGACTCATCACTCACATCACTCAGGAAATTCCAAGAGTTTTAGAAACTGCACCAGAGATCAAGGATAGAAAGCAAATGTTCTCTAATATCACAAGGGCTAGATGCATGAGGGAGAGATGCTATGGAAAAACAATTGAGATGTAGGAGGGGAGCCAGACCAGGCAGTGTCACATAAGTAGTAGGGGAATGTGTCAAAAATAGAAAAGGACACATTTAGTTTTCTCTTGTGACACTCTAGATGTCTGCCAACTGAGGCCATATGCTGCATTGGGGAATTCCTCATCTTATTAGCTAGAGCCTGCTTACTTTCCCAGCCTCTCTTGCAGCTAGAAAATGGGAGTCATAATCTAGACTTTTCCAGTCAGCACAAGTACCATGACCTCTGCATAGAGTCAGGGGTGCTGCGGGGTACATTCTGTAATAAATGGTGGCATCATCCATAGAGGCCACCAGCAGTATAAGCAGCAACATCCAGGGTGACAACACATTCCCTAAATACAACTACAGCATTATTTGGAGACTTATCCTTGGGTCCTTGTCCTCCAATCCTGTTTCTCTAACCCATCTCTTGTGTCTACCATACCATTGCCAGATTATTTGAGCCACCTAAACTTTCTCTTCCTTTTCTCCTTAAATCAGCCAAAATTGTTTCTGTTTTTTGCAAGCGAGGCCCATGACTAGTCCAAAAATGTCAACCATGTCAAAGAAAGCAGATTATTCAAGAGAGCATTGAATTTGATGATTGGATTATTGGTGAGTATAGACAGGTATCTAGAAATAGAAATAAAATCTTACTTGGAATAGAAAAGAGAGCAAATTCAAAAATAACACTTCTCTAACCACGTGTCTGAAATCAGTGTTGTGCTTACCAACAGTATGGATTTGGTTAGAGACGGCAAGAGGAATCATTATGTCCCAATTGTTACAAATATGAAGGCTATTCTTCCTGTCCTACTTTCTCATCACTGGGTCAGGATACCAGACACCCAAAAATTAAAGGAGTAGAAGCTTATGTTGGCTCACAGTTTATAGAAGTTTCAGTCTATAGTTGGCTGGCTCCAAGGCAGGGTGATATGGCAAAGGGGCATGGCAGAGGAGAAAGAGTACATGGCATGGCAGTGGGAAGGAGATAAGGACCAAGGGAGAGGAGAGGGAGGTGTACACTTCCAGGTCACATCCCTCAGTGACCCACATCCACCAACCAGCTTCCACCTCCCACCTCACATTATCACATTTAGGTATGAACTCACTGGCAGATTAATCCCCTGATGAGCATCACACCCCCATGATCCAGTCCCCTCTCCAAAGCACCACCTATGAGCACATGAGGCTTTGGGGGAGCATTTCACATATAAACCGTAGCATTTGCTAAAGGAGGAGGGTGTTCTTTGTTCCTCTAACAGAGAGACCCACTCTTAGCATCATAACCAGTAGAAGCCCCACAGGTTTGTCCAGGGGGCAATGGAAAAGTCTGATTAGCCACAAAGCCACCATGTTCTTTTTGCTCCCTTCCTTCCTCCACCTTATGAGGTAAAATATACTCTTATATTTGACATCCTAAGCTCTTCACCTTTACACCATCCTCCCTGTCTCTCTCTTCCCTCATATGTTTCCTAGTGGATATAGAACTCTCTTGGGCCACCCACATTTTATAAGCATCATATTCATTTACCTATGCAAGAAAATAGTGAAATGTTTCACTTTTAATTTCATCCACCATTTTGTCGTCCTGGCAAAATCCTAGCCTTCCTGTAGGATTCAAATTCAATATTGCTTATTCAGGAAGACATCCAAGTCCTCCATACCTCAAAATCAAGTTACATATCACACCCCTAGTCCATGGGGGATATAGTCAAAACCCACGGGAGATAATTAAAACCATGAGTAGTTTAAACCCCTACTATGTTTTTTCTTTATACATGCTACATATCTATGATAATGTTTAATGTATAAATTAGACAATAAGAGATTAAGAACGATAGTAAAATGTAACAATTATAGTGATATACTGTAAGAAAATTGTCAGTATCACTGCTCTAATGCTTTGAGGCCATTGTTAAATAAAATAAGGGTTACTTGAACACAAGCACTACAATACCACTATAGTTGATGTGATAACTGAGACAGCTACTATGAGGGTAGCTTATACAGTGTGGAAACACTGGACAAAGGGACGATTCCTGTCCCGGGCAAGAAAGAGGAGGACAATGGAGATTTTATCACACTATTCAAAATGGCATACAGTTTAAAACTTGTGAATTATTTCTCAAACTTTCCATTTAATATTTTTGGACCACTGCTGATCAAGGTGACTGAAACTGCAGAAAGCAAAACTACCAATAAGGTAGGACTGCTGTATTGCTGTTTCTGATCTGCTTCAGCAGGGCTTTCTGGACAGTTGAATGTACCTATATCTAGCTATTTGTCACATGTGTGTGGCTATGTGAATTATATCTATCTAGAACTACACAAAGATAGAAAAAACATAAAAATAAATACAAAGAGTTCTCTCCCCATATCTTTTTTTTTTTTTTCTTTTTTTTTGGACCAGGGATTGAACTCAGGTCCTTGCACTTGCAAGGCAGGTCACCGAACCGCTGAGCTAAATCCCCAGCCTTCTCCCCATATCTTAACAGATTGCCTTGTCCTCACCCCCCAGCCCAGGGTACACACCTTGTACATATATCTGGCATGCTCATAGCATCTATCGCTATTATAATTCTGTTTCAATACTCTAATTGGCTACTATACCTGCACAGTGCCTAACACATAGTAGATGCTTTGAAATACCTATTGAATTCATTTATATATCATCATATATCATCAGAAATAGTTTCTCTAATAGATAGTTTCAAGTTCCTGTAATTTCTCAGTAATGACAGGTGTAGAAGTTGGTGTTTTAGCTGGCTCATCTGAAAAAGTGCAGTTTAGAAGTCAAATGAGTGACCTGTGTCATTCAAGCTATTCCACACTGTGCCTTTTTAGGTTTTCTCTCCTCTCAGTCTCAGATTTATGCCTTAGGGAGTAAATGAATGACAGTCCAATCCATAATCTGAGATTATTTTTTCAACCAGATTTGTACTTGCTTTATTTATATGAAGTAACTGGACCTTATCATCTCAGCTATGACTGATCATTAATTTGTAAGTTCTTAAGTCCCTAAACAAGTCAAAAGCACAGTTATTATTGTAGGTCTTGAATCAGAAGGGGGAAAAACAATATAAATACACTTTATATGCACACAGTTCACATTTCTGAAAATTCTATTCAGTTTGGGCATTCAAAGCTCAGTGCTTTTTCTTATGAAAATTATCTGACTGTGAAATAACTCATAGAAAATAAGATATTTAAAAACTGCTGCTGTACTGTGGCCCTCTAAACTGTTCCCTATAATTGTTTAAGTTATACAGCTTATGACAGCACTACACAGATAGCAAGACAATAATGTATTAAGAATTAGCTAGGTGAGTTCTGTGAAGGTGGCTCTGTCCTTGCCCACCCTATGACTAGGAGAGAGTATGTGTTGACTCTGTTGTGCTTTATAGCTTTCTTGCCTGGACTCTCCAATAAATCTCCAAAACATAACCTTATGAGTTTGGGAAAAAACTGAATAATTTGAACTAGATCTATAAAAGGTCTTGACTGTGCACTTAATTCCTTATGCTGTTCTTGTTCACTTCTCTCTAAAGACAGCATTGAGTGGCACACCTTCCACCTTGGCACTTGCTGCACTGAAGCCTGGCTGCTGCCCTGCATCCTTTGCTCAGCTGGACCAACATGGATCAGGAAAAGGAGCTGCTAAAAATCACCAAAAAGCTGGAGAAGATGGTGGCCAGGAGGAGCATGGAAGGGGCCCTGGACCTTCTGAAGAAGCTAGACAGCTATCAGCTGTCCATCCGGCTGCTACAGACAACCAGGATTGGGATTGCTGTTAATGGTGTTCGCAAGCACTGCTTAGACAAGGAAGTGGTAGCCTTGGCCAAAGTCCTCATCAAAAACTGGAAGCAGCTGTTGGGTTCCCCAGGATCTCCCGAAGGAAAAAAAGGAAAGAAAAGAGAAAAAGCAAAGAAGGAGAAAGTGCTTGCTTGTTCATATTGGAAGCCAGAAGCAGCCCTTTCTTCACCCAGGGGGAAAGGAAGGGAAGAGCCCAAGAGCAGGAGAGATTCTGTGCACTCCAAGGCTTCCGGCAGCTCTCTAAAAAGGCCATCGATGAAAAGATCAAACAGCAGCAAATCAAAAGTGAAGACCCCTAAAACACCCAGCGATTCCTCGACATTTGCACCCTCCCTCTGCCTCTTGTCTCCCTGCTATCTCACAGGAGACTCTATCCGGGACAAATGTGTGGAGATGCTGTCAGTGGCCCTGAAGGCAGAAGATGATTACAAGAATTATGGAATCAACTGCGACAAGATGGCATCAGAAATTGAATATCATATCTACCAGGAGCTCAAGAGCACTGACATGAAATACCGGAACCGGGTGCGCAGCCGTATCAGCAACCTCAAGGACCCCAAGAACCCTGACCTCAGGCGGAATGTTCTCAGTGGAGCCATTTCCACGGGACTCATTGCCAAGATGATGGCAGAGGAAATGGCCAGTGATGAGCTGAGGGAGTTGAGGAATGCCATGACTCAGGAGGCCATCCGCGAGCACCAGATGGCCAAGACCAGTGGCACCAACACCGACCTTCTCCAGTGTGGCAAGTGCAAAAAGAAGAACTGTACCTACAACCAGGTCCAAACACTCAGCGCTGATGAGCCCATGACTACCTTTGTCCTATGCAATGAATGTGGGCACCGCTGGAAGTTCTACTGACAGCTCCACCCACCACGAAGCAGTGAAGGAGGTGAGGAAGAACAAGGAAGCAGCACTAAACCAGCTGACCGGGAGGAAAAAAAATGAAAATGAAAAAAATACTCATCTCTGAATGAGGCAGTAGCGATCAGAGGGAGAATTCTTTTGCCAGTTAATAATCAGTCATTCACAGTGATTGGCTAATAGGAAAGCATAACTGCTGCATCCATCAGGCTAAGAATCTGGGTTGGCAAACTTCTTGTAGAAAATCAGAGCATTATTGCTGAAGAGTCACATCTTTGACAATGAGCTGCCTGGCCTTTGCTTTGGAGCCCTTCCCTCTCATCCAAATCTCTCAATCCTTTCCTGAGTTGAAAATTACCGGAGATCTGGGGGTATAATTCAGGATAAGAATGCTTACCTAGCACATGTGAAGCCCAGGTTCAATTCCCAGCACTGTAAGAAAGAAAGGAAGAAATAAAGCAAGAAAGCAGATCAGAGTTGGGGTGTAGCTCTGGAGTAGAGTACATGCTTAGTATACTTGAGGTCCTAGTTCAATCCCTACCACCAAAAAAAAGAAAAGAAAGAAAAAGGGATGAGGATATAGTTCAATGTGAAGACCCTGGGTACAATCCACAGTAACACTAAAAAATAAAATAAATAAAAAACCCCAAGCAGGTGCAGTGGCACACATATGACTATGGTTCCAGCAGCTTGTGGGCTAAAGCTGGAATGAGGCGGAGATTAGAGCATGGCAGAGTGGCTGGGAAATTGGGTGTGACCTGTCGATCACAGCCAGGATGCACGTGCAGAGCAGCTGCGGAGCCCTGTGTGGGACACCTTGGATCTGATGTCAGAGGAGGATATAAAAAGCCGTTGACCATTGACCCATGGCCACTTTTTATTTTTGCAGTGGCCTGCTCTGCATGCAGAGCATTTTTTCTCTCTTCTTTAGAGCACTTTATTCCGCTTATTTTTCTTCTTTTACTTTCAATAAATGTTAAACTTTTACATTCTTCAGTTGTCCATCCAATTCTTTGAGTGGGACAAGAGCCTGGAAAGGAACACTGAGCACCCCATCAACTGGTAACAGGAGGATCACCTGAACCCATCAATTTGAGACAGCTTGGTACTGCAAGAATGGCTTTTAAAGAAGAAAAAGAAAAACGGATTGACACACATCTCCTCCTACCCCTGAGCCACACAGGCAGAACAGACAAAGCATTTGTCTTAGGCAAATATGAGTCCCACCCTATGTAGAAATCTCTTCCTTACTCCTTCCTTGTCTCTTTTCAAACTCTATACTACTCCCTGTCCATAGCTATCTGCAGGAGCCCTTCGAGACTGATTCCCTCTAAGAAGGGAGGTGACCCTCCAGAGCATGGGCCCGTTCAGTGAGGTTTACAGCAGTGCTCTTGATTTCCACGGCCTCTTGGATGACCCTGAGCCCCGGAAGTTACCCAGCCTCCTTCAGCCCGTCCCCTACTCCCAGACCCATCTGTGGCCTGAGCTTCAGAGGAGGTCTGCAGAGCATGCTGGACTATGATGATATCAGCTTGCTTTTTTATGCTGAGAAGGATTGCAGGCAAAGCTGGGCACTTCTAGAAAATCCTTGGGAGCATCTTTATTGGGATGTTGATGGTTTCAGTCTTTGGTGGTCCCTGGCCTTCCAGGAGCTTGAGGCCAAGTGTACTGGGCTCTGTGTTATCTAATATGCTGACATGCAGGAGCCTGTGAATTCCTAGGAGATCAGGCAAGTCACTAAGCCATTGCCTTCCCTGTTAAATGGGAGCAGATCCAACACTACTTCCTAGGGTGACTGCAGAGGCTGCTGGGTTTCCATCTGCCTTGGTTCACCCTTGCGGGTGATCACTTGAGGAAACAACATCCCCTCTGGACCTGGTTAAATCCCATCCCTCCCACCTATCATGTACCTCCTCCTGAAGAGGAAGCCATAAAAAGACTGTATGGAAGCCACCACCATTTTCAATTGTTAAGCAGGTAAAGTGGGAGAGCCCTGTGGAAAGACAGGGGAGTCTCTCACTGAAGACCCAATACCTGAAGCTCCTAAAGACTAAATGGAACTGAAACCCAGGACTTCTACTTCTTGTCATGGTGCCCGACAACACTGAGAGAGATCCAGAGCTGTATACAGTGCCCAGTCCGAGCCTTCCAGGGATTTCCAACGTGGCATGGAAAGGAACAACAGGCATAGCACAGACTCCCGCAGCAGTCAGGTTGGATGCCACTTTGGAGGTGTGCATGTTCCCACAAAGGAAAGCTGCTTAGAAACCCAGATGTTCTTTTGCCTTTAATGTGGGGAAACCTCTGAGGAGGGTGCTAAAGTGCAGATTCTGACTCCACAGGCCCATGGTAGAGATGACATTTTCCTTTCTAACAAGTTACCAGGTAACACCAATTCTGCAGGTGGCCAACAGACCATAATCTGAGAGGGGAGAGGTTCGATATCTAGATTTTTCACTATTATCTAACCTTTCATCTAAACGGTTCCACATACACAAAAAAAGAACAAAATAGTAACTACAATCAATTTAATCATGTTAATCAAAGTTACTTTAGGATGAACTTTTTATTTAAAAAAAAGACATTACATTCCACTAAGAGCTATTCCCCAAAAATAATACAGAATATTTGCTGGCTGTAATGCTGCTTTGGTTTGGGAACCTATCAATAAGGAAATTGATGAACAGATTGGATACTGTTAAAGGAATGTTGGGGCTCAAAATATAGTGCCCCAAAGGTGCTGCTTTAGACTGACAGAATTTTTTCCTTATCTACCTAGAGACAAGATCTGTCAGAGGACATATGTGCCTTCAAATATTCTTATTAAAATGTCATTATCTAGGGGAGATTAAACTCATAGCACAGAGGAAGGGACTGACAATCAGGCATCAAACCCAGAGCCCAGAAAACCTTCACCAGGCAATTGTATATTCTTCAGGACTTCTCATTCCCCCTAAAAGTCATTTGCCACCATCCTAAAATTGACTGAAAAGAGTAAAGTTTCAATCATTTGGCCCTGCTTTGAGTTTTCATATTTTATATGGCTCCATAAGCATATTAATAAAGTTTGTTTGCTATGGAACAAAACCTAGAAAAATGAAAGCTGTAGATTGAATAGTAATCCTAGTGTGGCAGAGGAGGGAAAATTTTGGTGCCATAATTTCTCTTCTTTGGTGTTGGATTAAATCATCTGAAATGTATTTCTGTACCACAGTTTAAGCTTCAATAAAAGTTTGCTTAGTTAATTTTCTAGTGATATTCAAAAAATAAAAAATAAAATAGTTTGTTTGGGTTTTCTACCATTAATCTCTGTTAATGGTTTTGTCTCCACCCTCATGACTTCATCTAATCCTAATCTCAGAATACCATCAACACATGAGTTTCAAGTTAAATTTCCAATATAGGAACTTGTAGCACATACATTTAAACCATAGCAAAGATTACATCCTTTCATAGGTTGTAACCAGCAGGGCACTAAATACAGATAAACACTATTACAACCTAACTCATGCTATTAGACTCTTATGTTTTATGTTGACCCCCTCCCCAAGAACTTTAGAAAAGTGAAACATGTAAAAGACCTGAAACTAAGCGAAGTAGCACCCACCTGTAATCCCAGCATCCCGGAAGCCTGAAGCAAGAGGATCATAAATTCAAGCTCTGCCTCTGATAGTTTAGCCAGACTCTGTCTTAACAGAAAATTTAAGGAGGCTGGAGGCCAGTGTGGAGGCCTTGGATGTAATCCCCAGCAGAGCCAAAAAGAGAATACTTGGACACACAGAAATGCAATTATGGAAGCATTCTAGGCTAGGCTATGCTTTGTTGTCAAATTACCCTTGGAAGAAAAGAAAGGGAAAAAAAAAGAGAGAAAAGAAAGGAGAGATAGGAGGAAAGGAAGAAAGAAGAAAAAAAAGAAAGGCAAGTAGGCTTAATTTGCTTATGATGCTTGTCTGTCTAAAGCCAGCAGGAGGCTCTGCTCTACTGTCCTCAGAGACACAGGTTTCTGCCTCCACCATGTGCAACACAGGAAAGAGAACATGGTAAATTTCAGTCTCTTGAAGACTTTCACCAAGAAGTAACACATGACACTTCTATTCACCTTCTGACCAAAGTAGGTCACTTGGCCATGCACAAGTTTAAAGGAAAAGTGCTCTGTCACCCTCTCCATGTGCCCGAGAAGAGAATGAAATGATAGGTGAACTTTCCAATGACCATAAAAGGTGTTGAAAGAGTTATATCAGCTAAAGCAAAGATAGCTCAGGCCAGACAATTCAATAAAGAATCTAGACCCCACCAGACACTTGAGACTGCTATGTATAGAATAGGGGGAAATTTTTTTTTAAAGTACATTGTCTCTATATCTCTTCAATATTGTTAGAATTTTATATCCTAATGCAAAGTTGGGGTTATTTTATATCCTATCATTGTATTATTTGGGCTAGGTTCATACTTAGACAGGCAGACTTAGTTGAGCACTGAAGCAGATTTATTGGTAATCCCTCAACCTATTATAGAATGTAACTGAGTATAACAATTAAAGTTTGTCTTGATCCAGCTCAGAGACCTGTGAAGCCATATCTAACAGCTGTTCATAAAGGCTTTGGAGGAGATTCAAACCCCACTCCACCCTGCCACTTACTGATTATTTAGGTAGAGGAGAGGGGGATGCATAGAAAAGATCAGGACGGTAATTGTGTGAAGGGATCGGGACCAAATTCTCAGGCCCGAAAGGCATAGTGCCTAAGGCTCAGAATACTTTTAGAGGCTCATGACATTTTTTTTTTTTTTTTGAGACAGGGTGTCACTTTGTAGTTCAGGCTGGCCCTGAACCCATTATGTAGCTCAGGCTGGACTTGAACTCCTGGTGATCCTCCTGCCTCTGCCTCCTGAGTGCTGGGATTCAGGCGTGAGCCACCACACCCAGCTCTCATGACAATTTTATATTTAAAATTGGCAGTGGCAGTGGGGGGACTTAAACATTGAAGAAAATTTTCAAATATATTAATATTTTTTCTAAACCACTAGAAAGTTGTTTTTTTTAATAGAAGAAGGTTTACATTAAGACAAAACCCATGAGAGTCCTCATGGAGCCCTAGAAGACTCACCAGAATGCTCCTCTAACCTTCCCTCTGGACAGTAACAGAAAGATGGTTGGCCTCTACCCTATCATTAAATGCACTACCGTTAACAAGCCAAGAACAGAAATGAGGAAATGCTGCCCTCCAGGGTAAGATACGGCTTCCCACCCAGGGTTCACCAAGGGGAAGGCTGCCGATAAGGATGGTCAAGTCCTACACAATAGCCTGGGGGTGAAGGGGTGCTTGAGCCCCTGGGTGGTAGGATGTGATGAGACAAGGGTTGCAGACAGAAGCAGGAGATCCCTTTCAGATGCTTTTCTTCTACTGTAGCCGTCACATGTCAAGCCTAGAGTTGTTTCCAAGAGTCCTACCATAACCCTTCAGGAAATGAGTAAGTGAGCCAGGGAGTTCCACCCCGGGCCTCAGCAGCAGCTGTTATCTCTCTGGATGGCTCGTTCTTGGAGTGCTTCTGCCCTTAGCCTAGACTTTCCTCACCATTCTCTCTGACTGGGGCCAGGCAAGATGCTTCCTGTGAGAATATTCCTGGTGGCCCTCTTCACACGTGAGCCTAGCACATAGGTGCAGACCTGTGCTATGCCATCTGGTAAGACATGGAGGACTAGCCAATGCTTGAAATGTGACTTTTCTTTTTTACACTAAGATGTGCCATAGACCAAAATGCATATCAGGTTTCAAAGCTTTCATACTTTAAAAAGATACATAAACTATCTCAATAATAACATACTGATTGCGTAGTGAATCATTTAGACGTGTTAGATTAAATCAAATATATTAAAATTATTTTCACCTGGTTATTTTTCCTTTTAATGTCTCTGTAAGAAAACTTTTTAAATGGTATCTATATGACTCACATCTGTGGCTTCTTACATTTTTATTTCTGTTAGACAGCACTGCTGTAGACTTCATGCCATACTTAAAGGGATCCTTGGAGAATCACATTTATGTCACTCCTGTGCTCAAAACTCTCTAATGGTTTTGTATTTCTCTCAGAGACAAAAGATTCTACTGTGGCCCTTCAGGCTGCGGATGCTGCTGCTACTCTCCTATCAGTCTCACCCTCGCCTGTTCATTCAGAGGAGGTTGATCTGCTTAATGGTTGGGAAAATGTGCCAACTGTTCTCCCACCACAGGGCCTTTGCATGTTCCCAGTCCTCTGCTCAGACTCCCATGCCCCACTTCTTTCAGGTCTCTATTCACTTGTTATCTTTGTTTTTGAAGTAGGACACACACACACACACACACTCACACACACACACACACACACACGCACACACATCTAATCACCTGTCCCTCCTGTCCCTTCTTACTCCACTGTAGGTTCTTCATAGTGCTTACCACATGCTGTCCCTTGTTTCATTTTTTTATCCATCTCTCTTGATTCAAACATTAGCTTCCTAAGGGGAAGGATTGTGTCCAGGATGCTGGATGTCCAGTTCCTAGAACAATGCCTGGCACTTAGTGGACACTCATTGGATTCTCAGTGACTGTTGAATGTATGACGGACAGAGAGGTAAATGAGGGTGAGTGGAGGCGGGTGCCCAGGCTGCCCTCAGGCCTTTCTTCCAGCCTGGAAAGAAGCGTGCTCTCCACTGTTACACCAGATTTCCATGTTGCACTTTGAAGGAAAAGCCTCAGAGAGGTGGAGTTCTTTTGCCTGGCTGTGTTTTCTGTAGAAACTGTGAGGTAGCTGTGGCAGGACACCACTAGGAACGTGTGGCACCATCCAAATACCATCAGCTCTACACAAGTCACAGAGATCTTCCTTTCTTCCTCTATTTTTTTTCTTTAGCACAACCACAACAGAATATAGTCTTTGAAAACTTTTAGGTAAAATCAAAGAAAGCTGAGGAATACAAATAGCATAAAACCAATTACTGTAGCACTTGGGCTGTGATCCTACAATAGCTAAAGTCAAATCACGGACTGATTACATTTTTAAGAGAAATGCTAGGGTTCCTCTGGCTTTAGCTTTCATCTGTCTCCAGGTCTCATAGGCTCAGAATTTAGCTCATGTCCTACTTCCTTGTGAACTCTTGAACACATCTCAGTTGAAGGAGAAACTAGCTTTTCATATTATAGACCCTTGCTTTCCAGAGACCTTTTGTTCATGGTTTATGATCAGATACTCTTAAGTACAGTGAATCCCCTTTTTGCCCAGTCAGTCCCCTTTCTCTGTCCCAGCTGGCTTCCAGATGCATCTCTGTGAGCACCACCTTTCCCCCATCTGACTCAGCCAGCCCTTCTGGCAAGTTTTAGCAGCTTTGTCTTGATTAACAGAGACTGAATGTCAACGCTGAAGCCACATGGATAGGAAAACCTCTTAAGATTGCACTCCTCATCAGACAGCAGCCTCTAGATCCCTCTGGGAGCTTCCAAGAATGGGTTAATGTCTGCTCTGTGTGAAATCGGGCATAAGAACTGTCCCACCCAGACTCCTGAAGCCTCATCTGATTCCACTTCCATCGAGGGCCCAGCACCAGTTTTTAATCTCTGCCTCAAATGGAACAAAAATTTTGTTGCATTCTCCAGAACTTACTTGTCACGGAGTGTGTAGCTTAGGTTCTACCTGAAGAAAGAGAAGCAATTACTTAAGGGGTCTTCCTCCTGTTTCCATTCTGCTTTGTACCCACCCACTGCCTGCGCTTCCTCTTCACTTTCCTTCCCTTTTAAACTTGCTCCACCACTCACCTGGTGATCTTCAGGGAAATTAGTTAATCCAGCAGAGCCTTCCTCTCATGTGTAAAATGGGGATGAAATTGGAAGGGTACGTACTTAGCTCAGTGGGCCCTTTAGAGCTTCATAAGGGCAATGATTGTTTCCAGGCCGTCCTGGATGTCCAGTTCCTAGAACAATGCCTGGCACTTAGTGGACACTCAGTGGATATTCAATGACTGTTGAATGCATGAAGGACAGAGAGGTAAATGGGGGGGTGGAGGGGAACGCCCAGGCTGCCCTGGTGTCTTTCTTCCAGCCTGGGCAGAAGTGTGCTCTCCATTGCTACACCATAATAAGGAATGATCAAAAGTTTGTAAAAACATAAGCACAACACAGAGTGTCACATGCTAAAGGTGTGTTTCCAGATCATCTTTGCGTGCTGAAAGATGAATAAGAGTCCCAAAGCATTTTTTTTTTTTTTGCAGTAGCAATGTCTCCCAGGAAATTAATGATGGTAAAGTACAACCAATATGGTGAGAAAACACATAGGATGTCCAGCAGTGTGTCCAGGTGCTATATAAATGGTAATCCCCTCTCCCCAGGTTTGTAAGCTTCATTCTTTGTCTGCCCAGCATGTCTCTGTGACACCATTCCTGCCCATTTTGCAGCAATCCAGGGGTACTGGGGGCTTGACATTCCTGAGCCTCACCACCAGCAAGGACAGATATCCTTACAAAATAAGATCAGGCGGTGCTGCTGTATCCGACCACTCGCTATTCTCTGTTACAGTAATGTTATCCTGAAGCTCCAGGCTCCCTTTTGTTCCCCTGAGAAGGAAGCCAACTCAGAGAACAGCTTGGTTGAGAGATGGGCAGAGAAAGACAAGTCCTAAGTCCCTGGATATGATGGGGCCAAAACCAGATGCTCTCCAGAATTGCCAAGTTATATGAATCAATAAATGCCAGTTTTTTGGTATCATTCTATTTTGTTTCATTGATTGTTTTTTTTGTTTTTGTCACCTACAACTGCAAAAGTCCAAATTAACATACTGCTTTTCCTCAGCCTGACTTGTAACTTTAGCAGCTTTGTATAATATTTTCATGATTCTCTGGCTCCCCTAGCTGGTAGAGAATAAATTTACATCTCCAGAATTCCTGCTGTCTGCATAAGCACTACAATCTATTTAGTCTTCCATTTCTCTAGTTGCAAATAAAATTGGGTTTACTAAGCTCACAGATGCTTTGACAGGGATTTCTTTTGATATGACCCACCTGCTTTTTCACTTATGATGGATGGGGGCCTGCAGCAAATTGGTCAAATCCCATCCCTGGTCCTACTTGGACTGGCAAGTGCGTGTTTGTCAGTGCTACAGTGAATGGCCTGAGTCACAAGCAATCAAGGCATGAGAACATCATCTCAGTATTATTAGAAGACTGCACCAAGCATCCACAAGAATGAGCCCAGACTCTCATATTTTTAAAAGTCTTTACCTTGGGAATTGGGATCATCCAGATTGTTCAGTAATAAAGAAGAGTAAACTACTTTCAAAAGTTGTAAGCTGTAGGGTATTTTCATTATATAATTTGTAAGGGCATATTTAAAAATGGAGGTTTGTCCATATTGGTCATACTTTATCATCATTAATTTCCTGGGGAGCCACTGCTATTGCAAAAAAAAAAATTCTTTGGGACTTATTCATCCTTCAGTACTCAGAGATAATCTGGAAACATACCTTTAGCATGTGACACTCTGTGTTGTGCTTATGTTTTTACAAAATTTTGATCATTCCTTATTGTGACATTTGGACATGTCAGGAACATGAAGCTTCTTTCCCCATGGGTATCACCCATCCTTTTGGCATGGTACTTTGGCAGAGAAAGGGACTGTCCTTTCTCCACACTACTCAGCTCAGGTGTGACCTTCCTTACCCCTCATCCCATACCCTTGTGTGAGGCTGGGTTAGGTGTCCTAATTCCGTTTCTAATAATGCCCCCTGCACAGAGCAGTCATTACAATGATTATGTTCAATAATTTTTTGTTAGTAGTGTGTGTCCCTACTGTGGTTTGAAAATGTTTTGTTGAAATGTGGTCCCTCAGTGCCACAGAATTGGGAGATAGGGCCCCAGGGAGGTGTTTGGATCCCGCATGCACAGCCTTTGTGAATAGATTAATTTCATCTTTCAGGAGCAGGTGCATTCTTATTTTCAAGGGACTGGATTAATTACCTCAAGAGCACATTATTATAAAACAAGGTTATCCTTTGGGCTTTTCCTCTTCCACACACACCCAGTTCCCACCATGAATTAAATCAGCATGGACCCTTACCAGATGTGACCAACCCATCTTGGACTGTCCAACTATGAGTCAAAATAAACTTTTTCCTTATATATTACCCAGTCTCAGGTATTCTGTTACAGAAACAGAAACCAGATTAAGATAGTCCCAAACTAGATTGAAAAGTGTGAGGCAGTCTTTGTTCCTTTTTTTCTTTTTTCCTTTAAGCCCAGCATCTCCTAGAATGATTGGCCCTTATCGGATGGACAGTCTAAGTTTGTTGAATGAATATATAAATTAGAAGTGGGTTGGGATTTAGCTCAGTGGTTCCACCACCTACCTCACAAGCACAAGGGTCTGAGTTAAAAAAAAAAATGTATTATATAAATGAATTAGAAAGAAGTACAAGGGAAGATAACACAACACTTGTAGAGGAACTACTATCTAGAAGCCAAATAGTGTTGGGATGAGTTTTTGTTTGTTTGTTTGTTTGAGGCAAGGTCTTCCTGTGTAGTTCAAGCTGTCCTTGAACTCACTATGTAGCCCAGGCTGACCTTGAATTCATGGCAATGCTCCTGGTTTAGCCTCTCAAGGGCTAGGATTATAGGTGTGATCCACCATACTTGGTAAGAGTTTAATAAGAGCACCTGAGTAAATGGCAAGGTGATGTTCTAATACAAAATGAACATGTTGGGCCAGGGATTTAGCTCAGTGGTCTCGCTGCCTACCTCACAAGTGCAAAGATCCAAGTCTGATCCCCAGTACCAAAAAAAAAAAAAAAAGACGTTTGTTGAATGAATGATGGAGGACGCACAGACTGAAGATAAGAATGATGGAACACAGACATCTTAAGCTACTTCCCAGAGTCACACAATTAAACTGAGAGAATTGAGATTTGACCATGGCCTTCTCTGGCCCCCTAAGTCCTTGGCTTCACCTACACATACCTTCATGTCCCTCACCCCAGCAGTCAGGCAAAAAAAATTTTAATGATTTTTGAAGTGACTATAACATTTTTACATAATGGCTTTTCATGGGAGGAATTCTAGAAATATTTGTTGCATGAGTGGATAAATGAATGAACTACTTGAGGAACATCCAAAGCTGAATGAACAAAAGTGAGTGACTAGTCCATTTAATGCACAACACCACAGTACTCTCTTGGGAAATGTGCTAATATCATTATAGCAATCCACTAAGTAGAAATAGAATGCGTTATAAAATAACACTGGGGAGAAGGCCGTGAGAACTGCTATAGAACTAAAGGCAAAGAAAATCAAATTAACCTTTCTAGGATAGTGACAAATTAAAAATATGTGGTGTTTAGAATATTCTTATGAGTCTTTCACAAAGGACAGGAGGTATTTTGACTTCCTAACATCTGGTTCTCTAATTTAGAATTAGCTGCAAAGATATTAGTGCAGATCTGATTTTTTGAAATCTGAGGGCTGTTGATTATATAAGCAGTCATGCTATATGAGCAACACACTAAGAAAGATGGTTTCGTTGATTTATAATCCTTGGGTGACCAAGAGATTAGTGACCAAGACACTAACAACTATAGCTGCCATTTCTTATGTTTCATTTTGCAGTAGGTACTTTGCTTGTTTCATTATGTTATCCATTGATCCCTACAACACCAGACTGAGATGAAATTCTTAACTGCATTTTGCTGGAGAGATTTCACAGGACTTAAGTAATATGCCTAAGAGAAGTTGCAGCTGCCAGGATTTACAACCAGCTCTATCCACTCCAAACACAGTGCAGAGTGTTGCCTTCTGTTACTGTAATACTGAATAAACAGCCTGGCTGACCAGGCTTTTAACCTTGTTGTGGTTCTAGGATCTGGCTGCTCTTCAATTTCTGAAGGCAAGGATGTGGACGAGTCATCATGGTATCCCTGGTACAGAGTGAAGATCTTCCACATTGTAGGAGCTCATCCAGATTACTCTGTATGAGAAAAATGCACAGTTGACTTGTGTTAAGCTTTGTATGTGGTTTCAATGTGTATTCCAAAGGTTTATGTGCCAGAAACTAAATCTCTGGGATGGAGGTGTTGATGTGGTAGAAACTTTAAGAGGTAGAGGCTCCTGGTAGGTAATTAGATCATGGGGTGGAAATGAATTAATACTCTTTCAAGAGTGGGTTGAATCTCAAGTAACTGGGTAACTTCTAGAGAAACCAAGTTGTTACAAAGCAAGATCACCCTACTTGCTTTGCCTCTTTTGCATACAGCTGATTCCCTTTATGTTTCTGTGCCATGCTGTGATGTCACCAGGGGGACTTGTGGAAGAACACCAGCACCATGCTCTTAGACTTCTAGAACTGTGAGCTAAATTAACCTCTCTTCTTTGTAAAGTACTCAGTCTTGGGCATTTCGATATAACAAAATGAACAAACCTGACTTGTTAGGAAGAAAAAAAAATTGAAATTGAAGGAGAATAGATATTCAATTATGTAATCTATAAAGACAAATTTAAAAGCATAAAGTTTGGCTATATTGGTTTTATCATGATTAATATTTTAGAGATCATGGCTGTTGAAAAAAGATAGCTGAAGGCTTTTCAGTGTTATAATTCCCACCTCCACTACCCCTGCCAAGCTCCCCCACATCTCCTTACCCAATAAAGCAAACACATGGTACTCTGCCCCATGAAGAGTTGGAGTCTATTCAAGGAGAAGTGTGGTCTCACCAGTACGGGTGGAGCTTATGCTCCAAAGGAGCAGAAAAATCCTTTTCTTTCATCTCTGCCTCCAAAGTGAAGATTGCACTTCCCTTTCTAGACAGCTATGTTCCACATTGGAAATCCAAGTCAGTCTGGTGCAGGGCCCAGAGGAAAAACATTTGTCTGGTTTGTTTTGGTTTCTTCTAGGAGAAAAAGACACTATTTTTTCCCCAAGTGATCTATAGACTTAATGCAATTCCTATTCAAATGTCAACAACATTAATCCCAAAGTTTGTATGGAATCAAAAAGGATGCAGAATAACCAAAGCAATGCTGGGCAAAAGAGGAAGGCTGAAGGCATAACAAAATCAGATTTGAAATTATATTACAAACCATAGTAACAAAACAACATAGTACTGGTATGAAAATAGACATGTAGGCCAATAAAGTAGAGCAGAGACACAGAAACAGCCCTATATACCTATAGCAATCTGACTTTTGACAAAGGGTCCAAAAAATATGTTGGAGAAGAGATAGCCTCTTTAACAAACGGTGACAGGAAAAGAGATTCCTACCTCTCAACCTGTGCTAACATTTTTTTTTCACAGCCTTGCAGCTAATGATGTAAGGAAGACGGGGCTTCCTTTTGCTGGTTTGGCCTCTCAGCCCTTGTCAGGTCAAAAAGAGTTCAGATTAGAACAGAACATACATACATTGCTTAAGAGCCTTGGCAGAAGAAGACTAGGAACTATAGTTTAGAACCTTTAGGAGACAACAATCAAGAGTCAGTGGTTGGCAAATGACGAAAAGAAGAAAAGAAAAAGGAAGGAAAGAAGGAAAAGGAAAGGGTCATGCTTTGATTCTTCCTCACAAAGGTTTATAAAATGTCTACAAAGAACAAGAGAATGCACAGTCTTCATGGTGCTCACAGTCTCTGGGAGAATCAATAAATAAACCTAAAAATCCGAAAAGCTCAGATATTTGAAGCAGGTAAGCAGAGCAGCGAAAGGGAAATGGTATCCCCTTGTCTTCTAGAAGAGGAACAGTAGGGTGTGGGCAGCCAGAAAGGAGCCCTAAAGATGTTTCCCCTTGCCCAGCTAGTCTTAGCGGTAATATGAGGTAATACCATAAAAAGCCCCATACCCCTTGGCTATTCTCCCCATGCAGCCTCTAATATGACAGATATCTGAATGGAATTTACTGAATTAAAATGTCTCTGTTCTAGGAGCAGTAATTTAAAGCCATGTGAATTTGTATCTTCTCATGGTCTGGGAGAGTTGACAGTGTCTGTTTTATAAGTTGTTGGTGCCAAATTTGGGAGAAGGTGTTGCACAGTGAGGTGGAGTGAGGCACAGGCATTCAGCAGCTAGCAGTACGAGGACCCAACTCCACACCGGTGCAGCCATGGCACGTGGCACTCGACAATTGAGCAAGCATGGCCTCTATGCTCAAAGAGGGAACAGAAGAGCCCAGAGGCAAGGAGCTTTGGGTAACTGGGAAGCAGCATGTAGGCGAGAAGGAACAGGGAAGGCTGAAGAACAGCAGAGAAAAGCAAGAGTAAGGGAATCAAGATGCTCTTCTGACTTTTTGTCTTGAATTGGCCCTGTTTACTCCCTTCAGAGCCAAAAGGGAAAGTTTATATTGTCAAACTGCTAAGAGAACCTTTGTGTGTCAGCTTTTCATCACTGTGACCAAATATCTGAGAAAAAAAACTTAAAGCAGGAAAGGTTTACTTGGCTCACAGTTTCAGAGGTTTCAGTCCATGTTCAACTGGTTTCTTTGCTATAGGACTGTGATGAGGCAGAACGCCATGGCAGTAGGGCTTGGGGGAAGAAAACTGCTCACCTCATGGTGGCCAGGAAGAGGACAGAGAAGCATGTGCTAATGGGCTTCCTCCTTCTTCTCTTTTTATTCCGTCTGTGCCCCTAGCCTATTGGATGGTGTCGTCCACATTCAGGGCAATTCAGCCCTATCAGTTTGCTTTCCCATATACCAATAATTTCTGGAAACACCACAACAGACACTCCCAGGAGTATGCTTTACTAATTTCCTCAGTGTTTCTTGAGCACTACAGGTTGTACATCCTTAATCTGAAAAGCCAGAACTGGACACATTTTGATTACATAATGCCACAAGTGGAAAATTCCACACCTTGCAACTTTGATGTATAAGATTATTAAAATTGTATAAAATTAACCTAATCTATGTAATTAAGGTATATATAAAAATGAATTCTGTTCACATCTACGAGGTATTTCATTACATGTATGTGTAAATACTTTTCAAAATCCAAAAATCTCAAACACTTCTGGCCCCAAGCATTTTAGATAAGGGACACTCAATGTGCATCAGCTTTCTAACAGTGACTATGTTTTTCTAGGAAGTTAGAATTATACCTCTTCTCCAATAATACTTTATTCTTGTCTCTTAATTTTAACCTTGTGTTTGTGTAGAAAGCAGTTAAAAGGCATGTGTAATTATTTTAGATATATCCTGGCTCCAGAATCTATCCAACCTGTAGAAAAATACATCAATATTTTAGTGTTTTTCCCCCATTAATAAAAGTGCTTCCTTTTAACAGGGAGAATTCAGAGTCTGTACCAAAATGACTCATCTCTGACTTTGAATTCACCCTGTTATAGTTAAGAATAGAAAAGACATAGGATACTAACATTTCCTCCTTTCCCTTTTTTTCTTTCATGCACTGAAGAAACAAGAGAAAAAAAGGAATCTATTTCCGGGATATGAATTTAGTTCTCATGTTGTAATACTTTCTGCCTGAAGCAAATAACCTCCTTTCTCAGCAATAGCATGAAGATAACCTTAAAAGTAAGAATTTCTTAACTTTTATTAACTGTACAGGAATTCTAGTTGTTGTAAGTAAGGAAGCTAAGGCAAAGTACTAAGTTAAAGGTACATTTCTAGAGGAAATAATTTATAATCGCACAAAATACTTTTCAACTAACTTGTAGTGGACAATACACATGTTCACAATAGTGAGCATGTCCTGTAGCCAAACAAAATAAAGCTGACCTTCCTTTCTTATGGGATCTACACAGGCTTAGTTACCAGATTCATTTTAGGCTAGGGTTCTCTACTCATTTCTTAGCCTCTGTGTCTCAGAAAAAAAGACTCTAGTTTCTCTAAAAACATCTCATGTGAATGCCTTTTTTGTACCACTTAGGTTTAAAGCAAAACTAGATTGTGAGCAGGAGCCCTCAACCAGGGGAGGTTTTGTCCACGGACACTTGGCAATGTCTGGAGACATTTCTGGTTGTTGCACTAGGGACAGGGAACGCCGGGTATTGCTACTGGTATCTGGTGGGTAGTGGCCAGGGAGGAATATAAACATCTTACAACATATGGGACAGCCCTTCCAAGAATTATCCAGCCCAAGACGTGACCCATTCCAAGGCTGGCAAATTCATATTAAAAGAAAGGTGACAAATGTCCTTTTTCCTAATAAATTTATGATTTTTATTGATTCAAAAAATATTAAGTATCTATAGAGCACCATAAAGAAGAAAAACAGTCACTGCCTTCCTGAGCCATACAATTACAGAGAGGAAATAAAACACACATATCATTGAACTTTGTGGTGTGCATTTATAAAGGAAATAAATAGAAAACGATAAACAGTCACAGAGAGATGCTTCAGGTGATATATGCAGTCAAGGAAGACTTTCCAAGGTGCTTATTTGCTTTTGACAGTCAATTCAAGTTAGCTTACACAGTGCAGAAATATAGTTCACATAACTTAAATCCACAGGTAGGGTGGGACTTTGGACTGACTTAAATTCTTAGCTCCTGCTGTGATTTCCTTATTTCTAACCACGTTCGTAGGTCAGTTTCCTTTCTTAGATGGTAATAAGGTCATTGTAATGGTTCTGAGCCTTAAAACTTCATACAACAGAGCCTGGGTAAAGGAGAAGGAGGTTGATGGAAAGAAAAGAAAAAGGCAGTGGAAAAAGGGGCATGAGACAATCCTCAAGTCCCACCTTTCTTAGCCATAGTGCTGAGTCACTCTAATTGGGCTGCCTAGGGTCACATGTCTGCCCATCCCTGAATCATGGACAAGAAGAAGAGATAGGACTATTGGCCCAGGTCAAACAATAACCAACTTTGGCACTGGGGTTGGCTCCAACTTGTCTTTAATAACAACAAAATCTAAGTTGTCCTTCGGGAAGGGTAATATGCTTACTACTGGTGAGCATTCAGAAACTTCGTCCATGGAAGGAAAGACTTAAAATTTGTCTTGAAGGATACCAAGGAGCTGGCCAAGCTCAGAGCCTGAGGAAGAGCTCTGTAAATAAGGGAACACATACAAATAGAAACACTTTGAGGTAAGAAGGAGGCCTGTGTACCTTACTTTGTAGTGTTCCAGTGGGAAAGTGTTTTCCTATGAGCTTGGGAGAGCATGAACAATTTCCTATATATTGAGTTTTTTGGCCACATTTATTATAAATGTAATCCCTTTCCCCCCAAGTTCTGGCTGCTAGCAGATGGGATAAAGTTCTCTTAATTTTATATCTACCTTTTAATAAATCTCTGCTTCTAGCACAATTCCTTCATGTATTCCTATTTTTATGTGTTTGTTCTAATAAGGATATAACAGACTTTAAACTTGATATAAGCACAAAATAGATTTTTAGCAGAACCAATTAATTAACTGTTCTAAGGAACAGTTTAAATAATATGAAAACAAAAGACCTTTAAAAAGTAAATACTGAAAGACTCAAGCAGGCAAGATTTCAGATATTTGATCATTCATGATGCACTGGTATTACAGAGAAATCATGTAAAACATGTCTTTAAATGGAACAAGTTTTATGCTACTTGTGTAATCTTCCAGTGCCTGCTACTGTACTAGATACTGAGTGCACCAAAATACTGATTCACACCAGAAGTTGAAGGTCATGTACTACATTCATATTTGTTTATATATATGCTCTTTATTCATCTCTTTTCAAGGAAGCTAGCCAGAGCTTTTTGTATCTGATGTATATTATTGTTTTGAATGCATTTTTGTTTGGGCTTTTTGTTTCCCAATTTTGCATTTTTGCTTTACTGTTCTTTAAGAGCTCTGCTTCCATTGTAAGGAGCTTCTCTTTAAAACAAATAGGAGGGCTGGGGATTTAGCTCAGTTGTTCCACCACCTGCCTTGAAAGCACAAGGACCGGAGTTTGATCCCCATACCAAAAAAAAAAAAAAAAGGAAATGAATCTCAATAACTACAGTGATGGTTGACAGCAGATAGGATAAACTCATTTTAATTGTATGTTTACCTCTAGATCCATAATTATATAAAAAGAATCTGTAGGGATTGTTTTTATCTGATCTAAGTTTCAATCTAAAATTTCTGATACTGACAAAAACACTACGGGAAATTGCGTATAATAAAAATATGTAAAGTAGGGGCTGGGGATTTAGCTCAGTGGCGCTGCTACCTGCCTCACAAGTGCAAGGTCTGGAGATCAATCCCTAGTACCAAAAAAAAAAAAAAGCAACAAAGTTAACAAAAACAACAAGCATTTTAATTAGATAGTATGGTATTTCTTGGCTTCTCCTCACCTGTTCTGTCATAAATGGCTAAGGTAAACTAAAGGTGAATTAAACATGCAATTCTGCTTCCACAACAGTATGAGTTAAGATTGAAGTGCTGGTACTGACTTTTGTTGAACAAATTTACTATGTTTTATTTCAAATGATTGAATGCTTTTTACCATACTAGATGTTTTATTTGTATTGAATACTTCCAAAATCCAAACAAAAATTTGTATTATTTCCATTTGACAGGCTTTCCCAGGATCACACACAGTAATATTATGTAACAATGGTATATATATATTTTATATACACTTTTTTATCGTTACATAATCTGTATGGCATGGCAGAATACAGGAAGGGGTAGTAATTATCTCAATATTACACAACCCAATAATTAAAGACAGGCAGGATTCAAGTCCATGAAGTTCAACTCCAGAAGGGCTAGTGTTCTTACAAGCTGTACTTCATATAAAACATCTTAGCAGGGAGTGGCAGGATTTGAACCTGACCCAAAGCTGCCTGCTCCCTCTTACATAGATAGTAGTTTTCTATGTGGGGAGGCACATTTTATATCTCAAAGGTTCATTCTGTTCAAAATTACTCTTGTTAGGGAATTGATCATATTAAAGTATGCTGTGACGCTGCCATCACAGGCTGCATTTTCCTGGTGCTTCTTGGCTCTTACAATGACTCCATGCTCTTATCTTTACTTTCCCTCCCACCAAGACCACAGCGAGACAGAGAAGTTGAAACCTGTGTCTCCAGGGCTGGACCCATAAAAGCAACCTGGCCAGTGATAGGTTAGAAGTAGCTCACTCCTCATTAATAATCAATAACCTAGCCCCAAAATGATAAAAGGACCTGCCTTTCTTTGTTCTTTTCTTCTCTTCCTCTCTTCTTCTTCCTCTCTCTCTCTGCTCTCTCTCTACCCCACCCCTTGAATAAAATCTCCAGTCGGACCTCTTGGTGTGTGTGTGGCCTGGTTGTTGAGCTTCACTATGATTCCACAGATTTTAATGTTTTCATATGCCAAGGGGGAGTGTTAAGGATCCACAATAAGAACTGCTAGAGCTGAACATTTCTAAATTTAAGAACACAAGGACTCCCAGAAAGCTACGATTATTGTCCCTATTTTAACGTTTAAGTGAAGCAGGAAACTTGTCTATGTAGCCGGCCAGTCATCAAAAGGCTTATACAATTTACATGTAATATAAACTTGGGCCTTTGACCTTGCTCCTGAGTTAAAATTCTTGTCTTGCTGGACAAGGAGGAACTGACATACTCCTCATGAGTCAGATTTTTCTAACTTTGGGACACAACTCTATCCGATTACACATTACTCCATTAACACGCCATGTGCACTTATTTCTGTGGACAAGCCGATCTCAGGCAAACTTTAAAAGATACAAAAAGACATAAAAAGATCTGACACCAGCAGCCATTTCTCTGCTTGTTCCTTTACTGAATATAAGGTAATGGGGCATAGCCTTCCAGAGAAAGAAACAAAAGCTACAGTATTTCAGATCTAACAAGAAATGCAGAAAGTGAACTTGAGGACAGCCTTTCAAATTACATCGCAACTAAAACCCGCTTTCCTTAAGAGGAAAAAAATACCCTCTGACATTTTAGTGTACAAAAGAATATCCTGCTGGCTGATGAATACGCTTAAACCCTTCATCTAAAGCGCAACGCTTTAGTTGTCGGGGTAATCCACAAAACAAAAGAAGCTAATCCAAAACTAACAAAACATGCTCCTCGCCCAGAAAGGGCCCAAAGGGGCCAGACATCCCAGCTGCTCACCAGACAAAGCTTAGTCCCAGCACGCACAGCGATCAGGACTTCACTTCCCGTCCTGCAAAGCGCTCAGTCCCTCCACTCCCAACCCCCACCCCGACCCACAGGACTACGCTTCCCGGCATGCTCTCCTGACGGGCGGGTTGGTCTCCCAGCGCCCGCATGTCTGGAAATCTCTGAAAAGTGAGGTCTTTGTTCCTCCGCGTAGCACCCTTTAGAGTTTAAGGGTCGGACACCACAATCCAGTAGCAGATTATGACTGTTAGGAGTTTTTGAGTTATTTTTCATTGACTACACGATTAGGACATTAAAGGACGGGTGGGGGTGAAGGCGGGTCAGCCCGGCTTGCTTGAGCCAGTAGCACCCGAGCGGCAGTCCTGCAACCATGGCAACCACCACGGCCCCTTGGGAACCAGCCACCCATTGGGTAGAGTCTTTCGAGAAGGCTCGAGAAGAAGGAAGCGGAAGTGGCACGTGGAGGGGGCCGGTGGAGGCGCCGGTGAGTAAATGCCGCAGATTCTGGAAAGTTCTGATCAGTGCAATACATAAGCTTGAGGAATTGGAACCTCCCCTTTTGGGTCGGTAGCTGGGCGCCGGTGTGCAAGTGAGAGGCGGTCGAGTGCGGCTGGTAGCCGGAGCTGCTGAGCGGCCCGCATAGGCCGAGCGCCGCCTAATTCTTGGTCGATCTCATTGCCAGACGCTGCTCTCCGCGGGAACCCGGAGGCCCCCAGACAAGCCGGGAGTCCGCTCATCCTCCGGAGTGACAGAGCCCTGGCGGCCCCCGCGGGCCACAACAGGAAACCTCGGCGGCGGCGGCCGCGCGACTAGGCAGCCGCGGGACTCAGACCTAGATCCGAGGCAGAGGCGCACCGCGAGCCGGCCATGTCGGTGGTGGGGCTGGACGTGGGCTCGCAGAGCTGCTACATCGCGGTGGCGCGGGCAGGAGGCATCGAGACCATTGCCAACGAGTTCAGCGACCGGTGCACCCCGTAAGTGGAACCTGCTGGGCGCTGGCGGGAGGGCGGCCCTGGGACTCAGAGAGCGCGGGGACCCCAGGCTCCGCGGCGAATGGAGCCAGGAGGAGAGCGGCGCGCCCCTCGTGGGATTGGGAAGGGGTAGCAACCATGGTCGGAGAGGAGGCGTCTTGGGGGTCCACAGGGCCTAGAGGAGTCAGTTGCCCAGGTTCGTCACTTTGGGCAGGCTTCCGGCCGGAGCCGGGCTGCGGCAAAACCCGAGACTTGGCTTCCTTTGCTCGCAGGCTCCTTCTGCGGCCGCCCGCGTTCCTGTGCCCCTCTCTTTTTCCCTCCCAGTCTCCAAATCCCGTTTCTCCGAGCTGGCAGAGCCGCCCCCACCTTAGAGTACCCCTCCCTCCGAGCAAATCTGCGCACCGCGGAGCCTGGGGCCCTTTCTTCCGCATTGTGAATCTCTAAATGAACTGGAAGCTTCCAGAGTGGCGCTTGTCTTAGGGAGCCCAGACTTAGAGGTCTGTGAAAGATTAGTTAGTGCACCCCTCTATAACCTGTTCACTTTGTTGCTAATGTTGCCTGAGTGCCCAGAGTCATTTTTAAAAAATGGGAACGACCTTTCTTACTCATTGTGGGAGCCATTCTTAAGGAATTCTAGGAAGCGTTTTTATTTCGTCATTAATTTTGTGCACTTTAAAAGATAAAAATGACATACCATTGTGTTACAGCTTTATGAGAAGGATGGTGTCACTAAATTAAATCCTATAACATCAGGTGTAGGCAAACGGCAACATTTTAGAAAGCAGCTTTTTCGGGTTTGTTTAAATAATGTTTTATTTTGTTTCCCAAATTCGCTAAGCCCAGGATGGTCAGTGTAAATTTAAACATAGAACCTAAAAGTAAAATGACTGGCCTCATACGGGGTGTGTGTGTGTGCATGCACGCACAATGAACCTTTAATGAAAATTCGTGTCAAAGAATTTAATTAAAATTATATTAGTAATTAGAATTTAGAAAGGCGACTGTGTCAGATTTTCATGCCTAGGTACAGTTTATATCTTTGTTCTCTTTGATCCACTAAAAGAAAGAAGCTGTTCAAAGGAAAGCAGGAAAAAAAAATTGTATGTGAATACAGTGACCACTGTATGTATGGTTTTGAAAATACAAACAAAGGGTCCCATTAGAATTGTTTAATATATTTTAAGAAGATGGTTGGCTCAGTTGCATTGACTCTTGATAGTCCTTATTTGTTGCACTTAATTTGGTTGACCCCTTAGGAAATGTGTAGGTCCATTTTGATTTAGGATAATGGTGTTTTGGACTATAGTTTAAAGGTCTGAATATCTCCCTGGCTTTGAGGATGCTGCTTAGCACCTACATGGATAATCAAGGTCCAGGATGTTGCTATTACAGCAAATTTAAATGTCCTCGTGGTATTCCCATTTTACTTATCTCATTTACCTACGTAGGAATAACTAATCCAAAATTAGATTGGATTAGTAATGTGAAATTTGATTACTCCTCAGGTTCTAAATTCTAATCACTACCCCCTCAGATTTTTCTTGATCCTGTCTCTGTTGTTATTGTGCATTCCATTTCCATTGCTGAGAAAGCTTGTCACACAGTTACAAATCATTTTTCATCTCTCAGAGACTTAATGCAACTCAGTATTCAGTCTTTTACAACAACATTGATATTCCAGTCTGCTGTTGACTTGTTCTGCATTATTTTTACTTGGTCTTCTCATGTAGAGTCTTCGCTGTCAGAACCTCTTTTGTTCTCTTTAAACTCCAAAGGCATAACTTACATTCATTTGCTTGGGTTTATAATAAAACTGTTGAAACCTAAAGAGACAGCTGGTATGTCAGGACGAAAATAGGTATGGCAGTGACATTTAGATTTGTTCAGAGTTGGTGACAGGAAGAGTTACACCATAGTTTTTGTTGCTTGTGTGTAGGTGAAGTTTAGTAATACTCAAAATATTTATGAGATGTAATAGTCATTTTCTAATACTTGAGGATTTGACAAATCACACTTCTTGAAGTATTGGAAAGTCTCCCCTGAGCCATGAGCAGACTTTGCTGGAGTGGAAGGACTGCCCCTAGATTAGATTCTCAGTGCGTGCGGCATTTGAGTGGGAACTCACCTCCTCCACCTGAAAAAAAAAAGCTATAGATTGACAAATTGTGCTACAAGTGTGCCCCACTGCAACATTAGAGAAATTAAAATTTATATTAGAATTTTCCTCTTGTCCATATTTATGCTTCTTAACGTCTTTGAAACAGTGTGATTTGTTTCTTCTAGATCAGTCATATCATTTGGATCAAAAAACAGAACAATTGGAGTTGCAGCCAAAAATCAGGTATGTTCTTTAAGAGAATTTTGATCATTTTTTTAAGGAAGAGCATTTAAAAGGAAAATTTTAGAGACCTACAAGAGTGGGAAGCAGTTAAGCTCCTCAAGTTTTGAGCTTTAAAAATGCAATTCAAATAGTGTTTATGAAGCCTCAGATGATTATTTTTCCTCCTTTGTTCCCTTTTTCTTGTTCTATTGAGTAGGTTGTACTTGATCTTCCCAGTCTGCCAATTTTAATTTTCAGTAACTCTTTTATCTTTTTTCTGATTTTTTTACGGTTAGGAACAAGACACATGAAAATTTTCATGTGCATTTTCCCGTGATAGTTTATAAAAGTCAAAAGGTTTCTTTTATTGAAGGGGACTTCTAAGAAGTCCTGTGTTTCATAGCATTTTTCGGGTTATTGAGTAATTGTTGGGACAAGACAACTTTTTGTCCAGACCTATGCTTAATATAGTAATTGCTGAAAGTGACTGTTGAGCATTTTAAGTGCTTCTAGTTTGCATTGAAATAGGAAGCATAAAATACACATGAGATTTTAAAGACTTAAAAAAAGAATCTCCTTATATATAAAATCTCATCTGTTACTAGTTTTTAATATATCTAGTGAAAATTTTCATTTATGGGTCACATTATAATTCTATTTAGCAGCACTGGTCTAAACCCTTTGGGGTTAAGAAAAATGGGGGAGGGGGATGGAATACTTTTTAGAAAATGGAGTTGCCAGGCCTGGTAGTACACACCTGTAATCCCAACATGCGTGAGGCTGAGGCAGGAGGATTGACATGAGTTCAAGGCCATCCTGCACAACAAAGTGAGACCCTGTCTGAAAAACAAAAAAAGAAGGAAAGAAAATGGAGTTGGGGATTTAACTCGGTGGCACTTGCCTAGCAAATGTAAGGTCCTGGGTTTGCTCCTTTGCACTAAGAACAAAAAAGTGGAAAAAAAAAACCTATATACACAGCCTATCACTAAAAAAAAACAAAAAACAAAAACAAAACAAAACAAAAAAAGAAAACCCTGATCTTTAAATGTATTTTAATATGGCTGCTTAGGTGGGAAGACATACCACAAAAGTTTGGAGGGGGGCTAAAAAGAATAAAATTAGTTTTGGACACTCAAAATCGGCCACAACCTGGTCAAAAGGAAAAGGGAGAGGGATTTTGGTGGACAATCACCATATATGTGCCTAGTTAGGACATTGATAGCCCAGATCTAAACTTCTTTTGAATCTTTGTGGTTATGTGAAGAGAATTCAATTGAAGTTCAGCTGGCCTACAGACTTCTACTCAGTTTTAGAATCATGAGGAATTTTAGGATATAAACAACCTCAAACTCCATATCGTTAAATTAATGTTTCTGACAATCTGTATGCTTTTCTTTAAAAGAAGTAAAACAGAGTAGTACACTTAGTATTTTACAGTCAATAACTGCAAGTCTTTGATCTTAATCTTTTTAAGTATTATTTTAAATGAGGTTCCACTGCCATCTTTCAGTTAAATACATACTCTGAAGTGGGCTTTCTAATTTAGTGTTTATCTAAAAATGTTTGACCCAAATAGTAGATATAAAAAACACACTAAAACACACTTTTCATAACTACTTGGTCTGTTTTTTTCCAGTTTTCTTGAATTTCAGACCAAGTATTTCTACTTAACATGTACCTGAGAGAGAGTGAACCATCCACTTTCAATAAATAGTAACTGAATAAGAGTTTAAGTATGCTCTTGTTTAAAAAATACATATGTGTACCAGTTATGTAATACAGGTTGAGGTCAATTATTTTATTTTTTTAAATTGTGGTTCCCCAAATCCACAGTATACACATACTATTGAAAACATTAAAGCATTTAGAAGCTTTTAAAATTCTTTTCCCATCTTTTACTTTTTTGTGTAATTAGCATACCATGCTTTTGGTAGGAAGAGTAGCAATCCATGTATTTCCTGGTGAAAAATGTTTATCCTGGATCCTTAGCAGTTTAAAAAGAGAAGTGTTATTTTCTATAGAGTTTGCATATCTTCATTAAGTATAGTGCTTTACAGGTTTAATTGGGAAGGAATAAAATAAAATGATACAGTGATTGAACATTCAGAGTTTTAGGAATAGTTTCACTGTTTTGAATTTATCTTGCAGATTTTGAAATCTGGGCTGGCACTAATGTCTCTCCTATTTTCCTTCTGACATTTTGTACAGGGGAAAGTACAAATAACATCTGTTCATTGAAGGGCAATTTAGAGCTCCATGGGAAAGTTACTTGTGTCTTTAGGGTTGGTTTTATTTATACTAATGATCATCTGTGAAACTGCCTCTGCAGGAACTATATAGTGGTGAAATTTCTTAAAACTTTAAAATCTCTAACTTCTTTTATAGCAAATCACTCATGCAAACAATACGGTGTCTAACTTTAAGAGATTTCATGGCCGAGCATTCAGTGATCCCTTCATTCAAAAGGAGAAGGAAAACTTAAGTTATGATTTAGTTCCAATGAAAAACGGTGGAGTTGGAATAAAGGTAATAAAATTGAGCAACCATAGATTCTGTAATAAAAGATTGTTTACTTTGTCTGTAGGAAAAAAAACTTAACTTCTTAAATATTTAACTCAGTTATCTTAATTGGAAGAGATTGAGTCTTTTTATCTAGCTCCATTAAGTACAATAAATTCATGTTAAACTGTCTCTGAGAGTTATTCAAATGGTGATACGTGCTTCTGTATCCTGTTTCTTCTAAAGTTTGGCAGTTAAAGAAATTTAAATTCATTTGATGGTGTTTACAAAATATATAAATCATTTTCATGGATGAAACAAATATGTGTTCCAAGACAGCCCAGTTGGAGTTGTTTGAAGAGTAATAACGTAATATAGCCAGAAACCTTTTTTTTTTAAAGCTATATTTCTGTTATATGATCAACACAGAGTATTTAATTCCAGTGATTCATCATTTCCTACCTCCTGACTAGGACTTTAAATAGAGGAAAGCCTGTCTTTACTTTTCCCTCCATTTTGTTATCTCTAGTGAAAACTTTTTGCTCTTTTTTCCTTTCCTTCCTTATTCCTCTCTTCGTTTTGAAACAGAGAATTTGTGGAAGAGAATGTGCTAATACTTGGAAGTTAATATTAGCATTTAGTTTAAAGTACTGTGGCATTTAAAACATTCTTTTCCATCAATATAGGTAATGTACATGGATGAAGAACATCTATTTAGTGTGGAGCAGATAACAGCCATGTTGTTGACCAAGTTGAAGGAAACTGCTGAAAACAACCTCAAGAAACCAGTAACAGATTGTGTTATTTCAGTAAGTATTTAGCAGCGCAGTGGATTTTTATTTTAATTTCCCCTCTTTAAATTACTCTTAAATATCAACTGTATGAAAGCTGTTTTAATACTATAGAACAGAATTCTACTAAATTATTAAAAATACTGTTCTAGAGGATTCCAGGGTATATTGGAATGGTATTTTTATTTTATTTTATTTTATTTTATTTATTTTTGGTACTGCGGATCGAACTCGGGACTTGCACTTGAGAGGCAGGTGGTAGCACCACTGAGCTAAATCCCCAGCCTGGAGTGGTATTTTTTGCAGGAAGTTACAGTGGTTCTTGACTAGAGGTGTTAAAATTATGGGGCTTTTTGAAAGTACAGATTGACTGGTTCATCTGTTGTCTTGATACTGTTCATTGATATAATACACAGCTTGTATACTTAACATGACAGCTTTTCACAGGTGAAAGAATTGTACCCAGTTAAGAACTAGTGCTTTAGCTAAGAGCTGTGAAATGTAGCCTATGGCAGTGTCAAAACCTAGTCTCTGGAAATCTGGTAATTGTCAGAGTACTTGAAGTGGACAAAAGTCATTTTATTTTGATGTCAAGAGATAGTTGTAAATTCTGTTTTCCCAGATGACTAGAGTCACTTCCTGATCTGCTGTGGTTCTGCTCATCACTGGGATTTTCTGTAATGGACTCAACTTCAGCATGATCTCTTCATTACTCTGTGTAAAGCTGTGTGACCTGCCCTGACCAGTCCAAAGCCTTTATGGTGGTGTATCCTAGGATATGAAAGACTACAGGGAGCAAGGACTAAAATTCCTCTTTTATCCCTTACAAGACAGAAAGTGGTTGACAGAAAGACTATGTGTTGTTTGCAGTCATAATATTAATCTCTGGTAAAGTTAAGATTTTGGTATTTTCCACCTTCTTCCTCCCTTCTGGTTTTTTTTTTTTCTTTTTAATTTTTTTTTCTTTTTCAAACAACCTTTTAAAGAACATATTACAGAAAACTGATGAAAAGAATGCTGTGATTTGAAAGGTGATCAGAGACCTACTTTGGATCTTTCTCAGTCTCTTTGTGAAGCATCTATAAATACTTTTAAAAAAATTTATACATCTACCAAGTTTTCTTTTAGGGTACTTCTAGTTAAGGGATTCTAGGAAAATATTGTTATATACATTTATACTAACAAATGCCTAGAAGGCAGCCAGATATTACTTACAACTAGAAACGTAAGTCAGCACCATCAGAAATTAAGGCTTTGTGAGGGGGCTGGGGATTTAGCTCAGTGATTTGGTGGCCTGCCTTGCAAGCGCAAGGACCCAAGTTCAATTCCTGGTACCAAAAAAAAAAAAAAAAGAAAGAAATTCAGGCTTTGATCTGTTTTCACCCTTCTGCTTCTTAGGAAAATCATGCTTTGCTAAAAAGCATTTTTATATTCTTCACTGGTCTGCTGAATTAAGTACCCCATTATCTATTAATGGCTTGAACTTAGTGAATAACAAAAGTGAAGGACAGTGGCATATGCTAGAATTAGTTCTTTCTTACTTTCCAATACTCCTTACTTAAGGCTTAATATATTATATTAAATGTTGGCTTAGCATTATAATTTCCAAATGTTAGAAGCTTAAGGCTAATTTGGAAGCAGCATCTCATCCACTTGAATTTTTTCATTAGATTTAAGTGACTTCACATTGTCTTGTGAGTACTCTTAATTTTTATTTAAGGTTAAAATTTGGTCAGAATAGTTACTTTGAGATTTAATTTTGAGGTCTTTTCAAAAGTAGTTAACAGTTTCTGGAAGCTAAGGAACTTGCTAGAAATTTAAGTCTAAGGCTCTACTGTTTCTGTTCTGGGACCTGGCTAGGCACCTACTTAGTTTGACTATTGTGAACTTTCTACAAGGGGTTGTGAGGAGTTTGTAAGTATTTTTGTATAGTACAAGAGTTAAAATTCTTACTCTTTTTTGTTTACAGGTTCCCTCCTTTTTCACGGATGCTGAGAGGAGATCTGTGTTAGATGCTGCCCAGATTGTTGGCCTAAACTGCTTAAGGCTTATGAATGATATGACAGCTGGTAAGAAAAAAATGTTTATAGAAGTGAAAAAAATGTTTATAGAAGTGAATCAACCATGTAACTTTTATGTAGAGGTAGAATCATGTAGCTTTTTAAAAAGCCATATGTTAGTTTTGAAAGCAAAATTTCCTTCTCTTCAGGTGCTCTGTCAAATTTACCGTATTAATGTACCATCATTAGAAAATTCTTTTACAATGTATATTTTTAAGCCTTTGATTTTTTTGTTTTGTTTGGTACCAGGGATTGAACTCAGGACCTTGGACTTGCGAGGCAGGTGGCAAAACCACTGAGCCAAATCCCCAGCCCTTTAAGCCTTTGAATTAGGGAGCTGGATTTAACTTTTTATTTTCTTAAATTGCTTTTATAGTTAAGAAACTACAAAATCTTAACAATTATCAGTATCACAGTACCTTGGGGGCTACAAGCAGTGATTTATTTTTCCTCATATGTTTTCTAAACTGTAGTCATGAATTGATCATCCCAGAAGTTGAGTTGATCAATCCAGAAATACCAGTTTAAGCCTGTACTACTTGCCCAGCATGGTGTTAAGCACTGTGGTAACAGTAACCAATGCAGTTCCTTTAATGCTTATATCAATCAGCTTGTTGTGTTTATAGATGAACAAAGATATTTCTTAGTATTTTAAAAAAACTGTAAGATATACATGTTTCATATGTGACTATTTACACCTTTAAAATTGACAGACCCTTTAAGGTTCATTTTTTTTTTTAAATTGAGCTGGGCAGGAGGATTGCCATGAGTTCAAGGCTAGCTTGGACTATATAGCAAGACCTTATTTCAAAAAACAAAGAAACAAAACAAAAAAAAATTGGAGGAATTGTAGTTGTGTTAAATTCTTAATTTTTTTGATAAGCATTCTCCTTAAAAGTTGTGGTTAAAAGTAAGTATTGTGTAATGTGTCTAATACTGTTTGTGACGTGGTTGGTTTTATTTCTGGTTATATACTATCTTTATATTTTGTCTACTGTATCTCCAGTTGATAAGAGCATTGTTGTAAAGTTAGAGAGAGAATAGTAACTGATTCCAGGAAAGTCAGTATAAAATCAATTATTTTGCCTTTAATTGTTTCACATGTCAGTTTTCCTGCCTGTGAATTATATGTAACAGTGAAATTTCTAAGAAAATATGAACTAAGTAATTGAAATATACTTATTTTTTGTAGTTGCTTTGAATTATGGAATTTATAAGCAGGATCTCCCAAGCCCAGAGGAGAAACCTCGTATCGTTGTCTTTGTTGATATGGGACACTCAGCTTTTCAAGTGTCTGCCTGCGCTTTTAACAAGGGCAAACTGAAGGTAAGTGTAAAACATTAGAATTGTGTGGCCAAAGCAAGAAGTGTTTCATTTGTTTCAACTTTAAGCTAATGAACTTTTTGAGTGCTTACTTATCTTGGTAGTCTTGGTAGTTAAGAGCCTTAAGTAAAAGAAATTATTGCTTAGGTTGATCGACATAAAAATGATAAATTGTCTTAACATACTCTTAAGATCTGTGGCTTAGGAAGGAAGAAACTTCTTAAGGTAATCAATAAAAGTAAAAAATGTCTTAGAGATGTAGCATTCCATCAGTGTTTTGTAGATGTATTTTTTCTGAATTGAATTTCATGTTATAATTTAAATAGGAGTCTTGAGCTTATTTGTGTTTGCTTGAATATTTATAATTCTAGTTAGACTAAGATAGAAAATATCCATATAATTTTTGTTGTTTTAATTACGTTAGGTACTGGGAACAGCTTTTGATCCTTTCTTAGGAGGAAAAAACTTTGATGAAAAATTAGTGGAACATTTTTGCACAGAGTTTAAAACTAAGTACAAGTTGGATGCAAAATCCAAAATTCGAGCACTCCTTCGTCTGTATCAGGAATGTGAAAAATTGAAAAAGCTAATGAGCTCTAACAGCATGGACTTACCACTGAATATTGAATGCTTTATGAATGACAAAGATGTTTCAGGAAAGATGAGCAGGTATGTCTTAAATTTTGCAGATCAAATAAATAGAACTTCTTGGTGAGACTGTGTCAGTTGTAGCTAAATATTAGGAGTCATGACTTACATTTCAGGATTGTATGCTACATGGCTTATGGCTGGAGAGATCATTAAAACTTGGGCACTTCTGCAGAGTTTTAAAAAATGTCTTTGCTAATGCTTCTGTAGTAAAGCCTTTTTTTTATATTTTTCACTTTTTAATTTTTCTGGTCTAATTCACAGAAATACTTTGAAATTAATGATAATAAATAATTTAAAGTAATGAGAATCAGATCCCTTAAAACATATTGGAAGTAAAATGTCAGTATTAAGAATGTAAATAACTTTTCCTCCTGATACCTGTGGTTTTGATCCCCCCCTTTTGGGGGAGTACTAGGGATCAAACTTGGGTCCTTGTGCTTATGAGGCAGGCACCAGAACCACTGAGCTAAATCCTCGGTTCCCCCATCCCCTTTTTGTACCTGTTTTAAAGTTAGCTCATATGGCTTCAGTCAGTCTAGGGTATCTGAGAGGAAAAGATGAAATACAGTACATTGATAAGACTGACTGTTTAAAAACTGATAAGATGATATTGGCCATAAGATAAAATTTTTAATGACTTATAAAGTGTTGTTTCACTTGATAAGGTCACAGTTTGAAGAGCTCTGTGCTGATCTCTTACAAAAAATAGAAGTACCCCTTTATTCACTGATGGAACAAACTCAGCTCAAAGTAGAAGATGTGAGTGCTATTGAGATAGTTGGAGGCACTACGCGAATTCCAGCAGTGAAAGAAAAAATTTCCAAATTCTTTGGAAAAGATGTTAGCACAACACTCAATGCAGATGAAGCAGTAGCCAGAGGATGTGCACTACAGGTAATTTCTCAGTCCTACTTTCTCTTGTTGTGCATTCCTTAAACAGTTTTCACTTTATCCTCATGGTGGTTAGTATAAGAAATAACTCCATGCCTAATTAGATAGCAGAAAGAAATTACTTTTTAATAAACCCATTAGATGAGGGTGGGTTTTCATATATAAAAGATCTAGTAAATATAAGATTAAAAAAACTACCAAATTGGTGTTTCTCACACTGGGTGTTAGAAACAAGCATAATTCTGAGGTGATCACAAAAAACATAGCTGTAAAACTAATTAGCACTAATTGACAGTTTTTGTAAAGCATGTAGAAACAAATTAGGATGATGATCTGATTTAATGAATTAATTTCAGGGAAAGTATGCAAGGTTAGGAATAGTAGTTCACAACTCTCTGACCCGTGCCCAATTGATTTTTAACCTGCTTATGCAATAAGGGAGCCTAGAAACTAATAGATAGGTGAAGCAAAAGCAGTAAATCTAGAAGTTACTAGTTTAAATATATATATATTAGTTTATATTAAGGATTTTATAGTCAAATAATGTCTAGTTTTAAACTTAGAGATTAACATGGTTGACCAGTGATCTTAATAGTTCTTACATATTAAAAAAAGGTTTTGTAAACAGCAGTCTTAAGACTTAAAACTACTGGGCCTGTTGGCGCATGCCTGTAATCTCAGCACTCGGGAGGCTGAGGCAGGAGGATCTCTGTGAGTTCGAGACCAGCCTGCACTACATAGTGAGTTCTAGGTCAGTCTCGACTACATAGTGAGACCCTGTCTCAAAAAACAAAACAAAACAAAAAAAAGACTTCATACTTATAAAAGGAACACTATTAGAACTGCCTATTAATGACATCCATTGTGCTGTCATGTTAGCATATTTTGTGGGGGTTTTGTTCTTTTTCCCATGTATGGAATATGCCTGCTTAACTGATTGGCCAAATTTTTATTATGTTCCTTTGGTTGTGGCATTCCAAAATTGGAACAGTAGGCATAAATGGGTCAAGATATGTTCTGTACATGTATCAATTCCATACAACAAAGGAAAACATGTATTGCAAACATGTACTAACTTAAAAAAAATAAGTGGAAACTAATCATATGCTCCTCGTTTCTTTTTTCAAGTGTGCAATCCTTTCTCCAGCATTTAAAGTTAGAGAATTTTCTGTCACAGACTCAGTTCCTTTTCCAATATCTCTGGTATGGAACCATGATTCAGAAGATCCTGAAGGGTATGTAGCAAAAAATAACTTTTCAGATATTATCTCTAATATAAAAAAGAAAAATAATAAGCACTTAAAAGTGAAATGCTTATCAACCTGGGATTTTCAGCAGCCAGTCCTATTAAAATATTTGTCTGATTTTGGTATTGGAAATGATAAAATGAAATTCATAAAGATTTTAGAATATCTCTTGTATTTGTGTGGCACAGTAAGCTTAAATTCTTGATCTATTGAATGTTGTTTCCTTTCTTCTGTAGGGTTCATGAAGTGTTTAGTCGAAACCATGCTGCTCCTTTCTCCAAAGTTCTCACCTTCTTGAGAAGAGGACCTTTTGAGCTAGAAGCTTTCTATTCTGATCCTCAAGGAGTTCCATACCCAGAAGCAAAAATAGGTAATCTTTCTTCCAGATGCAGTGATTTTTGTAGAATGTTACACCCTGTGTAAAACCTGGCTCAGACTGTTAACAAAACAATTCAAATGTACTTTTGTACTGTTAACTTTTCCTAAAGGTTTATCTTTTTAGGCACATTTTGGGAAACATGACAATGTCTATAAACTTTTACTCATTGTGACTCTGTTTCTTTTCCCAGATTGAGGATAAAAATTGCCAGTATTTCCAGGTCTTCTCAGGACTTTGCCCCACTTCTTTGTGTAAAGAGATCTTTTGAAGGAAAGGAGTCCAACCAGACTAGTTGTGTTTTAAGACTAAAATGTTGTGATCCATCATTTTTGTTTTGATTTTTAAACACTTTCAGAAAATTTATTTGTAGGAAAATAGTCTTAGAAATTATTTAGTGTAGACTGTAAGATTTTCATAAGGTGTATTCTGTTCATTAATTTCCCATTGTGCAGAAGATAAAAATCCAAGCTTTTCAGCGTGGCACTTAATTTTTCATGTTTCAACAAAACTGAAAACTTTGTGCATAAAAAGCCATCTTACATTGCATTCTCTTGATAGTTTTCATGGATTCTTTAGATGCTATTTCTCTAAATGAATCATTTGGCAATTTCCTGAATTAGTGATTTAACAGTCAAAGTCTAGTCCCATGTCTTTCACTGACCTGGTAATTGAATCAGTCACTTTCTTTCTGTGTGTCTGTGTAGATAGTACCTTAAATACAAGGCTGTTAAGTCTCACACAGAGCTTTACTATATTTCATACTTTAAAATATTTTAATTATTCAATGAGAAGAATAATACTGCCTAAAAGACTCCATGTGATTGATCATCTGCCTTAGACTTGCTAACAGATTTTCATGTCTAGTTTATACTCATCCATCTGGAGGAATAGGATAGGAGGCAGAGACTACTTTTCATCATTTTGTTACACTCAGTATCTGCCTAGAAAGTGTTAGTTAATAAGCGTACCCTTAACTTTGAAGGTTTTTATGACATACTAAAACTGTTGTTGAGGATTACAAATATACTGTGTACTTACAAGTATATTTTAAGAGGTTATATTTATAGTATATAACTCAGATTTGTTGGGAATAGGTACTAGATTTTTTTAAAAAAGGCTTTGAAGCTTTAATTCTTAACTTTTAAAAAATTATCTGTCTTTACAGAGATTTAGAGTCAGTTCTTACATTGTCAATTTTTTTTGTTGTTGTTGTTCTAGGTCGCTTCGTTGTTCAGAATGTTTCTGCACAGAAAGATGGAGAAAAATCAAAAGTCAAAGTCAAAGTTCGAGTCAATACCCATGGCATTTTCACCGTCTCTACAGCCTCTATGGTAGAGAAAATTCCAACTGAAGAGAATGAAGCGTCTTCTCTTGACGGAGACATGGAATGCCCAAATCAGAGACCATCAGAAAACCCAGACACTGATGTAAGTCTGGAGAGATTTTTGCCTGTCAATATAAAGTTGACTTCATTCTAAGGTAGAGGAGAGAAGAGTAGGGAAGGGTTAAAATGTTTTTCTTATTGAATAATTTTTATCAGAATTATGTGTAGACAGTTTTTGCCAATTAATGCACTATACAGAATTGTATATTCATGAATAAATTCTGTATAATTTGTAACAACTCATATGTGATGATTTAGGGCAGGGGCAATTTTTTTAATCCTGCATATTAAGTCAGATGTTGACTGATGGTTAAGAAAAAAAAAAGACTGATGAACTATTGAAACTGTTTTTTTTTATATATATAATTACGTGGTAAAGTCAGCTTCAATGTTCCAGAACTTATTGTATTAGCATTGTTTTCTGTTTTGTGGGAAGAAGGAAGAAAATTATCTGTGCAGTATCTAGAAATAATTACTGCTCATCATCTTAAGTTGTTTTTTCGTTAGCATGAGTTCTGCATAGTTAAGAATTTTAGGAAGCTCATTATACTACATGTATTATAGTTTCTTTCTGGTGAATGGTGAGAAATAACTCGAATGAAGAGGCAGACATTATAGTGTTTGAGATAATATATGAGACAGGTGTCCAGTGCTCACTGTTAACCATTCCTAGAACACAGAAGGAACATTACTTTCTGACCCTTGGTTTTTATCCTTGTCTAGAAACTCTTCACAGTAATGAGTTAAATGACTGATGCCATATACTTTCTTAATCCCTAGTATCTTTTAGATATCAGTAATGCCTTCTCAGTACTTCATTGTATGCCTTAGATTCTTGAAGCTTTGTAAGAAAAATAGGAGAGGCTTCAGAGTGGACAGAGGATAATTAGAATATTTCAGGCTTCTTTAAATGATGGAAAAAGATTATAGCAAACAGTGATTTGAGGATTGAAGGCTACTAAAAAGAAGACCAGAAAACTCATAGGGTTAATTTTCCTTCCTTTTACCATATTTCTAGTCAGCATTGGTAACATGTAGCATTTATTTATTTTGAGATCCTTTGAGGTAATGATGGCTGATGCACAAAATGAAAGTGGAACAGAGTCTCAAGGCATCTGTAAGCTGAAAATAAAAGCCCTGGAATAACTAATAATTGCCTGTTTTACAGAACTGGAGATAATGTTGAGATGCATAGTAGCTGCTAATGAAAGTAGGCTTTGGAAGCTTTTTTTCTGAGAAACAAGCTTGTAGTAGTAACCTATTTCCTGTCCTTTTGAGAATTAGTTACCTGCTCGCAAGTTTTAAGTGACAGCTTCTTAAAGGGGAGTTCTTGATTGTCACAACATCAATCAAATGCCTACCTGTGTTACATGTTAACTAATGTCATTCACAGAATTTCTTACAGGTTTAAAATTTCTAAGATACTTCCAATTACTTTGTGTTCATTTTGCTTTTTATTCAGTACCTTTTCTGCCCTCCTATTAAGATTTCAGAAATTGAGTGTACTATCATTGGTGCCCTAAAAGTTTTTAAATTTATACAAGTACACCTGCTTTCTACATCCTTTGTGCCTGGGCTTTCATTTCAGAAAAATATCCAGCAAGACAACAGTGAAGCTGGAACACAGCCCCAGGTACAAACTGATGGTCAACAAACCTCACAGTCTCCCCCTTCACCTGAACTTACCTCAGAAGAAAACAAAAACCCAGATGCTGACAAAGTGAGTGACTCTTCTAGTTCATTCCAGTAGACACTTGCAACATGTAATCATTAATGATATTAAATCTGCAGTTTCAAGAGCAAGCTCCAAATGATTTATACTATATAAAATTTTCTGTTAATTTTCTGTTACTCAATTTGAATCAGTTACAATACTTGAGATCAGCCAAGGAAACTGAATATCTTGCTTTAGACCTGAAAGCTTCTCTTGATTAACTGCTACTCCAAATAACAAGAGACTAGTGAAAAATATTTGTTGTTTTCTGAAGGGCAAAGGTATTTGCTAATGCCAGAGGCAGAAATAAATACATCCCAGTGTTCTGTTACTAATTTTCACTTTGATTAATCAGATGGTAAATACATGGGCTATAGGAATCTAGTAAATTTTTTTCTCCAAGTCATCTGTCAAATTTAAGTAAATTAATTATGATGATCTAGTAATAGCCAGTTTGCATTTCAGAGTAATTATTCCTTTGCCCTGCTTCCACGGTAGTAGGTATTGGAAGCTCAGTTCATGATGTTGTATCCTTTGAAAAATGACAGTCTTAATCAAACATTTAAAGTTCATGGTCAGATGGTATCAAGTTCCCACTGTTATTCCAGATCACCCTGTACTTTGCAGAAGTTTTATGTCTGTACAAGTTACATGTAAATTATTTACGGCATTGCTAGTTTGGTTTTTCTCTCACATTCTGAAGATAGCGTTCTTTACCCTCAGGCAAATTACAGAATCATTGGGTGGGGTCAAAATGGATTTTAAACTAGCTAAGAGTTCCCAGGTTTTTTTGTTTTTGTTTTTGCGGGGGTTTTTTTTTTTTTTTTTTTTTTTTTTTTTTTTTTTTT
>NW_022900950.1:34710792-34743475 GCF_012274545.1 Fukomys damarensis | reverse complement strand
TTTTTTTTTTTTTTTTTTTTTTTTTTTTGGTTATTTGAGACAAGGTCTCACTATGTAGTTGAGGCTGACCTAGAACTCACTGTGTAACCCAGGCTGATCTCGAACTCACAGCGATCCTCCTGCCTCAACCTCCCAAGTGCTGGGATTACAGGAGTGCTCCACCACGCCCAGCTCAAGAGTTCCCAATTTTTAATTTGCCTGTGTCCTCATTAATTTTGTGGGGCTCTTAATATGAGGTGTAGGTTCTGACTGATTTCTGAAAGCTACCTTTTTTTCTTATTGGTAAGAATTACATTATGATGTTACTTAGAAAAATAGCTACTTCATTTCAACATTACTCCCCTTGATTTTGGGTGGAGTGTTACTGATTTGTGTGGATAATATGAATACTTATGAGGAACATAACATTGGGTACAATATCATATTCTTAATTATAGGTGAGACTCTTAGTCTCTCAGTCCTTTAAAACATTATCACCCACTCCCTTGGAGCATTCCTCATCTGTTCCATCTTGGATTGCCTTTTTGTGGTATCAGTTTTGTTAGTAGTTGGCTTAGCTTTTGCACTGACTTACCCTAATATAATCTACACATACTGTCATTCATTTTGTTCTGCCACATCTGTTGTATACTAGTGTTTTATTAGGTATGGGTAACTTCTGATTCATTTTCTTGTGGATTGTGCTCACTGGAGGGTTGCATAAGCACTCCAAGGAAAGAGACATAGGTATTGTGGCCTGGCTGAATAGATCACAGCCTGTGAGACAGTTTGTAGCATTTAGCAGACATGTAATTGCTAAGGAACAGTGAGACAAAAATCTGGAAAACATGCATTCTTGTCCTATCTCTGTCATTCTAGTCAAGTGATTGACAGTCTAGGGCTAGTTTCTTTGATTAAAGTGTTTACAACTCAGATTATCCAGTGGCAGTGATTGTTGTGTTTCAGTGGCTAGTCTGTTCCCTTTTTACCATCCTAATCAGTCACAGTACATGAAGTATATATACCTTGGTTATTGCTAATCTGTCATACAGCTCTAGGTTTCCTCAGTTGTGTTGTCATTAGTTCAGGAACCTGAAGCAGAAATATATAGAAAACCTTGGAAAATTAAAGGCCACAGTAATACTTAACTTCTTTATCCCTATATTTATATATTTTGAAAAACTTTGAATAAACTAGACTTTGAGTAGACTGAAATGGTTGGGACTAGAATTTTTTTGAATTGTGGGTAAGAGGGTTGAAATATTTTATACACCGAATGAAATATCTTGAGAGACCCCTAAGTACTAAATTTATTGTTTTTTACATACATGGGCCAAAGGTTATTTTACATAGTATTTTTAGTGTTCCTAACTTACCACATGGGGTTAGCTGTGGAATTTTGCACTGTGGCAGACATTATATTGGTCCTTGGAAAGTTTCAGATTTTGGAACATTTCAGATTTTTAGATCTATGTTAACCATTTGTTGCATCATCCTGTTTAATAAAAAGACATTTCATTTCTTTTTACCTTGAAAAGTTGGTGTGAGAAATGGTATGACTCAAAGGCAAGATAGTAGGGGTAATATGTGTGTGGTCATTTGTTTTAATTTGCAAGTTTGATACAAGTTTTAAAAGGTAGTGTAGTGCTAATTATATTTAAAGCAGTCATAATACTGGGATATATGGACTAAAATATAAATGATTAGAATTATGTTAAACCTAACATCTTTAATCTTGGTTAAAGTTTATGTTACTGTCAAATTATAAACTATAGAGGTGTGTATAATTAGAAAATTTTGACTTTGAAATCAAAATGCTTGAAGGGATTAGAAAGTTTAGAAAGGCCAATAAATAAAAATAAAAGGCAAGGTGAATATAAAGTATCCTTAGGAGTTCATGACAGAAGATATGGCATATATGAGTTAATTATAGCCCTTATTTAAAATGGGCAGTATGAATTAGATGAGCTTTATAGGCAGTTCAAACCTGATGACTTTAGGATTCTATTTTTGTGTAAGTCATCAGTAAAAATAATAATTTTTTGTTCTGTTTTTCAAGGATTAAGAGTTTCTGTTTTTGTTTCTGTTTTGTTGTGTTGTGTTTTGTTTTGTTTTTTGTTTTTAACACCTCTTCCTAAGGCAAATGAAAAGAAAGTTGACCAGCCTCCAGAAGCTAAAAAGCCCAAAATAAAGGTGGTGAATGTTGAGCTGCCTATTGAAGCCAACTTGGTCTGGCAATTAGGGAAAGATCTTCTTAACATGTATATTGAGACAGAGGTAGGTAATTGAACCACATGATTTTCTTTTGTAGTACATTTTGCTTTGGTCCTCTTTAATATCTGTCCTGTATTTCAAAACATGTGACTATACTATTTTTTATATTGCAAGTCTTATGAGGTGTGATTAAAAAGTATAGTGCACATTAACTCTTACAATGTATTATAGTAAGAGATAAATTGCTGTTAATCCATTCCTCAATTCAGACATATTTATCCCATCATTCTTGCCACTTTGTGAAACAGATCTGGAAGTCCTCTTTTGTGTGTTTAGTTGTGCTGTCATGGCTGACTCAGTGTCCTAAATTGATTGAAAACATTTACCTTTCATGGCCATTTTGACTTTGGGAAAGACCAGAAGTTGCACGGAGCTAGAGCAGCCAGTGAATAAGACAGATGAGGTTACATACAGTGATTCAGGTAGCTGAGGATACACCATGTTTTTATGAATCTGCCTTTCCGTTGGATAGCACTCAGCCGTAGCATTCACTACATAAAGACACGGCTGAAAGAGGATTTCCACAGCTGCTTCTGCAAGTGGCAAGAATAAGTGTTTAAAGTAAGGGGCAGTATTTTGAGAGGGATTCATGGCAATGTGTCTTTTATTATGATAAAATATTCAAATTTAGCATATATTGTGATCACCCCTTGTATATAGTTTTAGGGGTAGGATAAAGCCAAAACTAATGGATTGTTCAGTTTATAAGATTTGTTATTTTTTTGTGTATTTACTTGAAATGTTTGTCATAGATTGTTCTGCGTGGTATAAAATTGCCCAAGTTCTTATGAAGAAACTGGATAATAATGTATTATATATATAGCACTAGGCATTCAGGTCACACAAAGTAGTTGTTAAAAAGTTTTTTAGGTTTGATAATGTGTTTTTAATGATATGAAATTCTTAATAGGTAAAGTAAGTACTTGATACTCACTTTTACTGAGATGGGAACATTGTGCTTAGAAATTCAACAATAAATTGTAGTGTATTTCTTTTTTTTAAAGGTGATGTAAAGTGGTTTGACCATTTCACTTTGGCCATTGTTAATCCCAACATCTTAAAAACATGCAGCTACATACAGGAAGACAAAATTATATTAAAGCAGTGGTGGCCAGGGATTTAGCTCAGGGGTTCCGGTGCCTGCCTCGCAAGCGCAAGGACCTGAGTTCAATCCCTGGTACCAAAAAAAAAAAAAAAAAAGGCAGTGGGTTTATATGAAAACTATGTAATTTACTGTTATATGTTAGAAAATAAATTATGTGTATTATAAAATGAGTTCTAGAGTTTGAAAAGCTTCATGAGGTATAAATTGGGACTTTGAGCTGATTTTTTATGATCATTAATTTTTTTTTTAACACTATAGTTAAACTAGAGTAAACTTTTGTTCTTTGACAGGGGAAGATGATAATGCAAGATAAATTAGAAAAAGAAAGAAATGATGCTAAAAATGCAGTGGAGGAATATGTGTATGAGTTCAGAGACAAGCTATGCGGACCATATGAAAAATTCATATGTGAGCAGGTATGTTTTACAGGTCTTTTTTATTCAGATAGTGTTATATAAAATGCTTAATGATAAAATTTGACATTTACATTTCTACTAGATTATGTAATTTAAAACAATTTGAAAATAGAAATTGAGTAAGTCATTGATGAGAGGATCACTAGAGATGAGCAGTTTTATTTTATTCTAGTTTATCCCAATAACTTAATTTTTACCGTTTCGAAGAGAGAGCATGGGCCAGGCGTGGTGGCACATGCTTGTAATCCCAGTATTCGGGAGGCTGAGGCAGGAGGATTGCTGTGAGTTTGAGATCAACTACATAGTGAGTTCCAGGTCAGTCTCACTACATAGTGAGACCCTATCTCAAAAAACCAAAAAAAAAATAGAGAACATATAAGAGTTTATGACATCTTCCTTATGGAGGCTAGGAAGGTAAATAAGAAAGTCTTTATTTTCTAAGACCTCAGAGTTTCTTTTATGTTTTGTTTTTTATGCTGCTGCTCCCTTTGCAGCTTTCTGTTACTACTTTATTTGGTGGCGCCTTTTTAGTCAGTCATTCTAATGTTATTAGGCACCATTGTTCCTGTACCCTTTTTCTTACCACAAAGTCTCTATGGCTCTGAGTAAATCTCAGAAGTACAGCTAAAAACTTGAAAAAATATTGGCTAGATAAAAATTCAGGCTGGTGTAGGAACTAATTCTGAAGTTAAAGGTCATTTAAATTTAAGTTAGGAATCTGTAGTGGTCCTAAGATTCTTGGGCTACCTTGCAGTGTATTTAAGTTCCTTAGTCCTGCCCTGCCATTTCTTGGGTCCTGTGGTTGAGGTTATAAAGTAGGCTAGACCTAGTAGGCTAGATCTCCCAAGGCTAGTGTAGAAATACATACATTATTCAAATTGTATAGCAATGTTTTTTACCTTGTGTTCTCTGATAGGATTGGAAGTTTCTGTAGCTTCCTTATCAATATTTCTTTCTTGTAGAAATGAATAGAAACTTCAATTGTAATTGTTTTGGAGAATAGGAAGATAATTACTCTTACATAACCAAAACATTCTATGTGCAGGTTGCCCAAAGTTGGATTTTTATTGTATTACAGTATTGTAATACTTAGCAGTATTGTAAGCCAGGAGCAATTTATCAAAAACAATCAAATATACGCTGGGTGTGGTGGCACATGCCTGTAATCCCAGCACTCGAAGCCTGAGCATCGCTATGAGTTCAAGACCAGCCTGGGCTACATAGTGAGTTCCAGGTCAGTCTCAACTACATAGTGAGACCCTGTCTCCAAAAAAAAAAAAAAAAAAAAATCAAATATCCTTATGTAGCCAGACAGAGAAGCCACAGAGCATGTGAGTCCCTTCTGTGAAATACTGTATAGAACTGCAGTGGTAGCAAACTTATGGCACACGTTATTGTGTTTTCTTTTAAGACAAAAGATGTTAATGCAGGGTTGTTTTTCTAAACTAAAACCTCAGTATTCAAGCTTAATTGCAGAGTTGGTACTCTGCCATAGATAAATAAGTGGGTTTGGGGTTGCAGTTTGACACTTGGACTCTGAAAGGTTCCCCATCATTGGTATAGAGCAAGCTAATAAGTAGTGTTGGTATTTTTTTTGAAAAGAACAAAGCAGACTACCTTTCCAGATGAGGTTAGCTACGTGGTGTTTAGAATTTCTAAGATGTCTGTTTTGTAGTAAAAACTTCTAAGGTAAGATTTCCCCTAACTTTGTCATGTTTTATATAAAGGAACATCAGAATTTTTTGAGACTCCTCACAGAGACAGAAGACTGGCTCTATGAAGAAGGAGAGGACCAGGCTAAACAAGCATATGTTGACAAGTTGGAAGACTTAATGGTAGGCTCTTCTCTAAAGCATGGTACTTAACCCCTAAAAAGTGGTACTTGTGTTTTACACTATAGGCTTTTAAAATATGACAAATATTAATTTTATTTTAGAAAATTGGCACTCCAGTTAAAGTCCGATTTCAAGAAGCTGAGGAACGACCGAAAATGTTGGAAGAACTGGGACAAAGGCTGCAGCACTATGCCAAGATAGCTGCTGACTTCAGAAATAAAGTAATTAATATTTTTATACGTAGTGTGTTTGTGGAGGTGGGGTTAGCCTACATTTTAAAGAACTAACATTTAGGCTGAAATTTTCATAGTGAATAAATACTTGTTTGGTTTTGTTTTTTGTTTGTTTGTTTTTGTTTTGTTTGTTTTATTGGTACTGGTCATTGAACTGAGGACCTTATTGCCGGCAAGTATGGTGCCACTGAGCTAAATCCCTGGCCCTGGTTTTGGCTTTTGAGACAGTTCAAGCTGGCCTTACTGTGTAGCCCAGGCTGACCTCAAACCATGGTGATCTTCCTGCCTAAGCCTCCTGGGTGTTGAGATTACAGGTGTCTGTCCCTACACTTGAAAATAAATATTCTTAATAGAGGGAATTTTAATATTGAGACTAGAAACAAAGTTGAACTTATTGGAAAGTTGGGTGAAATCAGATGTCACATAAAAGTCTGGTTTTTCTGTTTAGGATGAGAAATATAACCATATTGATGAGTCTGAAATGAAAAAGGTTGAGAAGTCTGTTAATGAAGTGATGGAGTGGATGAATAATGTCATGAATGCTCAGGCTAAAAGGAGTCTTGATCAAGATCCAGTTGTACGTGCTCATGAAATACAAGCAAAAATCAAGGTGAGTGCTGATGTCTCATATTTACTACTGGGTTCTCTTATGGACCCATCGTGAAGTCATTTGAGCCTAAAATGTAGCAATTCTTCCTGTAAATCTTACTAAGACTGACTTATATTGTATTAAAATGTAGAAGATCTCTTAAATTTGTTAAATTTTATGTTCATCCATTCATTTTAGCAGTATGTTTGCTATAACCCCTGTCATTTGCCAGCAGTTGTTGAGGGATCAAACATTTAGTGTACATTGTTTGTCCATTGAATGTACAGATATTCAATGAACTGTGGAACTCAGTTCACTGTCAGCGGAGAGAGACCAGCACAAAAAGTATTTGTTGTATGGTGATGTGAAGTGCCATGGGACAAAAAAGCAGGGCAAAAGGAAGAGGAAATGCTGGGCTGTGGAGAGGACCCAGACTGGTGTTTTCTTAAGGAAAGCCTTGCTGCATTTGTGTTTCATGAAGAAAGTGGGGAAGAAAAACAAAGCAAATGCTTTTTATCTGGAATAATATTCAAATGTATTCATTACATTTGAGGAAAACTGGGCTGTTAAAGCTTTGGGTTATAAACTTAAATTCCAGCCCTTTGCCTCACTAGTTGTCCTTATCTGAAGTTACTTAACCTTTCTAAGCCATTTGCTTCTCCAAGGGGGAATCACGGTTTTATCCTTTAATAATACAGTTATTCCCCATTTGAGTTGCGAATTTTCACAAGGTTCATGTAAGATTTGCTTTGCCAGAATTATGAATGAATCTGACTTAGAAATGTTCTCCCAGAATAGAACTCATTCGTAAGTTGGGACTTACTGTACTTGTAAGTACTTAGCAAACTCCTGATGCATCATAAGAAAATTAATTCTTCTTTTAATGAGGCTTCAAGCTATGGTTTTGGACAAGTATAATGAAAGTGGAATTTTTTTTACATATATTTGGAGTTGGTAGAAAAATACCAGGTCATGTATGTGGGGAAGTAGTTGAAAGTGAACTGGATGACCTGAGTTAATCTAATGACCAGTTTTGTATTCTTAGGAATTGAACAATGTTTGTGAGCCTGTTGTAACACAACCCAAACCAAAAATCGAATCACCCAAACTGGAAAGAACTCCAAATGGCCCAAATATTGATAAAAAAGAAGAAGAATTAGAAGGCAAAAGTAATTTCGGTGCTGAAACTCCACATCAGAATGGTGAATGTTACCCTAATGAGAAGAGTTCTGTTAATATGGACCTCGACTAGATGATACTAAATTGGCTTATTTCTTCAATTAATGAAATATTTTTGCCATAGTACGTGGTTCTACATAACATACTGAGACTATTTATATTTTCTTTTTTAAGGATGTCTGACATTTTGTGTATTATATAGAAAAAGAATAAAGCTTAAGTCTGTAGTCTTTATGATCCTAAAAGGGAAAATTGCCTTGGTAACCTTCAGATTCCTGTGGAATTGTGAATTCATACTAAGCTTCTGTGCAGTATTACCATTTGTATCACTGAGGATGAAATTGACTTTTGTCTTTTGGAGAAACGAACTACAGCTTGCTTAAGAGGGCTATGATTAAAATCTTGAAGTATTTGTTATTGCCAAGGTAGTTTTCTTGCATTTTGCTCTCCATTTCAGCATGTGTGTGGGTGTGGATGTTTATAAACAAGACTAAGTCTGATTTCATAAGGGCTTTCAAAAATTCTGTCTAATAGAATGATTTTGCTTTCATATTAAAAATTCAGTGAGTAAAACAAAAGCTAGTCAGATGTGTTAGCAGCATGCAGAACAAAACTAAAATTATCTCTTACTGCACAGTACATTGTGACGTGAAGGTGTGAAATGGAAGAAATGTTTATCCTGTTGTAACTGATTGTGAAAATTTTATGAGCTTTAAAATAAAGTTCATCCTATGGTGTCATTTCTAAACTGTTGATCTCGTCACTGACTTAAAAATTGGGTTAGGTGGAAGGAGTAAGAATTATTGTAGCAAAAATTGAATTTAATGTGATTTCTAAATGAAAATCATTTCTGAAAGAAAAGTGAATATAAGTTAAAATTTCACCACCCTGGGTTTTTCCCATCTAACATCTAATAATGTTAGATCTTTTTAGCCTCCCCCGACCCCCGTGATGGGTGTGGTTATGTTAGTGTTACAGGCTGCTTTTGAAAGCTATAGACACAGGGAAATGATCAGTAAGCATAATCCAGAGTTACAACTTCACAGCTTTTATGAATTCCATTATAAGGACATACTTAAAAATATTTTAGCCAGTCCCACTATTGGTGGATTTAGGTGTTTTTGCCTTTCTAAATTACGCTACAGTGATCTGCCTAGTATTTTCTCAGGACAAAACTGAACACCATGGGAAGCAGGAGTGGGAAGAGACACCACACACTTTGGATAGATGACCTTGCTATGCACAGTGACTGTATGCTGCTTCCATTAGGCTGATGCGTCCTCAGTGGGAGTTAATCTTTTAACCACCCAGTCTCACTACAGGACAACTACCAAGTCCATCCGTCACACAGAGTAATCTTCAAGGCAGCCTATGAAGCCTGGCGTGAGGTTTAGGAATTTACAACATGACACTGAAGTATCAGTTGAGAAAAGAAACCCCCAACTCAGTTCATATTTTACAGCTCATATCCCTAAATCAAATAACTGGTCATTTGTATGTCTGACATTAAATTTTAAAATTTGCCTGCTTTTCGTAAATTGCTAATTATACACTTTCATTTGTGATATTTAGATGATTACGTCAAACATTAAAGATTCTTGACAGGTTTCAAGCCAAGGCTCTGCCCTCAACTCCTGGCCTGTGGTGAAGGCCGTACCTCACAGTGTGGAGCTGTGTGGCAAAGGAAAGTGCCTACCTCATGGGAGCCAGAAAGCAGACAGCAGAGTCCAAGGTCCTGATAGTCCCCATAGCCCCTTAAAGGGCTTGCCTCAAAGACCTAGTTTCCTTCCACTTGTCCCCCACTTCCTGGAAATTCAGCTCCCCCTCTGGTTTCTAGGCCCTCAACACATAGCCTTTCGGGGATATTTAAAATCCAAATCATAATATATAAAGGTATGGTTTTTAAGAAAATGAGAAGACGGTTTCCCCTTTAATCCCAAAATAAAACCTGTTGATAATTGAGGAAGCATCAGATGTCTGGCCTGAATTAGTCTTCATTAAATGTTATATTTATTTTCTTCCTTTCCCTTTCCTCTTTACTTTCTCTTTCTTCCTTCCCTCTTTCCTTTCTTTTCTTTTCCTTTCTTTCCTGTCTTTGGAGGAACCTGGAATAGAATTTATCTCTACCATGGAGCTACATTACTAGTCACCCTCCCCACACTTTTTTTTTCTTTTGAGACGGTGGGATTCAAACATGCAACCCTCCTGCCTCAGCCTCCCTCAGTGCTGGGATTACAGGCACGTGGCACCAAGCTTGACTTATGTTACAGATTTTCTGAAGCATCACTTTAAATGTAAATCAGTATTTCAAAAGAAGAGCAAGTAATTACAGTTATCTGTGGATCTCAGAACTGCATTTTTGATGAGGATACATTCTTATGTTGATTATAATACTAATGTGGGCCTAAGCAACTGATATGTACCCTCTAATCATCTGGAGCCCCTCAGATATGCGCCATTTTGTAAAAATGCTCTGTTTAGCAAAGGATTAAGTTTTATATTTAACTTTTACTTAAATTTTCATTCTGTGACAATACTTCAAAAAATCACCACCTTAGTAAGTAAAAGTGGACAAAACCGAACTTTTTTATTCTAGCCCATCATGAATTTTGGTTATGTCCAAACAGTGATTAACTATTCTTGAGTAACTTGATTTTTATTGTACTGATTCATAAAAAAAAAGAAATTTTGTATAATTGGACTAATACAACATGTCTACCAAAATAGATTATCAGAAGTTAGTTTCTGAAAGTCCAAAAAATAAAAGTAAACTTTGGCTGTTGTGACCAATGACTTTTACAAGCAACATTCAAGATTTTTTTCTATGTCATTACTACTTGTCAATTTCTATCCAGAGTTTTATCTGGCCTATAGTACTGTACATTATTTTGTTGCTGTGGCAGAATATTGCTTACTATCATGTAATCAAACTATAAAAAGTTACATCATGCATTCCAGGGAAGACTGAATTTAATATTTGGAGGGAGAGATTCACTTTCTCACAGTACTGTGTAGTTTGGGTAAAATTAAGCTCTTGGTCTGCATAATGATGAATATATTCCATTGTGCTGATACGTATGCTATGGTTCTTTCTGTTAGTGTTGGGAATTTCCTAAAAGACAACCAGTCACAGTTAATTTTTAGTCTCTTTGCATGTGGTTTGTATACAAGTTTGTATGACATCTTTGAATGCTCTAAATAATTAGCTCTTTCAGTCACAGTGGTTTCATTTCCTCAGAACTGTATATTGTGAGCGTCTTAATTCTAATTCTGCTTATGGGCAGGTGGCAGCATGGTACAGTAGAAGGAGCACCATTTGGAGTAGGGAAAGACTCAGTTTTGTATACATGAGTCCAAACTCTGGCCCCTCAAGCACTATGGTTTTTTAGACACATACGCAGCTTCTCTGAATCCCCACTTCATCCAAACTTACATAACCTTGTGGGCCAAACTCAGATTCCTCTAGAACAGGTTTGTCAGCTACAGGACTATTGACATCTGGGGCTAGATAATTTATTGTTCGGGGGCTTGTCTTAGGCATTCTCGGATAGTTAGCATAACCCAGCTCTATACTTACCTGCCCCAGTTGTGACGAAAATGTCCCTTGTCCCTTAAGAATCACTGTTCTTAGGAAAATGACTTTGAACTTCAAAATAATAGAACAAAGTAGGAGCTGTAGGTGGAGCTAGCTCAGTGGTAGAGGGCTTCCCTAGCATCTGTGAGACCCAGGGGTCTATCCCCAGTTACTGCTCCAGAGGAAGAAGAATGAAGTAACCAGTGGGTATGTAGTCTGACCAAGTTAGAAGATCTGACTAGCTCCAAAGCCCATTGTCTCCCTGGTGGGAGAGTAGCAAAAGTCATCAATATTTATAACCAATGTGAAAAGTCAAAGTACAGAAGAAATGTCATTGTATGTGTATCATTCATGCACAGAATAGATCAATGGTCAGAAAAGGAAACCTTGAGCTCTTGGAGCAGAGAAGTCTCACGGCATTGCACATACTGTCAATAGCTCTGGTTCTTAAATTCAGATGCCCACGTACCGACCCAGATGAACTAAGGATCTCTTGGAGTGAATGTCAGTATTATTTTTTAAATTGACTCCTAATAAATTCCAATATACAGCTAGTATTGAGAATCAGTTTCTACTTCAATACTCAATGAAAAGTCTTAAGTTTTATTTTTCCTCGGTATTGGGGATTGAACCTAAGGCCTTTGTACTGAACTACATTCTCTGCCCCTTTTTATTTTATATATGTATTTGGTACCAGGGATTGAACTTGGGACCTAGTGCTTGTGAGTCAGGCAGCGGAACTACTAAGCTAAATCCCTGGGCCCTTCTTTATTTTTTGAGACAGTCTCACTAAGTCACTAACTTGGCCAGGCTGGGCTTGGATTTGTGATCCTCCTGCTTCAGCCTCCCAGAGTGCTGGATTATAGGCTAGAATTACGGGCCTGGCTTCGTTCTTTGCTTTTTAAATGAATGGTTAAAATAGTCTAAGCCAATATCTGAAATATATTTGGACACAATCCTTGGCCCAGACATACCCTTATATCTAACAGCTTTTGTTAGAAACAATAGTCAGCTTGTTTCATGATGCACAGGTAGATACATTGTTTTATTCAATTTCAGGTTACATAATCATTGGACTAAGAATCTATCTGGTAAAGAAAAGCTTTGGTGTTTCATATAAACATGGATTTTGAAAATCAAATACAGCTTAGTGAAAAAACAGCAAATTTTAAGATGACTGACTTTTATGGATAATTTCAGAGAACATTTTGAGCCTCCCACGAAGAACTGTCAATGGTGCATTTTGATAGTGTTAGTCAGCTTTCAAACCTGGGCATGCCAACTTTTACCACTCTCCTGCCACAGATACCATGGGCTTTGGAACCAGTCAGGTCCAAGTTCTGATCAACTCTTAGTTCAATCAGACCACTTTTCATAATTTGCATCGCTTTAGCCTTAGCCTTCTCCAGCTGGTTTCTTCTGTAAAATTGTTCCTACATCCCCAAGGTGGCTGTTTAAGGTGGAAGGAATTTGTGCACAGCAAGTGTTAATGATCATGGCCCAGAGTGGGCACCCAGTGTAGGTGTATGATTACGATGACTGGAGGGCTGTGCTCTCATCCAGCTCCCATCCACCCCCAACTAGCTTTCTTCTCCAATATCAGCATTTGCTCTTTACTCTTCCCTGCCAGCACCACAAACACACACACACACACACACACACACACACACACACACACACACACTCACACCCCACCCTGATGTTTTATTTCTCCCTTTTGTGCTTTCTGTGAGTAGAGCTTTTTAAATGGACACAGCCAGGCAATCAGAGCATGCCTTTCTTCCTGTGTGGCAAAGCAACCAACAGTGCCTCTGGAGAATCATGACTTTATAGCTCAGATGCAAAGGGCAATATTTTCCCAGTCCCAAAGATGTGCTAACTACTGACAGGCTTTGTGAACCGTTTGGTTTACTACTGTTAATTCAACCAGGAAACAGGACATCTAAAGAATAATGGTGTTTATATGGAAATGGGTAGATTGCAATGTAAAACATACATGTCATAGAAACCATGAGTATACTGAAGGGGGAAACAGTAAACGGAAACTAGTTCTAAAGGCAAACAAGGAGGACTATGGAAGTTACTTTGAAACAAAAACCCTTGGCCACAGGGTTAATAACAGGGGTGTCCAAGGATCTATGAAAAGGCCAATGCCAGTCCAATAGAGAGTTGCCAGACAGATGTCCTGGCAGAAGTACTTTCTGTGTAGTTACAGTGACATTTGTGCAAGGCTGTGGTTCTGATTCTTTTGTGATAGTTGTCATGTATACATGCCTTTTCATGACCTGACTCCATTTGATTTTTGGTTAGGACTTGAAACAAGCAATTTCATTTTGATTCTGACAACTTTCACACTAATATAAGAAAACCTCTCTGAAAAAGTCTTTTAATAAGATGCCTTTTTTTTTTTTTTGTACCAGGGATTGAACTCAGGACCTTGTATTTGCGAGGCAGATGGTGGAACCACTGAGCTAAATCCCAGGCCAAAGATGCGTTTCCCTTCAAACAACAGCCCGCATCAGATGAGCAGTCTTTAAAAAAAATGGTCCTATCTTTTCATTTATAAAAGCTAAAAGAATAGTGCATGTGATCAGTCACCATAAGGCTTAGCCTCATGTATTTACCAAGTTCTCAGAATGAGACTTTCTCCTCCAGAAACAGGCCATCATCACACCCAAGAAACCTCTCATTGACACAATACATAGTATTATCAGGTCCAACTGGCCCACAAACTGTCCTTTACAACTATTTTGGATTCAGATATCTATCAAAGATTATATGCTCCAATTGGCTACCCTACCATATGCAACCTAGCTGGGCTCCGACTTGCCTTTATCCGCTTGCCTCAACCTTGAAAGTGCTGGGATTGGACACCTAGCTTGGGCCAATACTTTTTAAATGACACAAGCTTTGTTTGAGAGTTTTGGATACTTTACAGCTACTAAACAAGCATTTTACCTTGAGGATAGCTTTATTTGAGAAATTAGAAGATGGTTCTTTAATAAGTTAATTCTTGTTAGTACTTGTATCCACTTAGAAAGCTGCTTTGAATGTAGCTCATCAACTTACAGTTGATAAAATTACGCAAAAAGTATATGTCAACCTAATCTTTCTAAAGTCTACTAGGGTGATCTAGTAGTTAAGAGCCCTAAATGTCCCTCCATAATTAGATGACACACATCCAGGAATAAATAGCTCCCTCTGCTTAATAGCCACAAGAATAAGATCTAGAATAGCACATCTTGACTCTATAATTGCTGTTTTCCATGTGTTGAAAGTACATACCCTGTTTCCCGCACACAGTTGAATGGATGCATTTGCACCCCAGCTGCTATGTTTTGGTCCAGTACTCCATGAGCGACCACCCACATGTCTGGAATTCCTCTCTACAGGTTTTAGCATGGTCCTTGGGGAGGAGGCATTGCCTTCTCTGTACTACTCAGGTCAGGCAGGTGTAAAATGTAAGATGCCCACCTGATCCTATTTGAGTCTACATAGGATTTGTAGAAAGAATGATTGCATATAATTAACAAAAGCATTGAATGACTTAGTCTGTGAATAACTCAGGACAACTTACTTTCTGGAATACTGGGCCCTCTCTCCAGTGTCCTCAGCAGTACTAATGCACACCTCCCTGGGTCAAGGAATCCTGGATAAACTTCTGATGGGCACCTCCTAGAGACCAAACTGGGTCAGGAGTGAGCTCTGCGAGAACAAGGCTACTGCCAATTTATGGGCATGTTTCAAAGTGGATGTTGCTCCTAGGAGAAGGGGAGAATATGAAGCAGACTGCTCTATAGGCATCTGTCACACATTATCATCTATGTTCCTCATCATCCTCTACATCCCAGAGGTCACATATTCCCCAACATGCCACAGAGATGACTAGCCAGGAAGATTTTTCAGTGCTCGGACTTCTTGGTCTGGAGATTTAGCTAAGTGATAGTGTGCCTGCCTCAGAAGCGCAAGGTCCTGAGTTCAATCCCCAGTACCGGCAAAAAAAAAAAAAAAAAAAAAAAGAGAGAGAGAGGTCTTCTTGTATCACAGGTAGACTCTGAAGTTGACCAAAGTAAGGGCAACCCAAATAGCTGAGAACCTCTCAGAACCCACTGAGGTAAGCAGGAACTTATTACTCCTTTCCTGCCACTAGGAATCATCCCAAACAATCTGAACAACTCAGCAACCCCTTTCTCTTGCCCTCCCAATCTCCCCAGGAAGCCCTACCCAGGCCTCCCTGGCCTTCTCTGTGGAATGCTTTGGCTCCTCCTGCCCTGGTACTGTGGGCTCTAGGTGAATGACAGATACAGGGAGAGGGAGTGGAGAGTTCAGGCCAACTCCCAGGTCTCTCTGACTTTGTTGTCGTGGTGGAAAATGGTGCCATCCCTCAAAGTAGAACCCACAGAGACCAGGAGAGGGAGGTGAAGAAGAGCCATGTTCACCTTGGCACAAGGTGGGTTTGAGGTGTCCATGGAGAAAACAACAGCCAGCCAATGAACAGAAGCACTAGTATGAAACTCAGGAGAGAAAGCCATGCTGAAACAATGACTGCCAACCAGAGTGTGTCCTCTGTTGGGTGTGGACACACAAGTGTATTAAGCCCAGAGCCTCAGTGGAGCATTGGCTGCCCTCTATCACCTGAGTCACACACACGTCCTTCCCTATTCAGTCTTCAGCTTGATTGGATGACCTGGCTCAGTCTTGCTTTTCTTTTCCATAGCTCAAATGCTTAGCATAGGGCTTGCATTTCACAGATAATCAGTATTTATTGAATGACTAACAAAGCGTCAGTCTAGGGACCTTCAGAAAGCCAATGTTTAAGATGTCAGAGGAAACGGATGGTCCAGAGAGATGAAAGGAAAACCAGCTTGTGAAAGGGTCACAAAAGCAAAGGGGAAGAATATAAAAGCAAGGGGGAAGAGAACAGCAGGGAAGAGTGTTACAGAAAAGTCAGAAGAGATAAAGACCAAAATGTTTACCATAATTAACCACAGAAAGTTCCCTGGTGGTTTCTGAATGGAGCTGCAGCCAAAGGAAAGTAAGGAATCCTCTCTGTGTTTGGAGAGCATACCTCACACCTACAATGAGGAAAGAGCATGGAGACTGGAGCAGTAAAGAACTTCCAGTATCTGCGGGCATCCTGCCCTGTGGTGTGGCTATGGGCATTGGGAGATAAAGGTCAGAGAAAGATAGATTTCTGCTTGTTCAACTTATCACACCAGTCTTATCATACTTGTCTTTTGTTCCACTGAATCAGCAGGCCCTGGAAATCAGAAGCGCCAACATATAAATTGGAAAAACATCTCTGGGGTTCCGGCATCCTCCCTCCGTCCATGTGGCCTGGCCCCAGTCTTGCCCATTGTCCCTGACTGTTTCCTACTTGGGACCCCTTAGAGGACCACCTGTAGCCAATCACTGACTTCCTCCCCTTTTCCTGACATCTAGAATTCTAACCACAAAGAGGTTGCAAACTTTTTTGCACAGAAATGATACATGACACAGAGACCTCTTTGACTTAACAGGGACAGACATAAAAGTCTACGTGGGCCCAGCCCTCACAGTGGCATATGGCATTTTGGTTTGTTTCATAGTGATAGGGGGCGGGGTTGAGGGAGCCAAGGCTTCTCAGGCTGCAAAGGGCAACTCTGGACAGAAGCTCACACAGAAATCACTTTCCCACCATGGGGCATACTTTTCTTCATGAGCTAAGAATCCCACTTCTTTCTCAGAAGAGGTATGGGTGTGATAGTCAGTTTGTGTTAGCAAGAAGGAGCAAGCTGTCAGTCAGTTGGAGGCCATCGTCCTGTGGGTGGTGGGGGAAGCCTCAGGCTGGCTAAAGAGGATCTCAAATTTGGTAATTAGTCCTTGGTCAGCTGCTGTGGTGATGGAAAGCAGGGCTGGGGTGGGTGGAGAAGGAGTGATCCCCAAGGAACACAATGCATCCCAAGGCTGCATTTCCCTGTCCATGGCAGCCTTCCTACCCTCACAAATGCGTACCACACACACACACACTGCATCACACCTGCCCTATACTTGTTGTATATGTGCACAGGCATCACACCACACAAACCACCTGACCCCAGGGAAGTGTGGGATAAGGAACAGGAGACAGAGGGGGCTCAGGGATCAGGATTAAGGCAGTACAACCTGACCCACTCATCTTCCCCTACTCAGGCCTCCTGCTCCCCAGGAGTACCCCACATCCCAGTCAACATCCTACCATGCTCCTCCCAGATCCCTTTGAATCTCCCCAGTTGTATTTACAGTGTTCCTTTCTGCTGGACTGTGTGCTCCTTGAGTGGCTTCTTAATCTAAATGGTTTCCCATAGTTTAACACAGAAGCCAGCACAGACATGAAATGTGAGCTGAATGAGCCAGTGAAATAATTAACAGATTAGTGCTGCCCAGACTCCACATGACTGTGAAGAAATCTGAGTGTCTGTAGTTTTCTGGGGCTGCTGTGATCAAAAGCTACAGGCTGGGGTAAAAAATCACACATTTTCCCTCTCTCCGTTCTGGAGGACCAAAATCTGAAACCAAGATGTGGGCAGGGCTGTGCTCCCTCTGTGGGCTCTGGGGGGTCCTTCCTTGCCCTTGACAGCTTCTGGTGGCTGCTCTGACTTCCTTGTCTTGTAGCCACATCTCTCTCTTTGCTTCTTCTACTTTTCTCCTCTCCCCAGTGTGTCTCTGTTATCTCCTTTTGTCTCTCACTCAAAAGGTATTTGTAAGGCCTGGGATTTAGCTCAGTGGTTCCACCACCTGCCTTCCAAGCAAAATGTTCCAAGTTTGATCCCCAGGACCCCCCCAAAAAAACAAAAACAAAAACAAACAACAAAAAACAAACAAACAAACAAACAAAACAAAACAAATATACTTGTGATAAATAGTATTTAGGCCCACTTGAAAAATCCAGATTAATTTCCCATCTCAAGATGTTGAACCTAATCATATCTGCAAACCCCTTTTCCAAATAGGGTCATGTTCAGAAGTAGCAGGGACTGGAACTTGCGTCTTTGAGGAGTCATTATTCAGCCGACAGCAATGTGCCACAGTGAATGAGAAAGAATATTGCCTCATCTTTCTTGCAAAGTTTTCCTGTCTCCCTGTTTTCTGGGAGAGGAATCTCCCTGAAAAATGTGCTTGCTTTGTATTGTCTAGGAAAACAAAACCAGTAGGTAAGAATTTTAAGCCTGTAGTAATACATCTGATGATTTAAAAATGCACACAAATGACACCTTTTTATGACACGCTCCATGATGAGAGGCAGAAGTAAAGGGTAGGGAAGGCTTGGGTTCAATATGAGTTCTGAAAGGGAAGGGGTGGGACAAGGGGCAGGGCATAGAAGAGGCTGGATGGCACGGAAGTATTCCGGGTTGGGATAAGACAGAGCGTCCTCTGGAGAGATCCTGTCTCCATCTGGATTGCAAAAGAACCTGACCCAAATTCCAGGAGCTCCATAGGTGTCCCCTGAGTACTAGAAAAGACAATGGCCCTTCTTTAATGGGCTCCTCCCTGTTGTTGAAGCATCTGGAAAGGCAAACAAATTCTTCTTTGGATTGTCCTAAACAGAAGGAAAAAAGGCAACTTCTTGAATACCACAGATTAGAGACCAGGGTCCTGACTAGACTTCATTTACTCACAGGTGGGATAATTCAAGCTGTAGTCTTCAGCCTGCCTTGGTAAGATTTGAAAGGAGGAGGTAAGGACCCTGGTCAGCTTCAGCACAGTCCTAACTTTCAGCCTAGCTTATGGGAGTGTTCGATCAGTAGGAATGTCAGGCTTCTTTGCTGACAATGAAAGGGCACATTGGTTTCACCATCCACTCATCCAGGTCTCACAAAAGATTCAGACTCAGACAGACTGATGCAGGGCAGATTCAGACTCTCCTGGGACCCTGTTGAGATGCCAGGCATCAGCAATCCAAATGCCATCCAGTCCTGTACTTCCTACTGTCCCCCACACATCTTCCCACAGCTCTCCATGTGTGCACTGGAAGGACAGATCCCAAATCCAGAGGAGCTACTTCCATACTTGGCTCTGCCTCGGGCACCGTGCCTCGGTTTCCTTATATGTTCACTGGAGCCATTAGATTTTCCCAGCCAGCTTCTGGGCTTCCAAGAGATGAGGCTAGGATGAGAAGACCTCCCCTCCATTTCCTCATCTGTATATTTTAAGGATAGTGCTTGTCTCACATTGATGGGAAGGTGAATTGAAAGAAGATGAAAGACAAAAAGTTGACAGAAAAGACAACATGTAAAAGAATGATTGGAGTAGTACTTGAATGTAGATGGGTTGTAGTTCAAACAGAGTTCCCTAAAACATATTCCCTGGAACACACTTGCCATATGATGTATCTTGGAGGAGTTCCCTGCCCAAGTAATTTTGGGAAACTTCTTTTTGTGGTGATTCTCAGGCACTTGAAGATATAAAGTGCTTAGAGAAGAAGTGAGGTAAACAACAGTAACAACAACAACAAAACCTGAAATTGATCTAACATTTTTCAATCTAATCTCCAGGGAACCCCAATTCTACCCTACAAACCCCCACTTTGATTCAAGGAACTGAAGACAATGGTTGGACTTGATTCTTGTCCTTATTCTCTTAAACACCAGGGCTGGTAAGAAAGTGGGATGCTAGTAGGAGGGAGCAGAAAAAAGACATAAAGGAGAAAGTGCCAGTCATTTCCCTAGTTGGCCCCATTTCCTTCCATCAAGCCAGAACAATTATGAAAATGCATCTGGAGGTATCTAGAACTCTCCTTGGCATAATCTATAGAGATGGTTTGTTTTGAACACCAGGGACTTCCTCTAATGATATTATCTCTTCAAGGAATTAGTTGATGGAGGGAACAGTGTACTCAGTAAAACATATCTGTGCAGATCTGTCAGCTGAAAATAGTACCAGTAGGCAGTCTGTGACCTGAGGACCATGGTTCAAAATCGAGGATTAGGAATGAATACCTACCTCACTGAACAAAGAGAAACCTACAGTTGGAAATTTATGAAAGGCAGGGTGGGAAGAGTTGAATTGACTGCTTAGGAGGCTTTAAGAGGGGGAACTAGTTGTGTGAACAAATGCATCCTTTTTAGCCTGAGAAAATTAAGGCTCAGGGGACAAAATAATCTGCTCAGGTCCATCAGCAGATTGGCGGAAAAGTTGGGACCAGGTCCTCTCTAGCCCGAGGTAGTGAGAAGGAGAGAAATCACTATTCAAATCCAAATCAAGAAGGAGGGAAGGAAGGAAAGAGGAAAGGAAGGAAGAGAAGAAAGGAAAGGAGGAAGAAAGGAGAAAAGGAAGAAAGGAAAAAAGGAAGAGAGAGTGAGGAATGGAGGGAGGCAGGCAGGTACAGTCAAATAGAATCGTGGCAATGGAAAGCAGTTGTCTAGCCTCAAAAGACATAAAAGGAATTATGTACCCACCATCCCCCTTTCCTCCGACAACAGGGTCTCTCCAAATCTCCATGGTTCTTTCAAAGCAGCTATTTTTAAAGGATCAACCCCAGCTCTCAGCTGGCTGGTCCAAGTTAAGTACTGATTCAAGATATGCCAGAAAGTTCTTATACAAGGGATTTGGAACTTAGAACTCAAGACACTTGGAGACTGTAGTGGCCATGTTTCCTGTATTGGGGACAAAACGGGGCTGAAAGAGAGAGGTGGGGAGAGAGGGGACAAAAATTGGGAAAACTGTCCCAATAGGGGTTTCAGGTTCCTGGTGGTAGTTTTCCTGTAGTTTCAAGAGCCCAATAAATTTCTTCTTTGGCTAGGCATGTTTAGTGTGAGTTTTCTCACAGGTACATGTAAAGACTCCACGAGCATCCAGAGGTTGGATTCCCAGCTGGCTGGGACAAACAAATTCTGGATAATCAGGCAATTTAAACAGGAAGCTGACTGCTGGAAATATAGAGATGTGTTGAGAGTCAGTCACACTGGGGCTGGGGGCGGGCAATCCTAACATATACCCAGTGAGAATCCTACATTCTTTGGTCTCCTAATAGGGAATGAAGTCACAGGGGCCTTGGAGTGAGGGAGCAGAAGAATCTGAGCATTGAAGGAAAGTAAGTCCTTAAGATTCATAAGTTACAGTACAAATGGAGGCCCACTATTTAAAATTTAAATATCAAGTTAATAAACTGTTAAATAAATATTTTGCAGATGCAGAATGTTCTATCCTTCTACCCTGGACATACCATGAGGTCCCAGAAGGCCAGATTAGATATATTCTTGGAGTCCTGATAGCTACCTGGAAAATGTGGCAATACAAGGAGAGTTCAACCCTGGCACATAGCCTCCATATTGTTCTTTATTCCCACCCATAGCTCTCTTCTTCACCGAGGAGACACCGCCAACCCAGCCAGTGTCCCAGTGCTCTAGAAGATCTTATAATGTGTAGGTGCTTCTTCCGAGTCCTGTGAGGACAGCATGGCCAGAGGAGGGGGCCCTCTTGCCCAGGTCTAAGGGGGTTACTGGTCATGGGCTGACCTGAGAGTGGAAAGTGGGTACTGAGACATCCTGGACTGGGAAAGGGCCAGGAGACTTCCCAGCTTTGCACTCTTGCACCTCTGCACCTCCAGTTTTCCACTTGCAAAAATGAGTTAGAGGTAGCAATTTATATAGTCCAGTGTCAGGGTTAAAGTAAGTTTTGAATTTTGATTTCTTTTATGTGGGTAACTTTGGGCAAAATAATCTCTCTGAAGATCAGTGTTCCTGTCTGTAAAATAGGATGTACTTCTTCCAGGTTGCTGAGAGGGGTCAATGACATTGGTGCAGTAGAGTATAGAAAGTGCTCAGTCACTGCAGCTGTGCTATCATTCTTTGTGAACTACAGTTGCCTCTGAGGTCACTCACAGTCTTAAAGTTACTGCTAAAGCATGACCTTTGAAAAGGGAAAGGCTATTGGCCTATAACGTTACTCCCAGAGCAGAGATTCAGGAATGCAGGGAAGTTAAGAACACAGACTCTGGATTCTCCTGTCATTTAATTATCAGCAAGTCACTTAAGGTCTTGGAGCCTCAGTTTCCCTGTTGGAAAGATGGGATGATAACTATCTATTCATAGGGTTGTAAATGGAAATTAATGACAGGATACCTCTAAGCTCTCTTGCGAGGCCTACCTGGCCCAAACTCAACTGGCAAAATCATTAGCTATTTTTACCAGCAGCCTCACTGTTCTCTCCCACTGCCCTCGGCCCACTTCAAGGCAGATGTTCTCATTGATATTTTGGGCTGCGTAGAGGTGCTTGGGGAGCCAGTGGCTGCCTCCATCCGCTCTGCACTTCCTCCACTCAGTGAAATAATGGTTCCCGAGAAAGGAAAACCTCAAATCTGATTTGTTCTCTTAAATTCAATCTCTAATTGCTTTGAGGAGAAGCCCTTGTCAGTTGAAATCATTTTTTGTTTTGTTCTTTTTTGTTCTTCCGGGGGCAAAGCTTAATCTCAGCCAGACCTTTCAATTACACAGAGAAGAGGAATTTGCCAAGAAAAGGAAAGAGCAACTGGGACCGCAGCACTCAGAGGGAGTTGCCATCGGATCAGGAATCCTGAGTAGCTCCACTTGCTTCTTCTTCTTGCATAAGGAAATTCACATTCAGTAAGTCAGAGCCAATAATGGACAAATCTGGCTTCTCCCCAAGGGCTGACACGCTGGCAATCTCATGGCACCGGAGGGTCTGGTAGATGCTGGGCCATCCAGGCTCAGGTGATTTCCAGCAAGGCTTATTCTGTGCTGTCAGCAGCCTGGTGGAAAAGAACCAAGTAAGTTCACAGACTCTTTGAGCACTCTTGGGGTACACTGCTTTTCCTGCTTAAACCAAGTCCCCCACACTGAACGTCACAGTGTATTTCCCATTCCAAAAACATACACTCTCCTTGCTGATCCCACTGGGTCCTCCGTCACCAGCCCTTTCTTTCCTCCTACTCATTTCTAAGTGCCTTGGAAAAACATCTATTTCCACCCTGAAAATGTTTCCCTTTCACAGTTCTGTTCTTTCTGCTCCCATTTCCCCGGTGCCCCCAACTGTTCCAACCCCATTGAACTACTCCAAGTTCCCAGAACCCCCATCCTCCTTTCCTAGGAGCTATGCTTCTTCATGCTTTACTGCCCATTCTTTATTTAAGTACATATTACATAGAGGATCTCAGTCATGTTAAGTGCCACAGTTCAATGGCATTAAGTACGTTCATATTGTTGTGCAACCATTACCACTTCCATCTCTTGAACTCATTCCACTTGAACTCATTCATCTCACAAGACTGACCTTGTAACCCACTAAGCAACAATCCCCTGTTCCCCTCTCTCCAGCCCCTACCTTGACTCTATGAATCTGACTATGCTGAGTACAATGGAATCATGCAGTATTTGTCTTTTTGTGACTGGCTTGTTTCATTTACATAACATTCTTGGGGTTCCTCCACATATTAGTGGCTCTTCTTTCTCTTCAGCTCCCTTTCAAATGGCTACATGTGAGAAGCATTATGGTATGCTAGAGGGAGCAGTGGCCAGAAGATGCCACTGACATCTACAGGTACTCAGATACAAGAGGTGAACAAAAATTTAACCACAAGAAGGTAACTTGAAGGAGCCTATTAGATGAAATCCAATAACAAAAAGTAAGAAATAGGATCGCTTCTTGATCCTGGCACTGCTTACACCCTGGGTTTGGTAAACAAACTGTCTTGGGAAAAGTTCACATGCCCAAGATAGAAGTAACTGAATGCAGCAGTGGCTGCCTGGCTGCTGACTGGTGTTCAGCCTAGCAGCCACTGCCCAGTGCCCACCTCTCCTGACTCTCCTTCTGCTGGGCGATGGAGCTCAGTGAATGAGACAACCACAAAACAGTGCCTCCTCAGACCAGGGCACTCAGGAAAACACAAGCCAGAGAATCACTCAGAAGGCAGTGACTGAGTTAGGACTGGCGACACCTAACAACAAACAGGGGAAAAGGGGACAGTCCTGGTTAGGGGCCTAGAATCAGGCATTGAGGGATCTGTGAGACAGAATCCCAGTGGCTTGCAGTGGCTGTGACCAGTGGGATCAAAGGGGAAAAGGCTCTGGAGCTGTGGCAGAACGTGAAGTCTCCCACTGCCCCCTAAATACCACTGACCTAAGTGCCTGTGTGGGCTTCCTCCCACACCCTTCAAACACCTCTCAGCTCTGTGCTCATCTGAGCAACTGCCCATAACTCCCTAAAAGTGGCCAAATTCTGCCCATGTGAGCTTATTCATCCTGGCCCCCAGAAATCACTAAAATCCCAGGCCAGATTGAATGTTGGCAAGCAGGAGTATTGCTTTGCCCGGGAGTAAAGCGGGCAGAGAAAAGCCATCAGCAAGGTTTGCAGGAACACAGTTCCTCCCTCCTATTTAATCACAGGGGACCACAGAAAATGCTGGCCACAGAAAGACAGGGCAGAACTGGGATATAATTAAAATGGGACATTGAGAGTGGTGAACCAGGGGGAGCAAACAGAGCCTAAAACCAAATCTCAACTGGGGATCTGTGGTTGCCACCTGTTGGCCACCCATAAGCATTCCAAGGTCACCAGAGGCTCCTGAACATGGTACCCTTTGCAGACTTTTTGCATTTTTCTTTTTTTTCTTGTGTGAATTTTGATTGTCAGGCTTTGTGTATGTGTGTATGGTTATAGCTATGTGTATAATATTCTGTTATTGCTTGTAAAACATTCTATGCAGTGAAATCACATGTGCCCACTTCAAAGTGGTGTCTAAGTGTCATCTAACCTTGCTTGACTGGTAGTTCAACAGGTGGATACAATCTCCCTATTGCTTTTCACACCTCCATCTATAATCTCATTCTTATCCTCCTTATTTCTCCCTTTATACCTCCTCCTATCTCTGAACCCCTCCTCTGCATATGTTTATATTTGTATTTATATTTTCCCTCTTCCTGTCTAGCTATTCCTCTTTTCTACATGAACTATTAGGATTAATCTAAATACAATGTACTACAGTATCTTAGCATCTCATATTAGGTTCTTCTTCACCAATGATTGTTTTGTAGGGCTTCTCAAATTAGTGGTTCACTTAGGTCATTAATTGGACTCAAATTCTCTGTATCTCGTTTCACTATCCATTTAAAATTCTTCCTCCATTCTCTTTTTTTTCCCTTTTCACAAGTAGCTTTACCTCTCCCTTCTTTTCTTGTATATAAAACTGCCATAAAAACTTAATTTTTTTCTTTTTGCTTATTCTAGAGTGTATGTGAGGAGAATAAGCTAATGAACAACTGTATATGAGTGTTAAGTATCTTTTCTGTTTCTAAAGTATTTTCCATTGACCTAGTAAGTTCTCTCTTACTAAAGTCTGTTGCTTAGGGCTGTCGATTTAGCTCAGTGGTTTCACCGCCTGCTGGAAAACAAGCGTAAGGTCCTGAGATTCCCGTCCCCCCCCCCCAAAAAAAAAAAAAAAAGACAAAAAGACCTTAAAAGAGAAATCTAAATAAAATTTTGGGCTGGGGATTTAGCTCAGTGGTTCGGTGGCCTGCCTTGGAAGCACAAGGACCCGAGTTCAATCCCCATTACCAGGAAAAAAAAAAAAGTCTGTTACTTAGGAATTCTAATATAGGGTTTAGGCAAACTGATAAATTACATACAATCTCCACAAAGACTGTTCTGTTAACTACTTAAAAATATATTTCTCTACTCTCTTTCCTCCATCTTCTCCACATATCCTCCAAGTTTCCTAGATTCCCCCACTTCTTTATAGTTATAAAAATAATACCATTGAAAATTACTTTCTCTCTTTTGTTTACTTCTGTTTCTCTTTAGTTTTCTTTTTTTCTGTATCATCTTCTATCTCCCAGCTTTTTCTCTGTCACTAATCCTTTGTAGCCCTGAGTCACTTAAAGAGTGAAAAACTTGCTAAATGAGCTCTAAATTATATACTGATATATGATTAGTTCTTTGCATATAGATATTACCAGTAGTTAGTCCTTCTTGCAGTTCAGGGCCAGGAGTCTCTATGACAGTGGCAGAACTTTCTAGCCCAACTAATCTAAAACATTCATCACAAAAACACACAAATCATGAAAAAACAAGGCAATAAGATGCTTCAAGTAATTCACAACTACCCAAAAGCTGATCTCATGGGCACTGAAGTGGAAGAAGTTGCAGGAAAAGAGTTAAAAAAATAAAATGTCTGAAGAGATAAAAGAATGAGTATATATGTATATATATATATATATATATATTGTTCAGTGAACTCAAAGAGGATTATATAAGCAGATAAATGATTTAATAAGATATTCAACAAACTTTAAAAGGACACAAACAGCTACAAGGTAGGATATGATTTGCCACTTTAGTAAAGAATTAGAGATTATGAAAAAGAATCAAGCAGAACTCCTTGGGGGACTGCCCCCCCAAAAAACAATTGAAAGCCATCCCAGTAGACATGATCAGCCAGAAGACAGAATATCAGGGCCTGAGGATAAGAGTGATGTAGTAGATCACTTACTCAGTGATACTCTAAAAACAATAAGAATTCACTAGAAGTTGATTCAAGAGCCTAGATGATATTAAAGGGCTAACTTAAGAATTATAGTAGTCAAGAAATTAAGAAGTACAGAGCTGGAGAAGGCAACTGAAGGCATAAAAATTTATTCACCAAAATCATTGCAGAAAACTTTGCAAATCTTCCCAAATCTAGAGATGGAAATGGGTACCCAACTAAATGCTGCCTAAATAAGCATAACCAAAAAGAACCTCTCTTTAACACATAATAAAAATCCCAGAAGCTGGGCGTGGTGGTGCACACCTGTAATCCCAGCACTCGGGAGGCTGAGGCAGGAGGATCACTGTGAGTTCAGGACCAGCCTGGGCTACATTGTGAGTTCCAGGTCAGTCTCAACTACATAGTGAGACCCTGTCTCAAAAAGAAAAAAGAAAAAATCTCAGAAATCTGGAACAAACAGAGAATACCAAAAATTATTAGAGAAAAAGGTCAAGTAAATTATAAAGTTAAGCCTATCAAAATAACAGCAGATGTCTCAATACAAACTTTAAAGGCCAGGAGAGTTTAGAGTGAAGTTTTTCAAGCCTTAAAACAAAACAACTGCCAGTCCAAATTACTACATCAGCAAAGAGGATCTAAAGATATTCATGACCACCAAACCAGCATTAAAAAATTACTTGAGGGAATTCTAAATGGAGACACTGAGGGCAACATCACCAAAGAGTCCAAAGTAAAAGTGTGTCTAACTCAGAGAGTCGTTAAACAAAAGGAAGATAGAAAAAGGATAAAAAATGAACAAATAATAGAATGGCAGGAATCAGTAACTAACAGTCAATAATAACACTTGATGTAAATATCTTAAACACCTCAAATACACAACTTGGCAGATTGAATTAAAAAAAAAAAAAACCCAAACCCAACTAACTAATGCTGCCAACAAGAGATAAACCTCATGTACAAAGAAACATACAGGTTGAAACATATAGATTGAAAGAATATAGAAAAAAATAATTCATGCAACTGGAGTTCTGAAATAAGTAGGCATAGCTGTCTTAATTTCAGACAAACTGGACTTCTAGCCTAAACTGATCAGAAGAGATAAAGAAGATCATTACATATTGGTAAAAGGAATAATTCAACAGGAAGAGATAATAATTGTAAATATATATGGACTGAATGTTGGTGCACTCAATTTCATAAAACAAAAACTTCTTGAAATAGGATAAAAGGGAAAGTAAACACCAATATAATCATAGTGGATGACTTTGACATCAAACTCTCACAAATAGGTTAACCAAGTAAAAACTCAACAAAGAAATAATTTAAATTGAGCTATATCATTGAACTCTTGGACCTAACAGATATCTAAAGTGTTCTATCTATCAGTAGCAGAACACATATTCTCCTGAGCAGCCTGCAGAACTTCCTCCAAAACAAACCATATTGTAGGCCATGAAGTGTGTTGCTGTACTCCAACAACAAATCCACCAAGAAAGAAATGAGGAAAACAGTCCCATTCACAGTGGCTTCAAAAAAATTAAATTCCTAGGAATAAACCTATCCAAGAAGATGAAAGACTTCTCTAATAAAAACTATACTATTCTGGAGAGATTGACCAGAATATTAGAAAATGGAAAGACCTGTCTTGTTCCTGGATAAAATCAATATTGTTAAAATGAGCATATTGTCAAAAATAGATTTAATGCAACTCCAAATGAAATATCAACAATGTTCTTCTGAGAATTAGAAAAAAAAAGTCCTAAAATGTATATGGAACTAAAAGAACTGAGAATATCCAAAACAATCCTGAGCAAAAACAGCAAAGTAGACAATCTGTAAGGAGAAGAGAGGAGGGGGAAGTAAAAAGGATTTCGTGTGCATGTACTCCATGATGACTGTAATCATTACATACTGCAAACAGGTACTAACAAAAATTTTTAAATAAAATTGTTTTAGAGAAAAAAATAAATTTCACAGCGATCATGAAGATGATTTGGAAGATAAATCCTCTCATGATCATTAATGATTAATATCATTCAAATATGCACAATACAGTATATTTATATAATATGTAAACAAATAAATTTATAAAAAAAGGAGCAAAGTGGGCAGAATTACAATCCCAGATTTCATTTATCATATGGTGCTGGCACAAAAAACAGACATGTAGAGCAATGGAGTAGAATAGAAGGCACAGCAGCAACCCCATGCACCTTTAGCCATCTGATCTTTGACAAATAGGCTAAAAGCAAACATTGGAGAAAATAATGCCTCTTTAACAAATGGTGCTGGGAAGACTGGTTATCTACATGTGTGTATTTAGACCCATATCTCTCATCCTGTAGTAAAATAAAATAAAAATGGATCAAAGACCTAGATATAAAGATACAAACACTGAATCTGCTGGAAGATAAAATAGGTAAGATACTTGAAGACATAGGCATAGGCAAAGACTTCTTGAACAGAACCCTAATTGTACAAGAAATAATTTCAAGAATCAAAACCTGGGCAGCAAAAGAAGCAATCAGCAGAGTGACCAGAAAACTTACAAAATGGGAAGAGTTCTTTTGCTAACTACTCTTCTGGTAGGGGACTAATATCTAGAATATTCAAAGAATTTCAAAGCTTATGACCTCAAAAATAAAAGACCCAATCAAAAACTGGAAATTTTAAATGAATAGACAGTTTTCAAAAGAAGAAGTACAAATGGCCAGTAAGTATGTGAAAAAAGTGTTGAGCATCTTTGGTCATTAGGAAAATGCAAATCAAAATAACACTGAAATTACACCTAACTCCAGTGAGAATGGCTGTTATCAAGACTCTAAAAACAACAAATGCTGGTAAGGATGTGGGGAAAAAGGAACATTTCAACATTCATTGTGGAAATGTAAACCAATACAATCACTTTAAATATCAGTATGGAGATTCCTCAAAAAACTAAAAATAGAAATTCCAATTAGCTCATCTCTAGTTCTCCTGGGCATCTTCCCAAAAAGTTAAAGCCAGCATATTACAGTGATACATGCTGTCTTAGTTACTTTTCTCATTGCTGAAACAAAATGCCTGACACTCAAGATTAAGGAAAGAAAGGTTTATTTTTGCTCAAAATCTGTAGTGGTTTCAGTCCATAATCAGCTGGCTCCAAGGCAGGGCGGCATGGCAAAGGAGCTGCTGCAGAACAGGCAGGAGGCAGCAGAAGACACACAGCAGAAGAAGCAGCAAGTGACAAGATGCCCTAGCAGCCCTCTTTCTGACCCTTATATTCTGTCCAGGCTACATGCCTTAGGGTAGGTAGCACTTACTCCCAAGGAGGGCCTTTCCATTCTCCACTCCTGGAACTATGCCAAACCAGTCAGTGAACTAATTTAGTGATCACCCAACATTGATCCCAGCATCACATATTTAATCCTAGCACCATATACACTCTAAATCCAACCATGTCTGAAAAATCTCACCTATGATCACATGAGGCTTTGGGGAGACATCTAGACTCAAGTGATGACACAGGCATACCCATGTTTATAGCAGCACAATTAGCAATTGTTAAATTATGGAAACCATCTATATGCCCAAGAACAGATGAATAGGTAAGGAAAATGTGGTATGCATACAAAAGGGAGCATTACTCAGCCATAAAGGATAACTTTGAGTCATTTGTAGGAAAATGGGTGGCTTGTGTGACTAGTGTTAAGTGAAATAAATCAGAGACACAGAGTTGAATATGAGATGGTTTCTCTTTATAAGAAACCCAAAATATAATCTAAGAAGCAGCCGGGGATTTAGCGCAATGGTTCTGCCACGTGCCTCGTAAGTGCAAGGACTGGAATTCAAACCCTGGCACACACACACACACACACACACACACACACACAAAATCTAAAGAGCAAAATAAAGGAGAGACAGTAAGAAACAGAAACAGGGAATAGACTTTTTGGAGATAGGAAGGGGGATCTGGGAACAAAGGAAGAAAGGAAGGTTGGGGAAGAAGGAATCAAAATTGATCAACATATAATATGTATATGTATGTATTAACACCCCAAAATGAATGCATATAATTATTATGTAATTACTATGTATTACAAACACATAGAAATAAAAAATAAATTAAAAGAAAAAATGGCCACATACCACCACTCATTTTTTAGGTCTCAGAATGAATTCTCTTCCTTCCGAGAGCCTCTGTCTCCCTGGCAAATGTTCTCACAATGCTTTTTGCTTCTCCAGAAGGTAAGGGCCAAGCACTGAGAGATGGAGTCTTGCGATCCTTCAGCCCTCCAGTGAGGGCTCCTTCAGTATGCTGACTCCTGTCCACTCAGGGTGCAATCCCCAGTGTTGTGTCACACACAGAGTGGTGCTTCACAAGTGTTGCAGAAGGAATGTTGAACAAACTGTCCCTGGAAGTATTAGTGGACAATTTCTAACAAAACCTTCAGACCAAATGTGAACGTTCTCGATGAGGGGGTCTCCAATCCTTGGGTCATGAAACTGACCCGCCTGTAGCTTTCTAGGAAATGGGCCACACAGCAGGAGATGAACAGTAGGCAACAGAGTGAAGCTTCATCTGTATTTACAGACTGAGCTTCACCTCCTGTCAGACCAGTGGCAGCATTAGATTCTCACAGTATCTTGAATCTTATTGTGAAGTGTGCATGTGAGGAATTTTGGTTGCATGCTCCCTTAAATCATCCCCAAATCATCCCCACTTGCTCCGACAGGATCTGTGAAAAAAGGCTGAGGACTGTTGCTATAGATCTTTTGGGATATGAGATATATTTAACCATGCTTTCTGGCAGCCTGGTTTGTCTCTCTGGCACTGTTGACCATTTGCTCCTCAGTTGCTCCGGTCTGTCCTACCATCTTTGCACAGAGGTATGGTATACCCTCTTTGTTCTCTGCACACTGAGTCATTCATTGGCCAGCCTGGCACCGTGTCGCTGGAGATTTCCAGTCTGCCTCACTATGCTCACTTCTCCCTGCATAGCCTGGGGGCTACCCACTAAAAGACCCCATCCCTTTCTGTTTAAGCTGACCCCAGCCAACATGGATCTCAGTAAATTAACCCTAGCACCACCACTTGGGCTTGTGTTTTGCAGGCAGGTGCTTGAGTCCACAATAATCTGCTAATTGTCCACAACTTTCATGTGGTTTGGAGCAGGTGCAACCTATGCCCTTTTCTTTCTGTGCTCATATAAAAACCTTCTCGGAGACATGGTATTTTCACTGTAGAGTAGCAGAAAGAGCAGTGGGACCAGCTTTTTTTTTTTTAATTATTTTTTATTACCAGTGGTTTGACTTTGGGCAAATCATGCCCTCCCTAAGCCTCAGGTTCCTTATCTGTTAGCTAACAAACAGGAACTTCTCCAAGGATGTTGCAAGAACTAGACCAAGTAGTCGTGTAATTCTCTACCTAAATTTGTGAGACCTTCCCAGGTGGAAGATCCTCACCATTTCTTTTGATGATGAATAAGGCATGCGCTGTTTGAGAAGTGTGGGCTCTATCAAGAAAATGTAGCGGAGGTAGCTTGTAATATACAAACACAAGTAGATTAAAGACAGGGCTACTGCCTTCCTCCTCTTGGCTTCTCTCTTTATCCTTGTTCTTGTAGCCAAGCTGTCAGAGAAAGCTTGATTTTATTTCTGGGGAATGTTTGTTGTTTTAAGGATCTCTGCAGGAGATATCTCCTAGCTAAATTAACGGTTTACTGAATTTTTTTGTCAGTGCCCTGCAAATGCCCACAGCCCTCTTGAACAATCATAGCTGGCAGGCATCTATAGTATCCTGTATACTTCTGCCTAAGTTTAGAGGGGTTGTTGTATGTTCAACATCAATCAGCTATGTTTGTTTTCGATCTAATTATACAAGTTGTGAATTTTATTGTGATTATGTTTATTTGAACAAAATGAAAAATGATGCAATTAATGTGAAAATAATGAAAACAAAATTTTGTGAAGGCTAAGATGAATACCTTGAAAATACGAGTTGAAAGGTGATACTGAATTGAATTTGTTTGGTGTTTTTTTTTTTTTTTTTTTTTTTTT
>NW_022900950.1:34703438-34710618 GCF_012274545.1 Fukomys damarensis | reverse complement strand
TTTTTTTTTTTTTTTTTTGGTGGTACCAGGAATCAAACTCGGGACTGCGGCAAGGCAGGCAGCAGCACCATGGAGCTAAATCCCCGACTCATATAAGGAAGCAAGTTTTTGCAGAACCACTGAGCTAAATCCCCAGCCCGATACTGAATTGAGATGGGTGACGTGAAAGCATGGGAAAAATTACTTAAAAATCTCAAAGGATACTGCACCCATTGCTTTACAAATATTTCTATGTTCTCACTCTACTTAAAAAAAATGGAAATTGAAATCATATAGGCATTATAGAAGAAAATGCTGAACATCAGAATATCAATGAATGGATGTACATTTTATGCTGCAAATTGAAATAAAATGTTTATAAATGTGTGTGTCATTTTTAATGGCTCCTTCCCTTTAAAGATGTATATTTGTAAATTAACCCCATACCATTGGTCTTGATTTAGCTGGATGAAATGGATTTTGCTGTCGCTGGCTAATGTGTTCTAAGCAGACAGATTCATTCCCACCTCTTTTTTCCACTGCTTGTCTCTCTCATTTCATAATCCACTCCTTTAGCCTCTTAACAAAGTCATAGAGAATAAATATCAGTTCTGTGTTCAGAGCCTATGTTCTTTATACTTTTCTATATTGTCTCTGTTTGGAGTCATACAACATCTTATTTGGTTGTCTCTTGCTGTATTTGTTATTCATGCTGCTTAGAAGCCTTTCCCACCTCACGCCCTGAGGTGGTGTAAGTTCTCAAAGGAGAGAGGCAATTACAACCCAACAGGTACTGTAAAGGCATTTAAAGAATGCTGCTCATTCTGCAGTTACTGACATGGCTAACAACACAGGTAAAGATGCTGATGTTTAACCTCAGAAGCAGACAGAGAAGGCTTTCCCTTCCTTTCCAGTCTCTTAAGACCAACACACCATCATCATCACCATCACCATCTCACTGGATTCAGCATCCACCTGGGAGATGTCCAGGTATATAAACAGGGAGTTTAAATGACTTTCCCAAGGTCAAAGACAAATCTGTGACTATTAGCCAAGTCCATTTCATTTTCTAACAAGCCAACTGTTCTCCCAACCAAATTTAAGATTCACGATTCTCAGACATTTTTCTGGCATAAGGCACATGGTATGATAGATAGTGTTTCTATGTGAAATACCCTCTGATTCTGATGATACTTGAAAAATTAAAATTTTTGACCTATGGGGGCAGAGCCCACAAGTTATCCACCAAAAATGCTTTCTTGCCTTCCTTCCTCGGTTATAGAACTCCCAGCTTCTTTTACAACTAGATCTGGCCGTATGACTGAGTGCTGGCCAATAAGATGTGAGCAGAGTGAGCAGAAAGTCCTAGAAAATTTCATAAGGGATGCTGATCCAGCTGGAAGGAGGAACCTTTTGCCTAAACCCAACTGTTTGTAGGCCCCTGTTTGTACTTTCTGGAGTGCAGGTGGAAGGCAGGAATCCATTGTAGCATTTAATGACTGTGAAGATGGAGGCAAGAGCTAAGATAATGGGGCAGACACAGAGAAGATCTGGGTGTTTTGACAGGACAGCCACTGCACCAATGATTTGGGAGGTGGGAGTAGTATCATTTCACATGTGCCCATGACCTAGATCCAAATGCTATGACAAGGAGAGGAGGAACAAGGGGCTGTTTCTTTGGGCCTGTTGATGATTGGGACCAAAGAAAGCCAGTGTGGGGCATGAGGAACAGAATATCTCACAGACCTGGAGGGAGATATCCTCATTTACCCTGCCTCTGTCTAGTACCTGCCATATCCTAGTGAATGAGGGCCTGAGGCACCACAGGGCCTTTGAATACTCCAGGTTTGTACAGCTTTGGGGGCATCCTGGCCTACCCCTGCCCTATGTCCTCGGGAGGTCAGCAAGACTGCACAGGACTCCTGAGGGAGAGACAGTGGGGCCTTCCTGCTTCAAGCAGCACTGAGGGCAACAACATTAACCACAGAGCTCGAAGCAGAGGAAACTGGGGTGCTCAGGGTATCCCAGATCATTTAGGTAGGACATCTGACTGTGAGACTTGAGTTGTGACCTCAGTTGTACACTCAGGCTGGAGAACTTAGGGTCAAGTCACACAAGCAGGTGACACACACAGGTGATAGGGTGTCCAAAAAGGCTGTGTTATTTTAGGAGGAACCCATCCTCCACACTGGCTCCACCTGTCTGCTTCTTTCAGACTGACCTGCCATGGGGAAATTCAGACCATTGGTTCATTTCTTCTTTCTTCTCAACTTCAAGGATCAAATTTTCTGGAGAGCAGAGGTTAGAGGACTTTCCAGGCTAGAAGAGAAAGGAACAGATAAGGGTGGGAACCCATGATCACACTGACAGCAGGGAATGAGGACTGCCGGTTGGTTACATGGGTTTTCTGTGCTTGAACAAAATTCAAGCTGACTGAATCAGTTTGATAAAAAGAGCATTTTTCCCTAAGCTCTAACTCATATGTGATATTTTCCAGGTGAATGCTTTTCTGCAACCAGTCAACTTATTTTCTCTGTGGTTGTTTTTGATCTGCTGGCATCCTGGAAGAATCGCTACTGACATCCAGAATCCAATCAATGCATTCAGTTTTTATGAAACAGACATTTGGAGAAACATACAAGTCTTAAAGCTGGAATGAAAACATAGAGATAATAAAATCCCACCTATCATTTTATAGCACAACAGAAATGAATGTTAGGAGGTCACACGGCTTATTACGGTAAACTTGAGTGTGGAACCCAGGAAACCCTAACTCACAGTGATGAGACATTTTATTCTTCAATTTTATATCTAGATTCTCATTGACTCAGATATACTAGTAAAGGCTCAGGTTTATGTTTTCTGTGTAGTTTTATTGGAAGAAATTTAAGCTGTTTTCTGATGTACTTGCAGTCAAATTGGACAGAAAAATAAGCATAGTTTCGCCCTATGGTTTCCTTACACAGATCAAGGTCACCCATGAAGACTTTGCTCACCCCATTTGAAGCATCTTATAAATTATAGTATTCCACACTCCTTCTCCATGCCTTCTTCCTCATTTCTCTCCTCCTCCTCCTACCTCACCTTCCTGAGCGTCCTCCTCCCTGCATTTGCACTTGCAATCTGACCTCTTCCTAGGTCTGCCTTGGAATGTAACATTCAACTGGGGTTTTTTATTTCCATCAGCACATTTTCCATGATATTCTTTCCTTCCTCTCTTCCCACTTCTCCCTGAGCTTTTGTTTTTCAAATTAAGGAACTATCAAAATTAATGAACACATTTGCTCTATCTATGTGAAATGAATACTGAAATTACTGCATTTCTAAATTAGCCACATGTTCTGAATCTCCTGAGTGTTACCACAGTTGCTGCTTGATAACCTTGGGAACAAGATCACAGAGATGCAGGAGGTTTGGATGAGAGAGGAGCTTTTCCTGATCTGTGTTTGCCTGATTCCTTTATTTTCTATTTTGAACATGTGCAGGCCTCTAAGCCAGAGGCAGTGACTAGGTTACACTGTGTGATCAGTATTCTACAAGGCTGCCAAGGAAAAATCTAAGACACATGATTTTTCTGGCAGAGCAGGTGTTCTACTTTGAATTGTAACATAGCTGGTGAGCAATAGCTCATGAAATGACCTTCCTTTCCGTTCTTTAAAGGGCAAGCATTTCTTGGGAATCCATGTATTTCATGGAGTTCTAAATCAACACTGCATTGACAAGGGCCCCTCTCCAAATCTCTTGCTCTGACTTTGACTTTCACAGACTTGGGCACAAAGCTGATCATTTTTTTCCTTTTGTACTACAAGTTCAAATGCATCACTAAGCCGTGAGTGTGTGTGCTGCAGGCTGAATGTACAGGGCCTGTCCTTCTCAGACATGGGTTGAATGTGATTGCTGAGTCTCCTAGTATTCCAAGGCTGTAGACAACTGCCTTTTTGTTGGTCAGAATGAGGAAAATGCTGCTCAGCTCCTACCATCCCACAAGGTTAATACCCTCATTGTCCTGATTAATAACATGGGCTTGAGATGCAGGGAGCCCATGTTATTCCTGCATTGCCTGGGCTCTCTGGTCACACTTAGACTTTTTCAGGCTGTGCTTTCCATTCTATTGTTATTACCTGGAAGTTACAAAAGAAACACAGGTGAATTGGATGCACCTGCACCAACCTCAGCCCAGGTCTTCTCCTCCGTCACATCATCTGGCTTCTCCCTTCCTGCTGGGCACCCAGCAGGAGTTTCTCCTTCCAGAGTAGGGTGAGTAGGCATGCTCTGGGGATCTGTCAGAATTTCATAAGGGACCCTTGGGTGACTCCAAGATGAAGGAGTAAAAATATCCCAGGGGTTACTCTGCCCAAAGGTTCCTGGAAGAATAGAGACAAAGTAATAAATAATATGCACACAATGGAAGGTAACCTGTCTTCTAATCAGAGCAAAGCTCATTCCTAACCTCCCTTAAGTCTACTAGTGATGTTGCTTTATTCAAGCTAAGTTGTGTCCCTACAGTTCCATAAGAAACAATTTCAGAACAAGTGCCCCTGGAGACGGAAGCCTAGAATGTTCCCCACAAAATGTATCAAGGTGTTCATAGGTTACTCAATAAATATACTTAGAACTTGCAGGATAAATTCAAAATAGTTCCAGACCTACTTCAAGAAACATAAGCTACAGGACAAGATAACCGACTGCAACAAGTTTATAGTCTCTATGAGCAGGAGGTCAGACTATCCTGGTTACTCTGGCCCATACAAGCCAAGCCTTTGCCCAACATGCAGCTCTCCCACCAGTTCTGAATTGTCTCTACCAAGACATGATCCTCATGACTGGGCAATTCCTTACCAGACACTGCCTCAGTCCCACCAAGTTTTCCTAAGTTCAAATGTCTTCGCTTTGCTAATTTCAGGAGAAAATAAGCCACCTTTATTCTATGGACTGAATTATGTCTCCTCATTTCTATGTTGAAACCCGAACCTCCAGTGTGACTGTAGTTGGAAATAAGGTCAATAAGGAAGTGACTGAGATTAACTGAGGTTGTAAGAGCAGGGCCCTGATCCATTAGCATTATGGTTATTACAATAAAATACATCAGAGTGCACCCTATCCATCATGTGTGGACATAAGAAAGTGGCTATTTATGTCCAGGAAGAGAGCCCTCACCAGGTCCAACCTGCTGAGATCCTCACCTTGGACTTCTAGCCTCCAGAATAGACAGAAAATCTCTGTTAATTAAACTGCCCAATCTATGGCATTTGGTTATGGCATCCTGAGCAGCCCAACCCAGAGAAGTCATGGCTTCATGGAGGCCAGGTCCTTGACCCTGAACTGGGGCTGAGAGGGAGGCCGAGTGGGTGCTCCCTACCTATGTACACTCCATCCTTGGTCCACAGGCGCACTGTGCAATCAAGAGAAGATGACAGCAGAAAATTTTCTTCCTCTATCAGCTCCAGACTATGAGGTAAAAGGAGAAAAGAGAAACTTCCAGGCTGCTACTACATGAAAGAGACATTGGCTCAATATGTCAGCTCTAGTTTAACTTGGGCTGGAATATAGAAATCAGGTTCCTCTCCTGAATTCTTCTGGAAACCATTTTCCCTGCCTTCTGCCACACCACACTCCCTCCAAATGCCCCAACTTCAGCACCAAACATCAAATGAGAGATACTGGAAACCACCTTGTTGATGATCAGTCCCAGCAGAAGAAGATCAAGAGGCGAAGAACAATCTAGCAAGAGTTCAGGTCTCTCCCTTGGCATTGACTCCATTCAGCCCCAGCGAAATATCTTAAACCTACTAAGCTTCAAAACTTGTACTAAAATACGAGTTCAATTTGAGGAAAACCATAATCCATTTTTAAGAAAAAAACCGAAGATTTAAAATCTCTTCCTTTAGTACAGGTCTTGCTCTCATCAGGAACATAAATGAAATGCAGTTTTCCTCTTTTGACCAATTCACGGGGTTTTGAAAGAAGTGATTTGGGGGAATAATTATTTTCATTCTTTTACAAATACTTGAACAATAAAAATGATGGTACTCACGATGTCACTATGCTGACATGGGCCCTCCAGAAGGTCACATCTAAATAGAAAGGAAGCATGTCTGAGTAGGATGGGGAGTTAGCACACATGGTGACGTATGACTGTTCCTGCAGGGATGTGTGTGCACTGGATGCATGTCCAGCAGGCAGTGCCACAAGTCTTGCAGCATTAATTTCAGAAGTGATCACTGAATGCCCACTAGGACCATGTCCAAAGGCATATGAAACTGGAGCTGTGCAAGATACTTAATGCTATGATTCTCTTCCGTGCTTAGGGTCTGGTAAGCATGAAGAGAATGCAAGTAACCAAAAATGATTTTTAAAATAGCCTTGTAAAGGCTGCACTTCCTGTAATAGTTTGTATCATGACCCAGTTTGGTCTGAAGACCCATGGGTTAAAAGCTTGGCCTTCAATGTTGTGCTGTTGGGAGATGGTAGAAGATTTGAGAAGGGGAAGCTTGCTGGGAGGCATTAGGTCTTTGGGGACTGTAGCTTTGAAGGGGATTGTGGGACCCTGGTTTCAGTCTGTCTGTCTGTCTGTCTGTCTGTCCATCTGTCTCTTTCCTCCCTCCTTTACTCTCTCTCTCTCTCTCCCTTCTTTGCTGTGAGATGAATGGCTTTGCTCTCCCACATGTTCCTGCCATGATATGCTGCCACAGGCCCAAAGCGACAGGGTCAATTGGACTAAAAGCTCCAAAATTGTGAGCCAAACTCAACTTTTTCTCTTAATAAGTTGATCATCTCAGGTATTATAGATTCACATACTCCTAGTACCTAGAATAAAAACAAATACAAAGCACACCATTTTCATTTTTAAATTCTGATTTCTCTTCTTTGCAATTTAAACTTCTATGATTGTATAGGAAGTGGTGCATAAAGAGAAGTATGTGATTATTTACCTCTGAACTGGATTCCAGGAAGTATATCTGATGGAATATCATATGACAGTTTAAAAATGCAGTAAAGGGGGGCTGGGATTTATCTCAGTGATTCCACTGCCTGCCTTGTGAGCACAAGGTCCCGAGTTCGATCCCCAGTCCCCCCACAAAAATGAAATAAAGGCAAATATGCTTATTGGGAAAGTTGCCTAAGAGATACAAAGAAAAAATAAGTTCTGACTATTATGCATTTTCTTTGTGTGTTCATATATATTCATGTGAATATATTT
>NW_022900950.1:34686829-34703357 GCF_012274545.1 Fukomys damarensis | reverse complement strand
ATATGAAAACCTTCTGGAAGGAAATTCAAATTCATTAACAGATTTACTAGGAAATAAAAATGGAGTTTAGGGGTCTGGGGATGTAGCTCAGTGGTGCTGCACCTGCCTGGTAACTATAAGGTCCTGAGTTTGATTCCTGGTATCAAGAAAAAAAAAATGATGTTTAGGGAAATAGAAGTGGTCAGAAAAGCAACTTAATTTTCCAATACTTTCTACTGCTTTATTTTTTTTCTAAATGAGAAGTTTTATAGTTATAGAAAGGTTTTTAAATTTTAGACATATTTTTGTTACCACAAAAGCAATATATATGCAGGGAAATTTAAAAAGAGTGCTTTCTATAAGAGAAGAAAATAAATATGTAAATGTAACTTCATCTACAAAGAGAGAAAGCTATTTAAAACCTTCTTGTACATTTTTTTTAGACTTCCAGTCTTGCATGTAGTCCTTTGTTTTAACAAAGACAGAATCTTACTGTAATACTATTATATAATCTGCTGTTTTTTATTTAACCGTTTATCATAAATATTTGTCCCATGAATACATTTTCTTATACAACATCATTATTTAATGACTAAATAATATTCCAATATACTATACCATCATAAACATGTAGCTTGCTCTGCTTCCTCCCTCTTTCGTAAACAATATACTAGTGCACAATCATATAACTAAATCTCTGCAAACATGTACATTTATTACTTCTTTTAGCCAAACCCCTAGAAGCAGAATTGTCATTTAAAGCTTTAGCTACATACAATCAGGTAGCATACAGCAATTTACCCTCCATTCAGAAGTGTACGTGTGCCCACTTTTCTGCTGAATATTTTCATTAAAATATTTTCCTGTACATCTGCTTTGAAAGGATTTAAAGATAATCCCTCTTCACTGGTACATTTTAATTTTACAAGGCAGAATCTTGCACTAAAACCAAAGCTCTGCCTACCAGAGTGTTTAACAATGAAGAAATTCATGGCTTACTCTTGGGAGGCTGTAGCTCTGGTCCCCACAGTCCATACTCCTTGATGTCATAGATGTGCACAAAGCCTTGCTGATCAGCCAGGTAGACAAGGGCATCTCCTGCTGTCACCGCGATGCTGCTCACCTGGGCTTTTCCTCTGGACTGAGACACACATGGCAATCATGAAAGAAACATGCACACAGTGGCAAGTAAAATGCTAGGCTTTGTGGATGGTTAGAACTAGTCGATCTCCTGTGACTCTTCCAGTGAGTTAGAAATGCCACGAAGACAAATAATACTAAAAGCTTGGAGCCTGGTACAGTTGCTCTATTACTTAGTCAGTCTAGTGTGGAGAAACAAAACAAGGGCTGGGGATTTAGCTCAGTGGCACCATGCCTGCCTTGCAAGCACAAGGTTCGATCCCTGGCACCAAAAAAAAAAAAAGAAGAAGAAAGGAAGAAACAAAGAAAGAAAGAGAGAGAGAGAGAGAGAGAGAGAGAGAAAACAAAACAAAATGCCAAACCCATAGCTGGAAAGCTAACCAGTTGGCTGCCTAACTTACAGGAGTGAAATTTGCAAAAAGGCCAGTCACACCAAACAGCCTCCAGAAGGTAACGGAACCTGGAAGAGAGAGAAGCAGAAAGATGGGAATGTTTGCACTGAGTCCACCCAGGCTGAGGTTCTGAGCTAGTGCTGAGGCCACTGTGGCTTCACTACAGGGGTAAAGATCTTTTCTTTCTTTTCATTTGATTTACTGTGATCAGTTATAATTATCAGCATATACTGGGAAGGAGAGTCTTCCTGTTTGTGGGTTTTGGTTTCAGTAAGGCCTGCAGTTTTGGGGCTGGGACAATGAGGATGAACAATGGGGTGTCTCTCAATAGCAAGAGAAAAAACCCATACCTTGTGATCAAATGCCCTCGGCTCTGTGCCTTCCCCTGCCACAAGAACAGAACAGGTGGCTGTTTTTAATTTGCAATGTTACTTAAAATTCCAGAGCTTTTGAGCTGGACTTGGGTTGGGTTCTTTTGTTACACTGGAAGCTTGGAGGTCATGTTATCTGGCTCATGCCACTTAGCTAGTTCGTATCTTGTCTGGACCAGGGACTCTGTTCTCTAACCCTTAGTGGGCCCTCATTTCCTCCTCCATAAAATGAGCAGGCTCCAGCGCTGATCCCTGAGGTCCCTCTGCCAACTCTTCCTTACATGGTTCTTTGCTCCTCTTCAAAATTTTGGCTTCTTTGTCAAGTCGTCTGTGTGTGAAAGGTTGTGTTTGGTATTTATTTAACTTGATAGGCTATGTTCTCTGGTGTAAGACCTAAATTACAAGCCCATGCTAAATGACAAAGGGCCTATGAGACAGTGCTGTAATGCCCTCCCATTGTAGCCATAGCCCGACCTTTGTTCTAACCCTGGCCTAGGAATGTAAGGCAATCTTGTACTGTTTGAAGTCTGGATCCGAATTAACATGTAAGTTAATGGCTCTAGACAGAGAGACCCCAAGTTAATTGTCAAACTGTTTGCTCATCCGGAATGTCTTGGTAACCTTTGAAGCATCCTATAGGTGGTATCTGTTATTCATCAATATGTGACTGCCGAGTATGCCGCTGCTGACCACCAGCTCAAATCAGCAGACCTTTGTCCCCTGCCTGCAAGCCTAAATTGTTAACCCCCCTTTTTTACCCCCCTATAAAAAGGACCTCAGCCCCTGAGCTGGCGCCTCTCTGAGCCAGCTGCTTGGTTCTGAGAGCGCCGTCTGGCCAGACTAATAAAGGCCTATTTACTATCTAGCCTGGTGTATTCCTTCCTGGGTTTCTCATTCCTCCGTCGAGCTCCCGGAGCCTCGTTGGGCTGTAGGACCCAACATTGTGGAGGCCTTTTTGTCTGTAAACGTTCCGTGGAGTGGAAGTGAGACTTTGCATCTTAACTGGGTCTCACCCTCTTTTGGGGATTGCTGGTGGCCCATTTCACCTGCAAGTGGCCTGGGCACTCAGCCAACCCTCTGGGCAGGCAGGAGGGGAGCAGGGTGACTTGACCAGAAGTGAGATGGAGGTCCTTGCTCCTCACATCACTGCTATCCTCGAGGGCAGTGCTGAGGTCAGAGCATTGGGTGGGTGGGTAGTGGTGCTAGCCTGGGCTCTAAAGATAATAATTCCTTTGGGAAAATTGGAGGTAGCATGAGGTGAGCAGTGAAGCTTAGGGCCCAACTTGGGTCTAGAAGGAGGTTGTTTTAGAAATGAGGGGTGGTGGCTACCATGGGGCTTGGCCTCACCTCCAGGTCCATTGGCAACGAGGGAAGCAGCAGTTGTATCCAGCTTGGCTGCCCGGGTCTTCAGGAAGGCAAGGCAGGAAACACTTTGATCTGGGACCAAAAACAAAGGAGAAATCATGCAGCTCATAGCTCTCCTCTCTCTCTCTCTCTCTCTCTCTATCCTGATGGATGATGATAGACCAGAGGGAGGGGCTGAGAGATCTGAGACACCCAAGCAGGTGAACATTCAGGAGCTTAGCCCAGAACCCTCCAGACACTTCCCAAAGGGGGCCCTCTCTAAGAGCTCCTGGATTGGAACAGTATGATTTAGGGCCAGGGATTTAACTCAGTGGTGCCACACCTGCCTTGTAAGGGCAAGGTCCTGAGTTCAATCCCCAGCACCCCACCAAAAAAAGAAAAGGGAACAGTACAATTTATCTTTTATTTGTTTGTTTTGTTTTGTTTTTGTTTTTGTTTTTTGAGACAGGGTCTCACTATGTAGTTGAGACTGACCTGGAACTCACTATACAGCCCAAGCTGGTCTCGAACTCACAGTAATCCTCCTGCCTCAGCCTCCCGAGTGCTAGGATTACAGGCATGCGCCACCATGCCTGGCTTAGTACAATTTATCTTTAATTCACTGTTTTTTCTCCTAAATTCTGTGGGTTTTTTTTTGTACTGGGGATTGAACTAGTGAATAAACTTGGTACATTTTAGATGTACAATACATTTACATTCATCATCCGGATCTTGTACCTTTACATGATGTATCTTGGTTCTTATTTTTTTCCCATTCCCCTGCCCTCCCTTCAACCCCTTCACCCCTCCCTATTTGCAAAAGCTTTGTTTCCATTTATCTCTTATCTCATATTTTTTTCCTTTTCCTTCTTTCCTTCCCCTACCCCTCCCTAATTCACCTTTTAGAAAAGCACAAACTTTGACCTACATTGTGATGGATTATCACTCCTGCTGTCAGAAGAGAAGAGGGAAATTTAGACAATTTAAAAGATTTGTGTAAGATCATAAGATGTTCACTCCTTTCTTCACTCGTTTTTCATCTGTAACTAAGCATGTCTTAGGGACCAGGCATCACGTTGAGTTCAGAAGGAATAAGTGGAAGAAGAGACCTGAAGCAGACTAGTGAGAACTACCTCTAAAAATGAACAAATCACCACCAGCACACGCGGGAAGGGAGAGAAGGCTCTCCAGGGAGCTGCATTTACTGTGCACTCTTGAGAGGTGGAATGGATGGTGGATTGAGCAGATGTTGTAGGAAAGGCAAGTGTCAGCCGCAGATCTTCACAATGCAACCTCATCCAAAATAAATTCACCTAGTCCTGCTTCCTTGGTCTTCCCTCATTTACTAGGCTTCAGGTGCCATCAGCACAAGCCCCATGTCTATCCTTTTGCTCCTTGTCTCTAATTCTTGTAGAGTGCTTAGTGCAGAGCACTCAAATATTTGTTATTGAATAAAAATTATGTGCACCTACCTAGATTCAAACCTCGAGGGGCCACAAAGAACATTGTTACCTGGGTGCAGGGACTCTAGACAAAGAAATCTCCTCCTTTGATTCTCTTTGAGCAGAGGCCCCAGAGGCAACTATTCAGACTGGAGGGCTAATGGACAGTCATATGTAAATCAGATGTTATTATGCATCAAATATTTAAATATCTCTCAATATCCATATGTTGAAATACTAACCCTCAACAGAATGGTATTTGGAGATAAGGGGTTTGGAAGGTAATGAAGTCAGGCAGGTGGAACCTTCCCTCAGGCAAGGGAATAGCACCCCTATGAAAAGGAACTCAGAAAATTGTCTTGTTCTTTCCTCCATGTTGGGATACAAGAAGTCAGCAGTCTGTACTCTGGCAGAGAGCACTCAAAAGAACTATTCCATCCCGACACCCTAATCTCAGAAGTCCAGATTCCCAAATTGTGAGAAATAAATTTCTATCATTTATAAGTCATCCAGTTTATTGTATTTTGTGACTAGACTAAGATACAAATTCCATAAATTATAGAAGTGGTCTTGGAATTAAATACTGGAAGTTGTGCTTGCAGGTCTCATCACTGTGAGTTAATCATAGCACAGTTCTTACGTTGGCCTGACTATGAGTTCAGCATCACATTGTGCACTCGGGAATCATGGTGGACACAGCAGATTCAAGCCCTGCCTTCCACGGAGCATTAATTACAACCAGGACTGGCGACTTCATGGACATGCTCTATGAGCCAGGCACTAAGTAGGCACTTCCTCAACATGACCACGTGCTATGATCTCAATCCTGGGTAGGCTTAAAATGCTCTTAAATGTTCTCCTGCTCTTACAGGAGAACCTGCTCTTTAGGAAGAATCATAATGTGCCTAAGGCCATGCAACTATTAGTAGAGTGGATGAAACTGAAACCCTCATGTTTGCCCCCAAAGCCCATACTTTTAATAATATACTTTGTGATTGTTCTTAGGGAGCTGAGTCATCTAAAAGACAGATCATAGGGACACCAATATGGTAATGTGGCTCCTGCCAGACTCCTTGGCCTCAGTGTCCTTCTGATGCCTGGAAGCACTAATGGCGATATGGGATAACTGTAAATCACTGTTGGTTATTGGGCTCCTGGGTGTATTAGACTTGGGAGAACCAGGCAGGGAGATACAAAAGGGAAGACACAACAAGGATGAACTCCTTCACTTGCAGACACTCCCCTGGAGAGGCTGAAGAGGTACAGACAATGGGCATGCATACTGGCTCCCCACTTAGCCTTGTGGGGCCTGAGGGAATGTTTCACTTCCCTACTCCTTTATTTTCTTCATCTGTGATATGGACATCACCTACTTCACAGAGTTTTAAAGTGGATCAAATGAGACTCTATATGATTAGTGCTATGTAACCTTGCTAGGAAGGCTGATGGGATTTAATGAAACCAAAGAGCCTTGGCATAAAGTCACTCAACAAATGGCAACTGTTATAATGATTGTTACTTAATTATTGTTTCCACCACTCAGTTTCCTAATTTATGAAAATGAGTACAATAGTACCTCTCTCTCAGGCTCAATGGAAGCACTAAATGAGCAAAAAAATTTAAAGTATGTAGGAAAAATGACTGACATATAACAGATACTCAACAAACATCGTTATATTGTTTTCCAGGTAAAAACACCCTTGTCTTGGAGTAAGCTCACTAATTTTCTGGATTCTAGCTTGGTTGAAGGCTCTTGGTCTCTCTCTTTTATACTTATATTCTTTCTTTTTGATGTGGGGGAAGAAGTAACAATACTCCCTATGAGGAAAACTCAAGCTCAAATGTTAGAAAGTTGGAAGAAAGACTGCTTTCAGCTTATCTGATTTTGCCTTTCTAAACTGCCCCCTTCCCTGAGAATGACTTCCCTGGAAAAGCTGGTCAGGTGATTTGGTTTTCCAAATAGTATGGTGACTTCTTAACAAATCCGATGTAAAAATGAGCACTGTGCTTTGGATCAACCTTCAAGAAGAGCCAGCACTATTCTCTCCTGGAAAGGTGTGGATTTTCACATATTCCCATCTCATATGGCAATTCTGGCAAGGCAGAAGTACAAGCTATTGGTGACAATGGCTGGCTTTGCCTTACTGGAGCAGAAGAAGGTTTTCCCCAAACCACTGAATAGTTATTTAACTTTGAGCACTAAATGCTGCTGTAAATAGGAGTTTACACTAGAACTAAAGGTCAACATCACAATCTTGGCCAGGGACTTTATTTTCACTTTAATGGCAATAAAAACAAACCTTTAAGGAAATACATTTTTGAAAAACGTAGATACTCAGAAAGAGCTTCATAGAAACATCTCATAGATATATTGCAACATGAGGCCTTCTAAGGGTTTGCTGGCTGGCCCTTGGGGAATGCCCAACTGCCTGTATCTCCTCTATTCGGCTCTTGATAGAAGAGTGTCTGTAGTCTGTTGCTTTGGAAATATAGGTCCAGACTCTGAAGGTGGAGGGCAGCGGTAGGGAGAAAGCCCTCTTGGCTGGGAGTTCCAGCCAATTTTCCAATCTTGTACAATCAACAACGAAACTGATAGAAATCTGAATCCTCCATTTGTTTCCTGTGTTTATTAGCATTGAAGGGCAAGGGATTACCAGCCCTAAGCTCCAACGGTAGCACTGTGCCTGGCACATGTCAGGTGCTCATAAGTATCAATAAAAAAATGGACAAACCTCTAATCACTGGGTGTGGGAAAAACTTTTCAATATAATATGCAAGCTACAAAGACAGATCCATGTGGGAGCACGGTGAGTCATGGCTCATCAGAGGGAGCTAAGGATGAGGAAGGCATAGAAGCCTAAAGACTTTCAGTTGGATGAGGCACCAACAGGTGATGTCTAGGGCAGGGTATTTAGCACAGTGGCTCTGCTGCGTGCCTTGCAAATTGCTGGGAAAAACTTTTCAATATAATATGCAAGCTACAAAGACAGATCCATGTGGGAGCACGGTGAGTCATGGCTCATCAGAGGGAGCTAAGGATGAGGAAGGCATAGAAGCCTAAAGACTTTCAGTTGGATGAGGCACCAACAGGTGATGTCTAGGGCAGGGTATTTAGCACAGTGGCTCTGCTGCGTGCCTTGCAAATTGCAAGTGAAAGGTCCTCAGTTTGATCCCAGTATAAAAAAAAAAAAAGAGAGAGATAATGTGTGTTTAGGGGGAGCAGGCTTGCTAGCTGAGTACAGGAAACATATGATAAATGGTAATACAAAGCTGAGAAGCAAAAGTAAGAGTTGAGCCCCAAAAGGGGCTCGGTGGGTGGAGACATCATCTTGGTTGATGGTGGAGAAGCAAAGGGCTCCTGGAAGTCATGGGCTGTCCTGTGAGATGGGCTTCATTAGACGGGTGTTTGGGGATAAGAGCTGAGCTAGTCAATCACTTGAGCTCCCTTCCCTCTTTGAGAGTCTCCATCTGGCAAGGCAAACCTGAGAAGAGGCTAAGCCTTTCTAAGTTGGAAGTGGTCCAAAACTGAGACTCCTTCAACTTGCCAGGTTAGACCCTGTGCTGAGTGGTTTGGAGCTTGCTCTTAACCTACCTTTTCGAGGATCCGGGACATTCGAGGGGCTAGGAGTGTTTAGTTTGCAGCATACATGGCCTGAAATGACATTCCAGATGATAATCTCCCCATCATAACTGGAGGTGGCCAGAAGAAAGGGTGGGCATTGTACCACACAAAGGATATCCTCCTTGTGCCCATGGTTCTGAGAAAGAGGACAAAAGCTAAGAAATAAAACCCTAGATCACCCATACCTAACTTTATTTCCTTGATCCCTAAAACAGGTGTTCTGGAGAGGCTCCTCTTTCTATGGTTGCCCACATCAAAAGCTCACCTGGAACCTCCATGTATGGTCTGTCTTGAGGTCACACAAGAGGTGCTTTATCACCTAATAGGGCCTTACCTTTCCTAGGAAAGTACTATTTTCAGCAGCTTCCATACCTTACCATACTGTTGGCAAGCATATTATTGATGATTCACCTCACTAGCCTAAAATGTTGATGGAAATGGAACAACAGAACCCAAGAACTGGGCTAGGTCATTTGCTTTTCCAGTAGCCAGAGGTTTATATTCCAAGGTAAGGTGGATTGTAATTTAGTCTCTGCAGGGTTCCCATCTGTCCCACAAAGTGGATAACATGTATGTGCTATGAGGAATTGAAACCACTGCTGTCCTCTAAAGGAAGAGCTTTGGATACGAACTGTTAGGAACCTGTTGCTGCCATCACAGGCTGCATTTTCTTGGTTCTTCTTGTCTCTTAAAATGACCTCATGCTCTTATCTTTAGTTTCCCTCTCCCCAAGGCCACAGTGGTCCAGAGGAATTAAACCTGAGTTTCTGCAGGACAGAACCCATAAAAGGCAACCTGGCCTGTGATCGGTTAAAGGTAGCCTGCTCCTCATTAATAAGCAATAGCCCAGCCCCAAAACAATAAAAAGACCTTCCTTTCTTTGTTCCTCTCTCTCCTTCTCTCTCTTGTCTCTATTCTTTTCCCTCTCTCCTCTCTCCTTAACCTGCCTTCCCTAATAAAATCTCCTGTCGGACCTCTCAGTGTGTGGCCTAGTTGTTGAGAGTCACTGTGCCTCTACATGAACGCTTAAGAAAGATAAGAATTCAAAATGGATCAAAGACCAATGCTACAGAGTTCAGAGTCTCTCATGGCAGGGCAGTTACTATGTGAAGGGAAGTGGCTTCTCTTGGCTGTCATGAAGATATTCTTTCAAGCCTGCCCTCATGTACTTGCCACAGAGTGTCCTTGAGCACCTGTCCCTGATCACCTAAGATTCCCCTCCTGCTTGAACACTGCTGAGATGGTGACATTGTGAGTCTGCTGGAAAAGAAGGGGCCAATGGCCATCTTCCCAAGCTCCTGTGTTTCCAGATCCCACTCCCATGCCACCCCTCTGCAGTGTATGAACATTAGGACGGTTCCTCCTTTCATGGACCCTCTGCCTGCAGAATAAAGTACACATATCTATTATGGACTGAGTATTTCTGTCCCCCATCTCCAATTCACATTTTGAGGTTCTCACACCTGAGGTCATGATATTTGAGATAGGGTCTTTAGGGAGCCCTAGAGCCAGACAAGGTCATGAGGATGGGTCCCTATGTTGGGATTAGGGTCCAAATAAGAACAGGAAGAGACATGCAGTTCACTCTTGCTCTGTGATACAAGAAGGTGACCATCTAAAAGCTACACAAGCAGAACCTGACTTAGCTGGCACCCTGATCTCTCCTCGACTTCCAGCTGCCACAACTGTGAGAAATAAATTTGCTGCGTAAGCGGCCCAAACAGTGACATCATTTTAAGGCAGTCCAGGGGGACCAAGATAATACTTTAGTATATCATTCAAGCTCTAATTTTCCAGCCTCATCTCCCTCCTGTATCAGTGCACCTGCTTCTCAAATTCTTCCTGTCCCTTCCAAACACCATGCTTCTATTTATTCAAGCTTTGCTCACACTGCCTCTTTTCTCAGCTGGATTGCTATACCTTACCTTCCTCTTCTGGAGAAAAACTCTGGTAGTCTTTTAATAACATATGTGACATCAGAACAAAGTTAGTGGCTCTCATTTCTGTGCTCCTCCAGCATTTTCTACATTATAATATGGCCTATTTTATACACTATTATTTCATCTATACTGCATGGCTACTATTTCCTCAGTTGTTCATCTTCTTGCCATTCTATGAGATTCTGGAGGCCAGGAATCACATTTTATTCATGGCTGTGTCATCTGCACCTGTCCACTATGCAAGTGCTGGATAAACACATTGAGTGAGTAGGAGATTGAGGGACCATGAGGGAGCTCATACAAGATGTCTCTCACAGTGGGCATGACTTCTCTGGGTATTTTGTGTAAAACTTCACATTTTCATCGAACATCCACTAAACTACACACTTCTGAACAACACAGGCACTGTACCTGGTTTTGTTCATCCCTGTATCTTTAGTAAACAACACATACTTAGCTGGCCAGAGGCACTTAGCAAATGCTTGTTGAGTGAAAACATTTATTGGGCAACTATTATAAAGTCAAGCTTTGGCCTAGGTCTGTCTTCATGGAATTTGTATTCTAGCGAACTCTATCTTTTGTAATATTTACAGGGTATATAGGTGAATGGGGCAGTGGCACAGTGGGACTTGGCAGTTTTGCTTTCTTGACTTTGCTTTCTTTACCAGCTTGGCATCTAGATAATTTTCAGGAAGATCTTTAAGTCCTAGGAAGCTATGGAAAGTTGGGGGCATTAGTTAGTCCCAATAATAAGTATAAGCAGTCCCCTATTTTGGCCTCTTTTGGCCACAGGCTAGGCTTATGAATACAGAATTTGGCCCTCCAAAGAGAAGCCAGAAGTGAATACTTCCTTGAGGAAAATCACTCCCACACTTTGTCTTGAGCTGCCTTCATCACTTTAGGACTCCCAGTTGGAGTGTGGAGATGCATGGTCTCTGCTCCAGCTTAAACATGAGGTTATCTAAACCTCCTTCACAGAAAAGAAGGGATATCTGGACCTGAGTGTGCCTGGGCCTGGTAATAAATCCTGTCAAAGAAGAGATTCCTGAGACACTGTGACTACTCAAGGCAGGCCCAAGGAGATCCTCTTCATGTGCCACTGTGTGTTCTGAAGGCAAGACAGCAGACTAGGGCTTACCAGGTCATCCTGCCAGTGTGGCTGTGGCTTCCAGAAGTGATGAAAGTCATGCGGTGCATCCTGTATCCAAAGCCAAAGAGGACACGTTGTACAAGCAATAAAATGAGCTGCCAACTCACTCACAACTTCAGAGAGGAGGTGTTGGCACATTTCATAACCCTACCCTCACCCCACCAGTGATGCAGATTTTTGAAATGTCAAAGCAAATTCCCTTAGTGCCAGGGGGAATAAAAAGCAATCCACGCTTGACGTTTGGGTGATTGCATTTCAGCAAATCATATGTCAACTGACAAGCTCTCCTTGGATGGGCTGCATAGTTTTGCCTTCATAATAAAACCCATAGCTGTTGTGTGCACTAAAACCAAAGCCATCAGCCCAAGGAACCTATAATACCAAAGGACAAATTCAGTGCCAAGACTTCCCAGGTCATCATCTCTCGAATCATTCTGAGGATACAAAGCTTAGGCTATAAAACATAGTGCACTTTTGGATGCATAAAGAACTTGCAATGTTTAAAAACATCCAGAAATCTATGACCACCCAGCACAGCAAGCAGGGAAAATAAAATGCCTGGGAAGATTTTAAAACTTAGTTTTAGACAGCATTTTCAGTAATCCCCTTCCCCAACTCTTAAGCCATAACAAATAATTTTCTCTCTGTAGATCTGCTCATGGATGGCATTTCATTTCCTATTTCTGTTTAGAGAGGGACTAAGGCATCCAGACAGAGCAAGAAAGGGGCTGAAAGAATGAAGTAAAGGCTGGATAATTGAAAGGTTAATCTTCAGCCTGGAGTGCGCACATGTGCAGTATAACTAGGCAGCTTGGCATGCTGCTCAGGAGGAGGGACCACCACATGGGCAAAAGGGGAGAGGCAAGTGCAGAACTACAGGTGTTCCGCTCACAGTCTGGTTTGGATTCCCAGGGATGCCTTCTGTGGGTGGTCCCAACAGCATTTCTATCTAGCACTTCTGCCAATGGAAGGAAACATAGGGTGAAAACTGGGGGAAAAAAAGAAAGAGAAATACTGGAAGTGAACCTTTATATCAGAACTTGACTTGTACCAGATAGAAATGGCACTCCAAAATCTATTTTTAAAAGGAAGGTGCGCACATGCGCACAGGTGTATGTGTGTGTGTGTGTGTGTGTGTGTGTGTGTGTGTGTGTGTGTGTGTATTAGTCTCAAGGAGGGTTTTGAAATAGCATCATTTTGCACATTTCACTTACAAAATACACATTTATTCTTCTGTCCCATCCAACAGCTATAATACACCTAGGACAACAATAGAATTTTACATTTCAGTACTTAAGCTTTTCATCTGTTTAATTTTTTTCTGTGGAATTAATATTTAGTTTAGTTTAATACATGTGATAAATGAAGAGAACAAGAATATAAGCTCTTTTATTTCTTATGCAGAATGAGAGGGAGTGTGATTTGATAAGCTAGGGTCAATGTTTTAAATGGTACTTGAAGGATTAGGAGACAGAGCTATGATAGCCCACCACGTAGTATGTCACAGAGGCTCTGCCAAACAGCTGCCTTCGTGAGGATTACCTGATCCAGAGAGTATGGCAGAGCCACAGGGAAAGGGAATGTACAGAAATTGACCGAGCATGGCTTCAACCTTTCAGTGTTCACAAGGGAATTTACTGAGCTTTTGTCCTTTGATTTGTTGTGGTTGAATTTAATTGATTTAGGCTCCAATTTATTCCTTAATAAAGCATGTGGTGGGAAGCTACAGAATTTTCCACCTCTGTTTCTAAGTGATTGTCAAAACGTGCAGAGAACGGCTCCAATACTCTAGGCAGACCCTCCTTGCCTACATCACCACTAGGAGGTCACTGGGCTCCTCGGGAATGCTTTGACACATGTTCTTCTGGAAAATTCCCTGAGTCTTTTTCATACCTGCCCCCAGGACAAGCTTTGTGTTGAAAAATGAAACACACAACACCTCACTAAATCTAATTTCTCTCACAGGCGAGACTAATACAACTCACTTGTTTTGGTGCACTTCCAAGTAGGTGCAATCACAGAGTTCACTTTGTTTTGCATCTAGAAAGATAACATTGCCATTTATAGCAAACATTTTTTTTCTTGTTAGTTCTTGAATCAACACAGATGGGTAAATCTAACTGATATTAGGGGGAAGCACTATTTATCTTTCAGTTTTAAAACCACAGTTAAAAGTGTTTCGGGTCATGAAAGCACTGTTGATTTGGGGCACCCTCATTGCCTCGCAGTGCTGATTCTGCCCTGACTTGGCAGCCCCCCAGCGTTGTGGCACTTACTGCACAGAAAGCAAAGACAGAGATAGGAATTACAGGCTTGTGGCTTAAGCATATGATTTTGATCTTTTTGTCTTACTTTGACTTCATTTATCCCGCTCTGACATTGGAAAAATGTTTGCCTTCCATGTAGGACTTTTATAGGCCAGAAGCAGGGAAATTTAACCAAGAACAGACATAGTGAATGAAGGAATGAAGTGAACAGCCTGCGTTGGGGGTGGGTAACAAGAAACTCGCTTTCAGTTTGTTAATCTAGATTTTGATGAGTGTGAGTGCATCCCTGTGGATATCATGTATCAAGATCAAGGTGTCAGAGTCATTAGGTAATATGAAAGGCCAGAGAAAAAGAATGTGGGGCTGTTACACAAATCTTAGGTTCTCTCATTTGATTTGTTTTATGTTCACTATAAAGGCCTAAACTTGCACCAGCATTTTATGAGGACCACTTAGGAATATCCCAGCACAACTTGCCCTGTTTTAGGGTGTGCAGGCAATGTCCATTGTTGTAGCTCCATATTTTCAGACAGCCGTCTCTGCCTCCAGTAATTAATCTAGGAAACAGAATGTTCCATTGGGGTGACACAGCAGGCATGGACCTGCTGAATGACTGACAGCACTCTAAAGGTACATACCTTCTTCCACTGGAGTCAAAGGTCAGACAAGTGATCCCAGCATGGCCATGAGCCCCAGTGAATTCAGATACCTGTCTTCCTGTTTCAAAGTCCCATATTTTCACCATCTATACAAAAATGTTGAAAACTAGTGACCTAGAGATACTGTCAATTTAATTAAAGGGTGTTGGCATTTAGAAGTCTAGTTCCATAGCTAATACAGATAAAGCGTACCCTGAAAGCATAGATACTGAAACTACAAGATGCCTTACCTGTATGTATTCACTTCTAGGATTTCCACAACAATGCCAAAGAAGGGGTAGCTTCAACAATAGAAATGTACTGTTGCAGTCAGGAAGCTAGAGGCTCAAGATCAAGGTGTCAGTAGGGTTGATTTCTTTTGAAGCCTCTCTCCCTACCTTGTGGATGGTCACCTCCTCACTGTATCCTCATGTGGTCTTTCCTCTGTGCATAACCTTAAATTATGTGGTCTCTTTGTGTCCTAATCTCCTCTTACAAGGATACTAGTTAGAACAGATTAGTGACTCTAATGGTTTCATTTTAACTTAATCACTTCTTTAGAGGACCTACTCCAAAAGGGAAACCATGCACTCTGATGGTGGTGCAATTGCAAATTAAAACAGCTATTATGGAGAATAACATGGATCTTCCTTAGAAGATTTAAAATAGAACCACTGTATTATCCAGAGACTCCACTACTGGGTATATATTTAAAGGAAATGAAATCAATACATCAAAGAGACATCTATACTATGTTCATTGCAATGCTATTCTCAATTGCTGAGATATAGAATCAACCCAAGGGTTCATCAACTGATAAATGAATAAAATAAAGAAATGTATACACACATTCATGTGCATGCACACACACACATGAATGAAATACTATTCAGACATAAAAAGAATGAAATCCTGTGATTTGCAACAACATGGGTGGAACTGGAGAACATTATGTTCAGTGAAATAAGCCAGGCACAGAAAAACAGGTACCACATTATCTCATTCATATGTGGAATATAAAAAAGTTAATGTCATAGAAATTGAGGGTAGAATGGTGAGTTAATGTTTGCTGTGGAGAGTAGAAAAGATGGAGAGTTGGGGAGATTAATTGGTTACAGTTAGGAGCAAGAAGCTCTGGTGAGCTATTGCACAGTAGGGTGACAATAAATATAGATCAATAATGTACTGTACATTTCAAAAATCAAGAAAAAAGGATTTGAATGTTTCATTAGAAATACATGATAAATATTTGAGGAGATAGATCTATGTAACCTCATTTAAACAGTACACAATGTATATATGTATTAAAACAATGCACTGCTCCTACTAATATGTGTAATTTTGATGTTTTTGTATATTAGTTAAAAAAAGAGAAAGGTTCTGTCTCCTAATACTGTGACATTCTGAAGTCCTACGGGTCAGAGCTTCAACTCAGGAAACTGGGGTTATGCAGTTTAGCCCATAACAGTGAGAAGTTGAAATATTTCAAAAGCATAGGGCACCACTCTGACCATCTAGATGCAGAGACAGTAGATGTGGATTGAATTTTAAGCAGCAACATATCTTCACTAGCAGGGCAAAGATGAAAAGAATGATGACCTTTTTTTGGGATAGGTATTTCTTCTAAATTCTCAGCCTTAAGATGTTATTCAGTCTAACAAGCTCCAGCCTTGCAGTTACTTTCTTTCAGTCCTACCCCTTGAGATACCTTTGAATAAGGATCCTGCCTGAGAGAGTTGAGCATTCTCTTCCATGACTGGATGAGGTAAGAGTCCACTCCAAGAAGTGCTTCCTTTGGGGTAGGCTTTCTAAAGCCTGCATCCAAAGTCTGCTGACCAAGGATCTCTAAAACAATCTGAGAGGACTCACAAGAGGACTGTATCCTTTCTCAGCCCTGTTGTGGGCTGCATGTTTCTTCTAATTTGCTCCTTTGTAAAAGAGAAAACTCCACCGACTCAAGAGAAAGCTCTGGATCCCCAAGCCAAAAGCCAGAATGCACCTCTCACTGTTGTGCATTTCAAGTTACGGAGAGCAGATTTTCAGGGGTGCCCACTGTACTTCCTTCCTCCTGCAAGTTCAGTGTTTGTACAGAGGTCTACCACTCAGCTACATCCACCTGTCCTTCACAATATTGCAATAGAACCTTAGTGGTGTCAGTCATTTGCATATAACCTAGAGTTCTACAACGCATGGTGATATGTATTATAGTTGAAGATCAGATGGTTTTTTTTTTTTTTTTTTTT
>NW_022900950.1:34608170-34686602 GCF_012274545.1 Fukomys damarensis | reverse complement strand
TTTTTTTTTTTTTTTTTTTTTTTTGGTACCAGGGATCAAACTCAGGACCTGTGCTTGCAAGGCAGGCAGAGGCACCAATGAGGTAAATCCCTGGCCCCGAGGATCAGATTTTAATTGGATACCTATCAGCTGATGCTGAAGCTGATGCTGCCTAGGAAGAATAAAGCAGAGAGTGTGAGGCCTGCCTTTTGAGGCTTGGGGCTTCTATTAGATAATTAAGCAAATATACCTCCAAGGGGGAAAAAAAAAATCTTCAAAGAAAGTCATCCAGATACGAACAGACTAAAGTGGGCAATGAAAATTACTTCAGGGAAATATTTATAGAATTAAGAAAAGTCTAAATGTTCTATTTATGCTTTTTGTAGATACCTAACTTGCTATTAGTAGGGAGAATGTCACACCATAGTAGGGTTTCTTTAAAAACCTCATTGGCTTTATTTTGAGGGATGTCATCCACTCAAACATTATCCCAAATTAAATAAAAATAAAAATTTATCTTAAAATTAAATAAAAGCTCAACATTAAATTGAAAATGATTTAATAATATTTATAGTTTTCAAGCTCTGTTGATTAAAATTCATGTTATTCTTACAAAATGAACTCACATTAGATAATGTGTTCACATAAGTTGTAGCTGGTATGTAGTATGTTTTAAACATCTACTGACCGTTTATGAATTTTCATCATGCAGTTTTTAAGCATTTTCAGAGGCACCAAAAGTTGGTGGTCCTTAGCACTTCTATGGCATAACCAAATGAACAAAATGTGGTATCATGATATTCATTTGAATTTGAACTCTGAGGATCCTGGGCCATACTCTCTCCTCCACAAAAGTCAAGTGTGCAGTGTGGCTTGAATGTTCTGGAATGTGATGGTGATATTCCAAAGACTTCACATAGCACCATATCTACATAGTGGGCACTTACTGAAATCAATGTCACTCATTTAATGTTGGAGAGTTTTGCTGTGGGTTAAATATGAAGTGTTCACCAAAAACTTCAGTACTGAGGATTTGACTTCCCATTTGTTGTTCACAGGTGGGGCATAGAGGGGTGACTGGATCATGATGTTGCTAACTTCATCAATGGGCTAACAAGTGATGAGTTCACAGCTGAATGGAGTATTAATAGGAGGGGCTCAATTGGGAGAAAAATAAAAAGTTTTGACAGATCAAGAAGGAAAGTATAGAAGAAACACACATGCGGGTTCCAAGTGACTGCTTCCTTGTTGAAGGTGAAGCTCACCTCTGTGGTACAGTGCCACACTAATGTGGGGTGTTGATTGGGGTTGGTCAAAAAGAGAGTGAAACCTGCTTGAGTTGGGAAGGGAAGAAAACTTTCATTAGCAAATGGGATCTGAGTTGGACCTGGAAGGGTCTTCACGTGTGTGTGTGCGTGTGCGTGTGCATGTGTGTGTGTGTGTGTGTGTGTGTGTGTGTGTGTGTGTGAAAAGAGGAGGAGGCAGGAAAGTGTCTGAGGGGAGATGGGAAAAGTCTACACAGAGGAATGAGGAGGATGATGAGAAGGTAATACTCTTGGTTTCATAGGAGTGACCGGAGATTCTAATAACTATGGTACTTCCTTATGAGCATGGACCCCAAATATTCAGGCACTCACCTTCTTGGAGAGGCATGAGACTGATTCATCATGAAAATACTTTTGACCAGCATACTAGAGAATCTATTTTTTAAACACTTAATAAAATCCTGGCAATGAAACAGGGCAAGAACCTGTGTGAGGACAGTGGTGTCTCCCCAGGAGTAAGGTGGGAATGAAAGAGTGTGAAGATTGTGAAGCAGACTGTTGTGTGGCCTGGGGTGTGACTAAGGTTGTAACCCCTTAGCCTGGCAGGCCTGGCTCTGGGTTGAAGCAGGAAAGGAGGTGAAGCCACATGCCCTGGCTGCTCCACTGCTCCCCTGTGATGCTACCCAGGCCGGTGGCTCAGAAAATGATGAACTAATAAAGTCACACACTGCATAAAGATGCTTAAGTCAGGCATCCATTGCATGAACAATAGTGGGTCCATGAGATCATTATGAAGCTAGAACCATTTTATCTCCTAGTAGTGTCACAGCCATGTTACTATCCTAGTGCAACACATCACTCACACTTGTGGGATGACACTGGTGTACATGCACCTGCTATGCTGCCAGTGGGGTAAAAGTGTTGCACATGAAATTATGTGTATCATATAACACTTGATAATGATAATAAATGACTGTTACTGGTTTATAATCCATATTTTAATCATTATTTTAGGGTGTACTTCTATTTGTGGACAAATGCTTACTACAAAATAATATCCCACATTAAGCTGGCAGAGGCTTCAATATCTTATGTTCATTATTCTTTTGATTGCTTCTTGTCTCTTGTCCTTGATTTGATCTTGTGGTGTTTTATTCATCATTGTCCTTGGAGGAATAGGCCATGATAGGGGTATATATCTAATAGGCCTGAGTGTGTAGTAGGCTATACCATCCCAGTTTGTGTAAGTTATACTCTATAATGTTCACACAATGAAAACATAGTCAACAACCCCTTTTCCTCAGACTCTATCCCATTGTTAAGTGACACCTGACTTTATTAGGAGATTTGAGAACATTAATACATTATGAGTGTAGTTGAGATGTGTCTTCCCACTGCACAAGGGCAGAAGAAGATGGGATGTACATATTTTCCTTATTCAACAAACATCAATTATGTCACCCACCCATCCACAGTGGACTGAGCTGTGCCACTCATCAAGGCTGAACAGTGATCCCACAAGCCCCTGGTGAGGGGAAGGCTCTGTCCTTTATACTTAGAGCTGCCATACAAGAGAATCTCAGTGAGATAACATCACCAAGGTGGTCCTTCCACATAGCTCACACTACAAGCCGCTGGAGAGACTAGCTTCCTTCATCCTACTCTGTAGAAGAAAGTCCAAACAATTTGGAATAATTAACAGAGTAGACCAGAGCCTTCCATGATGTACTTCCAGGGACAGAATATCATCAGAAAATACTCCTCAGCTCTAACAGGAGGACAGAGAGGCTAAGGCCACACTCACAGGGATACCACTGGCAAAGGAGCAGGATTTGGTACTCACAGATGCTTCAGAGCAGCTGACCACATGCCTGAAGGCCGGGTTGTACTTGCAACACACCACAGGGTCTTGGTGGGAAAGCACCAGGTGGGGCTCTGGGGCAGGTCTTGTTCATGAAAAACAGACAGTGACAGACTGAGCTAACAGCATGACATGGATACCCAGAAGGGGTCTGTTCTGTGTGCTGACCTCCACAGTAGCTCATGGGGCAAGGCTCTGACTGCTTAGGTGTGCAATTTCTGATTGCTCTGATGCTCCTTGACAGAATAGCTAAGAGGATAGGCTTTGTGGTCTGGGACACTGCTTAAGTTGTTTAACTGCTCAAAATGCCAACTTTCTCATCTGTAAAACAGTAGTAATAATACCTACTTCAAAGGGTGGTTTTGAGGATTAAGTGAGAAACCATACAACACCAGCACAGAGCATCACATATATATAGCTGGTGAGCTTAGTGGCTGCTAAGAAAGAGAAGAGTTCACATCTTCTCTTCTGGGCAGAGAAACGATTCTGTGAAATTACATAATGGATCTTCTCCACAGTAATTTAGATCTTCCCCAAAACAAACACAAATGAAGTAGCTCAGGACTTCCTTCCATATCAGTACTTCCTGCTCCCAGCAGAGACAAGAACAGTCAGATCCTGGGAGGCCTTGTGAGGTGACTCCCATGTGTGCTCAGGTGTAAAGTGCACACCTGAGAAAACCGAGCCTTGTCCCATGAGCTACTGTGGGAGGTCAGAACACACAGACTTTAGGGTTAAGTAACCCAACCCCATTGGGATAATTTCTTGATCTGCATAACGGATTCCTCATGGAAATTTTCTGAGGAGTAAGGGAGGGACACATAAATGTCTGAAGGAGCTCAGCATGTGGTGGATGCTTAATACAGAATGTTGGTCTTGGTGCTGTGGCTCTGTCACCTTTCTCTACTGTTCCTCTGCTGAGTAGCCCTAAGGCTCAGCTACAGGAGGACAACTGAGCCTCTGACAGGTCTGAAGTGTGGATGCCCAGAAGCCTCCTTGAGAAAGAGCAGGTTTTGACATAGGGATGTTGAGAAGTTCTCTATGAACTATCCCTGGGCTTTGAAAAGTAAAGGCAGAGTATGGCCTAGGTGGGAGGGGGAAGGAGAGCCATAGAGAATCCGGGCCAAAGGAAAAGTTTAGGGCACGGTTGGTTATCAGCCTCATTACCCTTTTCCAACCTTGGGAAGAAAGAGCTGAGCTCCCTACTTCACAGAGGAGCATTAAATAACTCAACCCAGGTCACATAGCTCCTGACTGACAGAAGGGATGAGAAGTAGGCTGGGATAGGGAGACATTTTCTGGCACTTAAGTGTTGGCACTAGAGATTGAGGTTGAATTTGCCATGAAGTGGAATTTCAATCACTTTGCTCCAAAAGAAATCAATCAAGCAGGCTGTTTGTTTTACACAATGCTATCATGTAGAACAAACAGCAGTTTGATTGACTGAAGCTTCTGTTTTCAGCTGGTTGTTTTGGCATCTTGAGTGAGGAGCCTGATTGTTTCTGAGCCTGGCCAGCAATCATGTGTCAGTCACTCTGCCTGGGTTTCCCTGTTTCACACAAGCCTCAGAAAGCAAATTAGGAAGGGTGTGGACAGCCACCAGCCAGCACCTCACATTCTAGAGTTCTCCATGAAATTCTGATGTATGAAAAAGGATCCCTTTATTATAAGGTTAATTCTTGACCTATGATTTGACTGAAGAGTACAACAAATATATTTGAAACCCCTCCTATGCCTATATTTACAAACTAAGAAGACACATCCTTGGGGCCATCCTTATGATCTCTGATTCAGAAAACCCAGTTGCCATTACGAGACAGATAGGATTTGAAACGTGAACTGTGATATTCACTTGTAAAAGCTTTCCTTGGATCCTGTTTACTGACTTTGGATTTGTAGTATTGCTGAACACCAAGGGGAAAGGCTGCTGATGGGGAAGGAGGAGTGAGTTTATGTTGATACAAAAGAGAGGGATAATGGGGAAATAAGAGAGAGCTATATTTGCAACATGAGCTGCTTTATTGATATCTGCTTTGGGAATATAGAGAGTCTTTTGGTTCTCAAAGCACAGGAGAGGCACCCTGCTACCTTGCCAGCTGGTAAGCCTTCTCTGAAAGCCTGAGAGAAGGATTAAGACTTACCTCACAGACATTCACCTCTTAGGAGTGTCTGTGGGAACCCTTCTTTATAGGCTCTGGAGAAGTGAGGCCAGAAAATGTGCCATTTATTGTAAGATTTTTTTCTTTTTAAATTTAAGGCTTCCTCTCCCCTTTGATGTCTTGGAAAATTTTGGTGTTTCAGTGACAGGGACAGTTGCATGGAGGATGTGAAGAACACCCAGACACAGGGGAACTCATCCCAGCTCTGCTCCAGTACTGCCCTAGGACAGTGCATTCCTTTCTTTAGGCCACTGCTTGCTCATCTGTAAACCTTCAGGATTGGACTTTTGGGACTTTTTGGTACCTGGGGGACAGAACTTAAAACTCTTTAGTAAGACTTGTCAGTCTCAGCCTAGGCAGGGCAGAGAAGGACACATGAAGCTGATTAATACTCAGTGCTAAATGGTCTCTCTGAGAACAGAAGGGTAAGCAGGTATTTCTTTCCTTTTAGAGGACATCATGGCATCATGGCTTGGTAAAGGAGTGCCAAAGAAACCACTGTGCATTTATGTGCAGAGGGGTCAAGGAGACTTGGGTCTCTAAGCATAAAAACTCCTGGACACAGAGGCCCTGGGCAGGAGATGCATGTGCCATCCATATCTGTCCATCCTGCTTTACATGTCTGAGAAATGTGGCATAACAGAGGTGGCACAACAGAGGTATTACCAGCCCCAGCTGAGAGCTCTCTCTGCTCAGCTGTACTGGTTAGGTTGATACCTTTGGACAGCATAAGCAGCATCCACATAGTACATTTTGGAGAAGTTTATTCCAGGGTAAGGCTGGTGAATAGACGAGGCCTAAGAAGTTGATGAGATCGACTATAGACTTTTGGATAGTATAGGAAGATGGTGCTGGAGTAACTAATAAAAAAACATTAAAGACAGCTACCCAAATATAAGCTGCAAGCTAGAGCCACACGATCTGTGCACAAAGGTCCCAACTGTACAGCATGAAGGAGAAGGTAGGTAACAGCTACAGTGGGCTCTACAGAACCTTCTAGAATGCTGAGTATGTAGAACCAAGGGGACAGACAGCTTAATACCTTAGTCGCAGGTGCAGGAGAGCCACAGCATTAGTGGCCACACACAGAGCTTGGGGTTCTGGGAGGTAGAGGCAGGCTGTGAGATCCCCTTTAATGCCACTAACTTTGGAAGAAGCTGTGAACAAGCAGCTATAGGTTTCCAGGTCCCAGATCTGTGGAGGAAACGGGACAAATAGTAAGTGTTGAACATGATGGGCTGGGTTTTCCAAGCTGCTGTCTCTTGTGAGCTCTGGTTTGGCTTGATCAGATTTAAACACTGCCACATATCAACCCACCAAAAGGAAACAATTTAAAATGGGTTCCTTTTGCTTTGTGTGTAAAGGAGGCAGGGAATGCAGCCTGATATTACTATACCATATTGAAGCTGACCCAAGAGAGGAGATACCTGTAGGCATGTAACTCTGGGACTATGATTTATACCCCCCCCAAGGAAATGAGTGATCACACCTGTTCCCATAGATCCAACTTTCACAATGGAGCTGACACAGTGAATCTGATCTGTGGTACAGAACTGACTTTGTCTCCATTCCTAATGCAGGTCCTCAAGACAAGTGGCTAGACAGATATTTAGAAGACACAGGAAACAAAGTTCAGGGTGGCTGTTGGTTGGGGACATGCTGGTCCAGAGGCCACCTGCCTGGGTTGGAATCCCAATGCTAACACATAAACGCTGTGTGGTCTTGGACAAGTTCCTATCCTCTCTTTCCCTCAGTTTCTTCATTTATAAAATGAGAAAAATAATATTCCTGCCTTCCTTATAGAATTGTCTTAAGAAATTTTAAAAATTAGTAAAAAAGATACCTAGAGTAGTGTTTAGATCACAGTAATTGTGTACAGGTTATAATGATAATGTCATTGTCAATCACTTACCCTGACATGGTTCTTGTATTACCTTAGCATTGTGTGACCTGGTGAGGGCTGCAAGGAACAGGCAGGAGCAGTTGGGCCAAGCACACAACTGAAGTGTCACGGTGGTCATGAGGACAGCGTGTCCAGTGAGCTCACATGCACAAAACATCATGTTAACTGCTTTACACACATTACTTCACTCACTCTTTGTTTTAGGTTGAATTCTCCCCACCCCAACTAATATGTTGAATAATCCCAGTATCTCAGAAGGGGGCTTTATTTGGAAATAGGGTCATTGCAGATATAATTAGTAAAGACGAGGCTGGACTAGAGTAGACTGGGCCCCTAAGCCAGAGTGACTAATGTCCTTTTAAGAAGAGGAAATTTGGAGGTAGATACACAGGAGAATGCCATGTGAAGATGAAGGCAGAGACTAAGGTAATGCATCGACAAAGCGAAGAATGCCACAGTTTGACAGCACCCTATCAGAAGCAAGGCAAGAGCCCTGAAGCTCACAGTCTCAGCACTCATGAGGAATCAACCTGCTGACACCCTGATCTCAGACTTCCAGCCTCCAGAATTTTGAGGCAATACCTTTCTACTGTTAAACTCACCCAGTGTATGGTATATTATGGCAGTCTGTTAGCTTCCTACCATATAAATACCTGTGAAAATCAATTTGTAAGCAGAAAAAATTCATTTTGGCTCACAGTTTCAGAGGTTCCAATCCATGATTAGTTGGGAAGTTGCTGTGAGACATGATTGGCGGCACATCATAGCAGAAGCATCATCATGGCCAAGCAAAAGAAAGGAAGGAGGGGCTGGCATCCCACAATCCCTTTTGAGGGCATGCCTCCAATGACTTAAAGGTTCCACACCTCCTGGAACACCAGGCTAGATACTAAGCCTTCAACACTTGCACTACTGAGGGATACCAAATATCTCTATAGCATAGCCCTATCAAAGTGATGGCCTCTTAAGCCAACTTTGGGAGGCAGGCATTATTTATGAGTCTAAGTGAAGTTAAATAACTTGCCCAAGTTGACAGAGTTACCATAGAAAGCAAGTCAGGAGTCAATCTCAGGCCTATCTTCCTCTAGAGCAGAAACGATGGGAGTAGGTGGGATGGGCTTTGATAGGGCTTCTTCCCCTTCATGGAGTCTACAGGAAACAAATCCGCTCTAATGAAATTTGAAATCTTGGCCTCTTAAACCAGACTCTAATATGCTTTATTTATACTTTTTATTTCTCCTTAGCTCTTCTTAGCAGTTAGCAAATTGATAGTGAGATTTCTAGCTTGCCTTTTATTTGTGCTTTTAGGCATGGAATTAAAGGGGCAGTTTTGCCTCTTGGGAGGTCAGCGTGGGGGCCACAGTAGTAGCTCAAGTAAAATAATCCCATAGAGAAGGAAATCCTGAGAACTGTCTATTCAAGGGATTTTTTCTTTCCTTTCTATGATGTTGATTTGTTAGAAGTTGCTCATTTTCCTGGACAGAAAGGTAACATATACAACTGTTATCAGTTACATTTCCACAGGAATCCATTTATGTGTTGATTTCTTCTCAGTTTTATGGTTTGGCTATATGTCCCCCAAAAGGCTCATTGTGTTGAAGGTTTGGTTGCTGATGAGCTTTTTGGAAGTGATTGGATCATGAGGTCTCTGATTTCATTAAGTGAATTAGTTAATAGATGAGACCATAATTTGATGGCATTATTAGAAAGTGATGGACATAGGAGGTGGTTCTTACTTGAAAGGACCGGATCAGGGAGATGTGAACTTGGGGATTATATCTTGTTCCCAGCTCCTTCTGCTCTGCTTCTCACTCTCTTTCTTCTTCCAGCCACCATGAGGTGTTCAGCTTTGCTCTGCCATATTCTGCCTCACCACAAGCCTAAAAACAATGGAGTCATCTAACTATGGACTAAACTCTCTGAAACTGTGAGCCAAAATACATGTTTTTTCTTTCCTTTAAGTTGTTTTCTTCAAGTAGTTTATCAAAGCAACGAAAAGCTAACACATACTGTATGATATAGGTGCTATGGTTTGAATGTGTCCCCCAAAGTTCATGTTACAAACTTAATACCCCAATTTATATGTTAATGATATCTGGAGTCATAGCCTTTGGAAAGAAATGCGATCATAAGGGTGGAGGCCCCATGAGGGAATTAGTAGCTCGATTAGAAAGGTAACCCAAGCCAGCATGCTTGCCATACCTCACCATATGATGCCCTCCTCCATGTTATGAAGCAGCATGAAATCCTCACCAGATGCCTAATGCCATGCTCTTGAACTTGGCATTAGGTTACTGAGGAGAAAGGATTTTGATGAGGAGCAGGAGCATACAGCTAATCCTGGTGTCTGGGAAGAGTGATCCCATTAAAATGCTGTGCAGGGGTGCTGCTAAGATCCAAGAGGAAAAAAGTGGGGTGATAATCCTCATACTGAAGTTGAGGTTGATTCACCAAATTGACCTCAAATCTCCCAAATACAAAGTTACCACAAACTGGGTGTCACTGATACACTGTACAGCATCCTCTTTTTCTCTCTCTCTAAGTAGTTGCTCTCTGACTTTAGGAAATAGGCATAGGGCTCACATCTGGCCAATCTGTGTCCTTCCCTCAGATTTTTCTGGCTGGAGCTGGTGGTGCAAATGGAGCTGGGATGTGAGCTCAGAGCTACGGGTTTCTATATTCCCTACAATTTGGAAAGAGAAACACTTTCTGCAGTGGGAGCTGATGAGGCCAATGTGTACCGAGGAGCAGAAGTGAGAAGCCCAGGAAGAAAGATCCAGCTCTGAATGCATCTGCCCTTGAGAATGCCTGTCCAATGACATAATTTCTGTAACCATCAAATTTCATTTCATAACTTTACCTATTTGAGTTGGAGTTCTGTCTCCTAGGCTTACAAAGTCTTACATGGTTTATGTATTGCCTTTAATGAACACAGCTATCTTACAAAGTGGATCTCTCTCTCATTTTAGAGAAGAGTAAACCATTGTCCAAAAGAATTAAGTTGTTTAATTCAGCATCCAAGGCCATCTAGCTTGTGGTAATTTCAGAGTTTATAGTTAAAGTTGTATGTCTCCAAACTTTCTGTACCCCTTCCTCAAAATCTGTGCTTCTCCATACAGTTGTTTTTTGGTAAGTGGCTGCCAAAGTAAACATTTTCCAGTTTCTCAGTCATCTAGGGTAGTCATGAACTTAGCAATAGGACTGGGGGGAAGTGATGTGTGTCATTTCTGGCTAAAACTTTTGAGACACAAGTGTGCCTTCCCTGTTCTCACTCTTCTTACATGTGGATGAAGAGGACTCTGGAACTAAAGGAAGGTAATATAGATCCTCCAGCTAGAGAAAGCCTGGAAAAGGGGAGGGAAAGCTCCCACTCACCAGATTACTGGCACTGTTGACAGAAATACATTTTTATTGTTTTAGCCCTTGAAAACATGGAGGTTGTTATTATTATTATTATTATTATTATTATTATTATTATTATTATTATTACTATCATTATTATTATGGCAAACCTTCCATGAACTAGTACACATGCTATCTTCCTTCCAAGAAATAATTTTCCTTCCATCCTAATTCCAGTCAATACAAAGCAGCCCACTCTATGGTTTTCAATGTTAAGTTTACAAAAATAACAAGTGAAAAAGAGAATCTGAATCTGTCACTTTACTCTCCTTTACAGAAAGCCAGAAACCAGCAGACTCTTGAAATGTTTTGTGTGTCCCCATGATTTGAAGGAGTAAAATATTTGGGCTGAAAATCAATTTGAAGAATGAGGACTATCTGATCAAGCATGCTAGAAATCTAGCTGTTTGGCTCCTAGTTGATTAGTTTTTATTTGATAGGAATAATATATTCTAAAATAACTCACACACCATATTTCCGAGATAGGATTTCAATATATTTTAAACACACATTGGGAAGTGATTCAATATGCCTGAATCATCACAGGCAAGATGCTAATCTTGTAATCATGAGTTTAGATTGGAAGAAAATAGAGAGGCACTAGGAAAAGAAAAAGGATAGAAGACGTGTCCCCACACACAGGATTATGATTATTTCAGGGCAGCAAGTGTTGAATAAAAAAAAATCATTAAAATATGAAGTCACCAACTTAGTGAGTTTGGATGAATTTGATTTTAAACATAATCAAAATCAAAGTTTATAAAACTTACAATTTTAATCAAGTTTGCACAGAGGAGTGAACTGTGTTTGGGACCTGGCTATATCACTAACTGTGATTTTAATACCTGGTTTTATATAAAATATCTTCATCATCACCATGAGATGGATTCCAAGCTTACTACACAGAAGTCACATTGGACCACATGAAGGAAAATTCCAGCATATCACAGTGTCCTGGTAGTCAGTATTTGAAGGTTCTTTTTTTTCTGCTCTACCCACTCTCATTGAGTACATGCTTTAAAATTTCACGTAAATGCTAATGACTCCCAAATTCATATCTGTCACCCTAGCATGTTCCCTGAATTTAGGATGACGCCAATACATTCACACTGAGCCCCTTGGTCTTATGCCCTTCCATATTCCCCATCCCAGTTTTTCGCTCAAATTTCAAACCTTGATATCACTTTTAACTCTTCTTTGACTCACCATCTCAAAAAACAGACTTATTGATATATAATTCACATACTACAAAATGCAAGTTTTTTTTTTGTTTGGTACCAGGAATTGAACTCAGGTTCTTGCACTTGCAAGGCAGGCCACCGAACCCCTGAGCTAAATCCCCAGCCCAAAATGCAAGTTTTTAATGCATGCTGTCTTTAGCAATCCACAAAGCTGCACAACCATCACCACTACCCAATTTCAGAGCCTTTTCCCTTCCCACAGCCCAATCTTGCCAAGCCCAGTATCCATTAGCAGTCATTCCTTCCTGACATCTCACCACCAATCCTGTGGCAACTAAACTACTTTCTGTCACTATGGTGTGGTCTCTTCCAGACATCTCATATAAATAGAATAATAAAATACATGGCTTTTTGTGGCTGTCTTTCACGTAGCATAATGTTTGCAAGATCCATCTATGTTGTAACACAGATCTCAAGTAGTGTCCATTATACAGATACACCACAATATGCTCACCTATTTACTAGCCGATGAACACTTGAGTTAGTTTTGCTTTTTGGCTATTATAAATGATGCTGCTATGAGCATACATGTATATATATTTTGGTGAATGTATATTTTTCAATTCCCTTGGGTATATTCCTGGGAATGGAATTGCCAGATCATATGGTAACTCTATGTTTAACATTTAACAACTGCCAAAATGTTTTCCAACATAGCCATACCATTTAATCTACTAGTAAGATTCCAATTTTTTCTCATCTTTTCAACATTTATTTATTTATTTATATCTTTCCATTCTAGCTATCCTAATGTGTATGAAGCAGTACTTTATGGTGATGTGGGTTTGCATTTCCGTGTGACTGATGATGTTTAACATCTTGTCATCTTCTTATTGATTTTTTTTTTTTTTTTTGATACCAGGGATAGAACTCAGGATCTTGCACTTGCAAGGCAGGTGGTGGTGGCACCACTGAGCTAAATCCCCAGCCCCTTATTGAACATTTTTAAGAAATGCTTGTTCAAATCCTTTGCCAATTTTAAAATTGAGCTATTTTTATTGCTGAGCATTAAGAATTCCTTATAATTCAAGGCAAGCTCCTTATTAGATAATTTGCAATATTTTCTCTTGTTATGTAGGCTCTCTGTTCATTTTATTAGTGTTGTCTTTTGAAGCATATATATTTTTAGTTTTGATGAAGTCTTATTTATCTATTTATTTGTCTTTGTGCTTTTTTGTTCCATATGTAAAATCGTTGCTTAATCTGAGGTCTTTATTCCTGAAAAACTTCTGAGTTTTATAGCTTAGAATTTATACTTAGATTTATAATTTTACAGTTAATTTTATAATTTATAGTTAATTTTTATAGATGGTGTGAGATAGTAATCAAGATTCCTTGTTTCTTATGTGGGTTGTCAGGTAATCCAGCAGAATTTATTGAATATATTATCCTTCCCCATAGAATAGCCTTGCATTCTTGTCAAAAGTCAAATGTCTGTAAATGTGAGGGTTTATTTCTTTATTATCATCTATTTCCAATTCTCCATAGTTCTAAGTGTCTGTATCTATGCCATTATTATATTGTATTTGTAGTTTTGCAGTAAGTTTTGAAATTGGGAAATACAGACTCTTCAATTTTATTCTTCTGTTGCAAGATTGTTTTAGCTGTTCTGAGTCCCTTGTATTGCTGTATGAATCTCAGTATCAAGTTTTCAAGTTTTGGAAAAAAAGGCAACTGAGGTTTTCACAGAGATTGTATTGAATGTGTAGGCCAATCTGTAAAGCAGTGGTATCTTAGCATTAAATCTTCCAAACCATGAAATAGGCCATTGTTCTATTTATTTATTACTTCTTTGTAATTTTTTTAACAGTGTTTTCTAGTTTTCAGAGCATAATTTTTGTGTTTTAACTTCAGTATCTATTGAGATAATGGTACGCTTTTTGTCTTTTATTCTGTTAATATGGTTTACTAAATTGATTTTCATGTTGAACCACCTTCCATTACTGGTATAGATTCTACTTGGTCATATTGCAAAGTTCTTTTTATATGTTGCTGGATTCAATTTGCTAGTATTTTGTTGAGGATTTTTGCATTCATATTCATGAAACCTTGGTCTAGAGTTTCTTTTCTTGAAATATCTTTATCTGTGTTTATTATCAGGGTTTCTAGGCTCACAGAATGAGTTGGGAAGGGTCACTCCCACCAAAGTTTGTGAAGGATTGGTGTTAATTCATTTAAGTTTTTGATAGAATTCACCCATGATGATGTCTGAGCCTGGCTTTTGTTTCTGTGACTTTTTTTTTTCAGAACTTAGATTAAACCTAGGGCCTTTGCACTAAGCTGTATCCCTAATTCTTTACATTTTTTGTTGTTGTTTTTTTTAAATTTTGAAACAGCATCTCACTAAGTCAATAAGTGACCCGGGCTGATCTCTAACTTGTGATCCTCCTGTCTTGCTTCCCACCATACCCAGCAATTTTTTTATTAGTATCTTTACTTGTTTACAGTGAAATGGAAAAAACAAAAGACAGAAAAGAGACTGAAGGTCTCAAGGCTAACAGTCTAAGGCTTACTCCTTATGCTAAACCCACAAAGGTCACTGTGCCTGGAAGATGAACTGCTGACATCCAGCTGCCTCCCTCTTTATGTCCTAAACATAAACTGTAAAAACAACATTCACCCCCACCTCCCTATCCTTTGCTAAATTCTGCTTTTTAAAAATTCTGCTAGCTTCCCCGCCCTGGCTAAAGAACAGATAAATATGAGAGCAAACTTAGAAATGGGGCTCGGACTCAGAGGTGACTTCCACTGGTCCCGCCAGCTAGAGAATAAACCTGCCTTTCCCTTCAATTCTGAGTGCCGCTCTCTTCCTTGGTCTGCCTTCCCTCCAAGTGCCACTTTAATAGGAATATTCAGATTGCTTCTTTTAAAAATCTTTTTTAGAAGCTATAAAAATTTGTATTAGTACATAATGATTACATTAATTGTGGGGAATTACATTCATTGTTTATGTGTATATAGCACATATCTATTCTTTTTATTCCCCCTTCCCTTCCACTCCTATTTCTTTTTTTTTTCTTTTCTTTCCTTTTCTTTTTTTTGGTACCAGGAATCAAACTCTGGACCTTGCGCTTGTGAGGTAGGAATGAAACCACTGAGCTAAATCCCCGCCCCCACCCGTATTTCTTAAAAAAAGGTGTTTTGTTTTTTTCCTTACATCAGACTTATTTATTAATTTTATCAAGTTAATTATCATAAACACAGATTAACAGCCAGACCAACAGGCCAAAAACATATAAAACACATAAGACAATTTTACTAATTCAAGGAACACTTATAAATGCATTGACCATGCTGGATTGCAGTAACTTTTTCCCCCCTCCAACGGGCTTTTATTTTGCACTTTATTTATATATTGAGTCTCTTATATGAGACAAACCATGTGATACTGAAGCTTGTGTGTCTGATTTACCTCACTTAACATTATGGTCTCAAGGTGTACCCATTTTACTACAAATGACTCAAATTTCTCCTTCTTTATGGCAGAGTAGTAGGCCAGTTGATATAAATAGCACATTTTCTTTATCCATTCAACTGTTGATGGACAGATAGGCAGCTCCCAAGACAGAAGTTTTTCTTCTTTAGCCAGCTTAAGATAGTTTCTATCTTTTTAGGAACGTGTGCATTTTGTTTAGATTGCCTGACTATGGCATTTGCATTGTTTATGGTATTTCTTTATAATCCTTTTTGTTTTTCTAAGTTTAGTAGTAATGTTTCCTCTTTCATTCTTGATTTTAGTAATCTGAACCTTGTCCTTTCCTCTATTGATAAGTGTAGGCAAAAATTTATCAATTTTGTAGATTTTTAAAAGAATTAACTTTTGGGCTTGCTGATATTCTCCATTGTTTTCTTATTCTCTATATCATTACTTTTCACTCTTGTCTTTATTATTTACTTGCTTGATTCACTTGGCTTAGTTTGGTCTTCTTTTTCAGGTATCTTCATGTGGAAAGTGATGCTATTGATTTAAGATCTCTTTTTGTTTATGCCTCAAGTTTCTACCTAAGCTCTGCCTTAGATGCACCCCATATACTCTGTTATGCCAGGCTTTTGTTTTTTCTCTCTTACTTTGAGAACCTTCTCTAAAACATCACCAAATCCTCTTGTCTTTACTTTCAGTATGCTTTGGAATACAGATGGTTTTGAATTTTTTAAGGTCATGTAAGACATAACCACCCACAATAGATTCTGTGGCAGCTCCCCAGAATCAGGCACATTTATATTTCTATAACCAAACACATGAATGTTCCTTACAAATAGGATAAAGACTGTTAAATAGACTCAAGTAAATTTAGGTCGTGTTCCTCTGCCAAATGAATATGGCTCAGCTTTACTAAAAGAAACCGCGTTATCAGGCCTTTCTGAAGTTTGGAGTTATGAATGAGGATTGTTAACCCGGGATCTACATCCACATCACTTGTCTCCAGCCCCACTGCGGCCACCCTGTGCAGACCAGTGTCATCTCTCACTCAGGCTAATGCTCTGCTTCAGCTCTGACCATTCTGGGCTGCATTAGCAGCCCAGCAGCATGAAATCCCTGCCTGAATGGAGGTCATATAATGTCACTTCTATGTCCCACATCTCTGATAAGTGAAACGAAATGACAACCAGCCCAAGTCCTTATGCAGGCTAGTTGACCTTCCACAACCCACCCTGCTCGTGTTATCCCATTTCTACTCCCATCACAGCTCTTGCTCCGTCCCCAGCTCAGGGCCTTTGCGCTTGTCATTTTCTCCACCTGCAGTACTCTTTCTTTTCTCCAGGTGTAGGCATGGCTCGCCACCTCATTCCTTCCAGGCCTTTTCTTAAATGTCACCTTAGTGAGGTCATTCCTAACCAGATCACAGCAAATAGGAACACAATTTTCCTAGTTCTCCCTGCTTGCCTTGCTGTTTGTTCTCCATTGTACTTGTTACCACCTAATGTATGTGCAATTTTATTTATTTATTTAATTTCCTCATGCCTTCCTCCCAACTTCAGATTGTATCCTTCATGAAAGCAGGAAATTCTGACTATTTCTTTACTATATCTACCCTACCCAGGACAGTGCTTAGCACATGATAGGCACTCAGTCTGTTTGTTGAATGAATGAATGAGGCCCACTCCTATGACCACAGAATAGGGAGATGTGTTCTATTAGTTTCCTAAGGTTGCCATAACAACAGAAATTCAGTTAGTTGGCTTAACTAACAGAAATTTAGTTTCTCACAGTTCTGGAGGATGGAAGGCCGAGATCAAGATGTAAGGAGGACACCTGTGAAGCCTCTCTCTCCTTGGCTTGCAGAAGGCAAGATGCTTGTCTTCTTGCTATGATGGTTGCTCCTGAATCTGTGATTTTTCAAATCATACTGGATTAGGGCCCACCCTAATGATCTCACTTAACAGAACTCATTCCTCCCTTTATCTAAATATGGTCATATTCTAAGCACTGAGGGTTAGGATTTCAACAAATAAAATTTGGGGAAGGTACATAGTTCAACCTAGAGCATCTATCAATCATTTGTGCTGTGAGTGGTCAGGAGCAAGTTTGTGTATTGATACAAGGCAGTGGCACTGGTCTCCTTCCTCAGGTTCCCACATCCCACTGATTCACTCCCAATTCCCTCCTTTTGGCCTCAGGACAGTCTAGTAGAGAAGGTAAACTGTAAAAGATAAAAGAGGTAAAAACTTGTCATACTCACTGAAAAAGCAACTGAAATGAAATGACAGATGAAAAAAAAAAGCCTATGGCTTCTTTTTGTATAAGAAGCAGTGCATTGTAGGGGCTGGGGATTTAGCTCAGCCGTTCGGTGGCCTGCCTCGCAAGCGCAAGGACCTGAGTTCGATCCCTGGTACCAAAAAAAAGAAAAAAGAAGAAGAAGCAGTGCATTGTAAAGGTCACAGGATAACCAAATTTGAGATAGATATGACTTTTGGCATAAAGAGACGTGAAGGCAAACAATCGGAAACAGTGATGTTACTGCCTCTACCAGGGTCAGAAATGTTCAAATTCTAAGTCCTATAGGTGACATTTTGGAAAGGACCCATTTGTTTATGTGCATTGCAAAGGCAGTGATAACCGCTGGTGGCAAGGGGCTGCTGCCTCCTGGGGATTCCCATTCTGTCCTCAGGTTCCCTTCTCCCAAAACACAGAGTATTTGGGACATGGAATATTTGGCCAGTGTGTAAGTTGGGACTGAAATGCTGGAAGATCTACTTGATCTCACACATAATGCCAGGTACAAAAGTCTTCTTAAGTATTCATTTGTCTGCTCACGCCCTGTCCAGAGCAAAGGCACCTGTGTGAACATCTACCCACGTGAGGGGCTTCACATGCTATCAAACATGAAGGGAATGTCTTCTGTGTCTGAAACTGGGTTAGAGGTTGCAAGTATCAAACATAAAAAGGGAAAGACCTTAATGGTGTTGTCAGTGGACATGGAAAATATTTTGTTATCCTCAGAAGCTGTGTGGATGTAGATCACTGGAGCCATGTGGCTTTTCAGCACACCTGTTGGTTTTCTAGAACAAAAAAAGGAAGAAGATGAACACAAAGCAGTTCTGTCTAGTTCTAAATAAAAATGCAAAACTAAATTCGGCCCAGGTTTGACAGCTCTATTTTGCCTGGAGAAGGGTGCTGTTTCCCTCTGAAATTACACATGTATATATCATGTGTGATAAAAGGGTTGAAGTAAATAATGTCCAGTTATAGCAACAGAACTCTGGGTGAGATGAAGCTTTGGGCTTTGTTTCTCCAACTGTTAACAATAGCACTATAAAAGGAATATGCAAGGAAGAGCCCAGGGTGGGCTGGGAATGGATTCCAAGGCAGGCGACTGCAGTGAAGGGCTTTGTAATACAAGTTAAGGGCTTCGGAGGGATCACAGCACCTTTGAAAGGTCTTGGGGTTAGTGCCATGGAAGAGTGAGCGGGGAAGGAGTAGAGAGGCAGGGCTGAGGTTAAAGGGGAGAGCCCAGTCTTCTTATAATCAAGCAAAGTGTTCTCAAGTACTACACAAATGGGTAGATAGAGGCGGGCAGTAAATGATTTCTATTTCTTATTATGTGTCTGACATAGTGCTGAGTTTTTTATGAATGTTCTTTCATTTTTAATCTTTGTTACTATTTTAGGAGGTGGGTCCCCTTGATTTTACCATTAGAAATGAGAAAACTGAGGTTGCAGTACTTGATCATATCCACCTGGACCAAAAGTGGTAGGGGAATGACCTGACCCAGTATGCTTACCTGCTGCACTGCACTGCCTCAGTGACCATCTGTACTACTGTCTGAGTCTTGTCTAAAATGTTCCCCAATTGGCCCATTGTGAACCAGGTGTGGTATCACATGCCTGTAATCCCACTACTCTGGGAAGCTGAGCTAAAGAGAATTGCAAGTTCAAGCCCAGACTGGACAACTCAGTGGCCTAGTGAGACCCTGTCTCAAACTAAAAATAAAAATGAGCTTGGACTTTAATCTTGCTTCAACCCCAATATTAGGGGGGAAAAGGCTCATTTTGTTGAAGGTTTGGTTGCTGGAGGGCTTTTGGAAGGTGAGTGGATCATAGAGGTTCTAACTTCATTGGTGGATAAAACCACTGAATTTGATGGTATTATTGGGAGGTCATGGAGTTTAGAAGGTGGAGCCTCTATTAGGCAAGTGGGTCAGAGGCCATGACCTTGTAGACTATGCCTTGTCCTTGTCTCTTCAACTCTGGCTCACTTACCCTTTCTGCTTCCTGGATGCCAGAAGGTGAGCAAATTTTCTGCGCCACGCCCTGCTGTGTGATGTTTATGCTTCATCACTGGCCTAAAGCGATTGAGTTGGCTGGGCATAGACTGAAACCACCAACCAATACAAACCTTTTCCCCTTTAAGTTATTTTGCTCATGTACTTGTCGTGGCAACAGAAAGTTGATGAACACAATTACTGATGTGCACAAGGTGACCTTGTAGGCCGGGTGGATGCTTGGAAGAGCAGCTCGGCCAGGAACTTTAGTATTTCGTATGTGACTTGTATTCATCCCTGAATTCCCACTATCAACACAGGAAAATCAACTCCTCACTTCTTATTTTCCTTCCATCTCCAATACTTCTCAGTGGAAATGGCAAACCTGCCTTTGAACCCTGACTGTTACCACTTCCAAGAAGTAGTTAAACTTTTCTGAGCTCCTGTTTCTGCATTTGTCAGTGGGCTTGATGTGAAGATGAGAGATGATGTATGTTTGCACAGTACCTGGAACAAAGTAGGTGTTAGAATGGCAGTTACTGTTATTGTCAAGGAAGTGCTCCTTGAGCTCAGTAGGGTCTATGGTGAAGGATACATAAGAATCACCTGCAGAGGAGAAGAGGGAAATGAGCCTTCAATATTACGCTGCTTGCTACCCTGCAGCCCCAGGCCCAGACTTTATAGAGCAATCCCTGGTTCCTTAGGTCAGTTACCCCTTCCCTTTTATGCCAGTTCTGATATACCTTAGGGATGGTAGAGTCATTAACTTTGGTGGAGTTGAACAACCCCAGTGGAGAATTGAGTGCACACTTGGGGGCCATCTGAGCAATTTTGACTGAAATATACAATGATTACATATCACAATCCCTAATTGCACTTTGTAGCTGATCCAGGTTTATTGTTGGGATGATAATAATGAGATTAACAAAAATCACATGGAGATGTGGATGAATGACGCCTCCACATTGCATCTTTATACTTGCAAGGTATTTACATTTTAAATACATTGTAATTAAACCCAAAGAATGGCCACAAACAGAAGCTTCACAGGCTGTGTACATGGGAGATTACCTTTAGAAAGAGGTTCTAAATTATTCTAACAGAGAATCACTAGTCCAGTTTTCATGTACATGACTACATCGATGACAATCTCGGTGGAGAAAGACAACTTACCCAGGCAGATAAGGATTCCAGGCTCTAATTATTCTATCCATTCCACCTGTCAGCAGCAAATTATTTCTCTTACAGAATGAAAATGCCTTGACTCCTTTATGGATGCGAAACACTGTTTGATCACATTCTGCTCGCCTTTGGGGCAATGCTTGGCCTTTTCTTGTCTTGACATCTTTTCTAACATTCCTTATCTCTTTCATCTTTTGTTTTACATTTGTTGTTCCCATAGTGCACCCTAAAAATATTCACAGAAAAACAACATAGTTTCACAGTCAATTTCCTGACAGGTTGATAATTTTTAAAGGTCCAAGATTCATTTTCAGTAATGACTACTATTTTCTTTTTCCCTCAGGTGTTAAATTATAGAGAATCTAAAGAATAAAAATGATGTGAATAAGAAAAAGGAAGATTTTTTTATTTCCTCCTCCTTTTCTAATAAAGACCAAGAATAATCCCCAAAGAATAGAGGTAATATGAAGAAAGTCATCTCGTTTGGAAGAAACTAACTTACATTAAATCTCAACCTAATGCCAGATCCTCTGCTACAGCCTTATTTCCCAGATTACCAGCCTCAGCCATGCCCAAGGTGACTGGAAGGGAAATAGAAGAAAGTTGAAGAGTAATTTTCAGCTTTCCTTCCCACACTGTCCCCAAATAGGAGTTCTCTTTCTCACTGTGGAGTCCTTTTCTCACTGTTTGCAACTTCAGCTCTTAGCTAAAGGATAATTGATTTTGTTTGAATGTTATTCTGCCTTTTATCACAAGCTTCAAGTTCAATTATTTCCAAAGAATCAGAGAAAAATTGGAATTCAGCAAAGTCCCACCAAGGCAAGTGCGTAGTTTGTCCGCAAGGACAGGCGCTGCTCTGTCCTACAGATAGTGGAACTCTGATGCAGACCTAATTTTTCAAGAGAAGTGGGAAGTCTCTATTTTCATTATAAGCCTTGAGAACTTTAAATATTGGCACCTGGTTTCCAAACATGTTTTAAGTATTCTGCTTGTCAGCCCACTGCTACCTCTGGCTTAGGAATACTTCACTGAAGCTAAGTACAGAGACTTCCAGGAAGGTGGTAGTAACTCTCACCTTTTGACTGCCTCAGAGCACTTTCCTGTTCACTGGCCCAATGCTCCTGCACCCCATTTCATGAGTGCACTAGGGAATGGGGAATCACTTCCAAATGGCTACATGCATGACTTCCACATTACTTGGGCTGTACTCTGGCTCCTAGGACACCTCTGGATAAAATATTGACAGTGAATTAAGGTGACAACCCCGCTGTCCATGGCATCTTTCCCCAGTGGCCAAGGGCTGGGCTGGGTAGGGTCGCTGGCTAGTCACTCTGGCATATCTTTCCCTATCTCCTCTACCATGCAGTAGGAAGGTAAACAGCCATGAGCTTGCAGCTTTTTAGCTGCCAGGAAGAGGGGAGGAAGAATAAGTGGTGAGTACAGATAATTACATAAGATGGCAGGTGAGCCAAGAATCTGGATGAGCACTGTAAGTGTCAGAGAGATGCAGTGCACCCACCTCCAACAGCAGTTTGACATGTTCACCCTTCGTGTTATAAACAGAGATCAGAAACTTCCAAGCAGGTGTGTCACTTTATTTTCATTTTACTTTTTTCAAGTATAGGGAGAGCAGCTAGTTCATTTGCACGATCTCTAGTGCTTCTTTTCCCAACAAAGCCAGACATAGATACATGTTTAAGTGGTTGTCATGGAAACCAGAGTGCATAGCTCTCCTCCAAGGTCTGGAGGAAGAATGATGAAAAGTTTAAGTAGTCACCATGGAAACCCAGAGCAGATTCAAGGCAGGTTCAGACCTCCAGCACACTAACTAGTAGCAGGTAAATCTTCAGGGATTGCGGTCCTGGTGGAAGGTTAATTCTGAGTACCTAATTGTTGCTCTTAACACCAGGATGGACTCAGTCCTCTCCACAGGCATGGGAGTCTCACAGGGTTGGCAAAGAGGTGAGAGTGTCCCTCCAAGCTCAGAATTTCACTCTTCCTGATTCTAGCTGGATTTAGGGATCTTGCCTATCCTTTTCTACATTTTACACCTTTTTTCTCCACCACCTTTTTCTGTACAGCAGGAGCCCTTAGATTTGTGGTCACAAAATTAAACTTTGTTCCTACTTGCAAAGCAAGACATTCAAGGTGGATTCCTGCCTTAAATAAATACAAGCACTGAAAAATACTTTCTAATTCCGGAACTCTGTGGATAGTCGTTGCTTTCTTCTGTTACATTTCCCTCTACTACCCAGATAAATGTATTTGGGAGTAAGAGGTTGACCATAAACCTATCTTTGAAGACCAGGAGTCCATAAAGGAAGATTCAGAAAATACTGTGGACAGGATCTAAAGTGAGATGAGAACTATTTAGGGGGAGTCTCAGAATTGAGGGAATTGACTCTTTGTTTCCTGATGGGGTTATGACTCTGGCAACACCTTAAGGGTGAGGGTTGGTGCTAGAACACAGAGTGGATGCACACAATCGACTGTAACAACCATGTGAATATGGAAAATTGTGGGGGATATGCAGGGACCAGGCCAGTAGTGAGAGGGGAACAGGAGGAAGACATTTGACAAGTATGTTCTGGTTCTCCTGGATTGTAATACTTCAGAACACTGTGAGTGAGACAGATATGAGTCTGAATTCTGACTTCACAGATACATTCACTCAACAGGTATTTATTTGAGCACCTATTTAGGTGTCACACATTGTTCTCAGCACATTAGGTATAACAGTAAGCAAAACAGATAGGAATCCCTAGCACAGAAGGAAGACAGACTGTGAGCAACAAGGAGAGTAAGTAAATTTTATAGGATATCTATGTATGAATGTAGACAAGGGAAGAAAAGGCACGAAAGACAGAATACCAGGAGCAAGAGGGTAGTTCCAATATATAATAGAGCAGACAGGGTAGAAGGTGAGAAGAGGCATTTGAGAAAAGACTAGAAAACAGTGGGGAGTAATCTCTGAGGACATCTGTGGAAAACCTTCCAGGAAAAGAACACCAGGAAAAGTGCCCAAATATGTACAAGGAGATTGGTGTGATTGGAAAAGATTCAATGAGGGATGAAAGTAGAAGATGAAGCCAAAGAGGTAAGAGTTGGGGTGAATCGCACTGGGTCCTGAGTGAGATGGAGGCTCACAGAGGATTCGGAGGGACAATAACTTGTAGTTTTACATAGTCTCTGGCTACTGTGCAGAAAACAGAACATGGAGGTGGATGGAAACAGGGAGACCAGGCAGGGTGCTCTCAAAGAAACCCAAGGAAGAGAAGATAGTAATTTTTATTGATAGGAGTGCAGCTGGTGAGAAGCAGCCCGATTCTAGGTGTATTATGTCATCTGCGCTCTCTCCTGTTTCTTTATTGACTCTGATTGGTCTTATGGTATTCTTCTTTGCAATGTCTAGCAGCTGCTGGATTGATTTCTTGTGGTCCTGTACTATTTTTAAGAAATTTTTCTTTTCCTGGTCACTAACTGCAATTCTATCTTCTATATCTGAAATTCTGTCCTTGCATTGGCTCATTTTGCTGCATAAACTTTCAGTGGAGTTTTTGATCTCCTGGACATTTGTTTGCATATGTTTTATGGATTCCATTTGTTTCCTATGTTGGGATTCCATCATGTTCCTCAGCTCCTCTATTTTTTTTAATGTGTCCACTCTAGATTTATTAATCATGTCTTGTACCATGGGCACAATCTCTGCTGTTATCTGAGAAATGATTTCTGATTTCATTTCTTCAGATCCTCTTTTGTTGTCAGTTCAGAGTGTCCAGGTGGTTGAGTATCAGATTGTTCATCTCATTTCCCTTTAGGGTTGCTTTAGGTGATTGGAAGTCTGGTTTTGAGACTTATTTGTGTGTCTTCTCATTTCAACAGATGTAGCCTGCTTGCCTTTGTTGGGGAAACTTTTTGCTTACCCAGTGGTCTCAGTTCTCAGCAAGCCACTAAATGGCCTTTTCTCTGCTGCTCACCAATACACCAATTCCTGGGTTCAGAATGGTGGCCTTCTGGATCCCTGAGCTGACCTGTTGTCTAGGCAGGCTTCTGGCTGGGGTCTATTCCCACTTGGGATGGTATCTTGTGTGCCTCTGGCTGGAGCCCCTATGTAGCTGTTGTCTGGGAGGGTCTTTGGCTGGGGGCTATGTACCCCAGTTCCTGTTATCTGAGCAGGCTTCTGGCTAGGGTCTCCACTCACTTACCAGTGGTATCAGGGTGAGCCTCTGGCTGTTGCTTGTGCAGCTCTTTTCCAGGCAGGCCTTTGGCTTTCACCTGTGTGCCCAAGCCTCTGGGGTCAGAGAGTGGCCCTGGCTGGGATTTGCCTGCAGCCTCACAGCTCTGGTCTACACCCTGCCCCCACCCCCCACCCCCGAGATCTATGGACACTTACCAATGCTATGGGGCAGGTCTCTGGTGGAAACTTACACATGTGTAGCTCTTTCCTGGATGGGACTTTGGCTTGGTACTGTGTGCCCGAACCTCTGGGGTCAGGGTGGAGCACTGGCTGGGATCTGCCTGCAGCTGCACAGCTCTGGTCCACACCCTGCTCCCCAGGATCTGCACACACTTCCCGATGTTATCTCTAGGTGTGTTTTGAACATAGAGTCAACAGGTTGGGTGTGAATTGTGAGAGACAGTAATAAAGGTGACTAGGTTTTTGGCCTGAGCAACTAGAAAGATGGACTTAATACCACCTGAGATGGAGAAGATGTGGAATGGGTATGAAGAAGATATGGTTTCAGGTTTGGACTTAATTTTGATGTTCACTGTCTATCAGAGGTCCACAGGTAGCCAGGGCAGCTGGAAATGCCAGAGGAGGCTGGGCTAGAGATAGTGGCTTTTGAGTGGACAACGTATTGGTGGCATACGAGGGGGTGACCAAAAGAATTATATGAACATGGAAGAGAAGATGACCAAGAACTTAACACTGGGGCTCTAATATTAAGTCATGAAGAAGTAGAGGAACAAGCAAGGGACACAGAGCTAGAATAACTGGTGGGATGGAAGGAAAAGCAAAAGAGGTTGGGATTTTGAAACAAACTGAGAGAAGCACATGAAGGAAGCCAGAGTGGTCAGGTGTTTCAAACATAGAAAGAGAAATGAGAGGAATATTAATCAGTGAAATTGGCAACATGAGGGACACTGGGACTCTTAAAAGAGCAATTTTTCTGGTGGTCGGGACGAAGGCAAGGTTGGGATGGTTCTTTCAGAGCATGGGAGGAAAGAAAGTGGAAAGGGCCAGCATAGGCAATTCTTCCCAGAAGTTTCAATCAAAAGGTTCTCCAACTTTCTTGTCTTAGATTCATGCCAGGCATATTGTAAATACCCAGTAAAAAGTCACTAGGATGATGTTGATATGGGGGCTAATCCTATAATATGGATTATATTGATATGGATAGAATAGCTCTCAAGAGGTTCTTATTTGATGAAATCAGTAGTTTGGAGCAGTAAGCAATTGCAATAGTCTCTATTTCTGTGATGTAAGGAGGAAGGATAAACAAGGACTCTTTCAGCAGAGTGAGGACTGTGCATCTGAGCTGGAAGTTTCCTTAGAGCTTGGTTCCAGCTTCCTCATTATATTAGTCCTCTTTCTGTTTCTGTCATAAAATACCTAAAACTGAGTACTTAGAAAATAAAGAGGTTTATTTAGATCACAGTTTGAAGCTGAAAGTCCACGATTTGTCAGCCCATCTTCTCAGCACCTGGTGAGGGCTCTTTTGACCACAATACAACATGGGGGATGGCACTGTGATAGGAACACGTGTGTGAGAGACAGGAAGCCAGGGAGGGGCCAATTTTGCTCTTTTTATAGCAACTCATTCTCTTGGAAACTGACTGGGTTGCCACAAGAACTATACTAATTCTTTCCAAGAGTCAAGTCTCATATAATGTAGCCACCTTCTTCTAGACCTCACCTCAAAGGTTCCATGATTTCTTAACCTGTCCTGTGGGGGACCAAGCTTTTACCACATGAACATTTGCGGGACACATTCAAGTCACATTCAAAGTGTAGCACTTACTGAACTAGAGGAGAAACATCACAGCCAACAGCACAGCTCTGTTAGTAGTTAAACCAGGGCTAGAACTTGATGATCTTTGTTTTTGTCACTGCTTTTGATTTTCCTAAACAAACACTGAATTTTGAGCTCCTTTAGCCTCCAAAGGCTGAATTTCAGTTTCTTAGAATTCATATCTACCAGCATCCTAGAAAACCAAATTTCCTAGTTCCAAGAAGTCTAATTAAAGTTTCCAGGAAACTTAACTGCTGCACATCCAATACTTTGGTAATTTAAATGTCAGTGAGTCAGAAAATTTATAAAAGCTTTCCTTGAACGACACTGTGAACTCTCAGGGTGTGAATCAGGGAACTGGAAGAGACCTAGGGTTGATTCTTATCAAGACAAATGCAAGGCAGTGTGTCATAGGAGGCTGAGATGATGGTACGAGTCATTACTAATTCTCCATGATGCTCAGTGGCAAATGGAACTAGATTTTAAGGGATTAAAGTAAGGGAAAGCCTAGGATTTCAGCATTCCCAAAGGCTCAGAAATGCACAGACACAGCTGGGCTGGAAAGCATAAAAAAGAAATAGCTCACCTTACTATGTAGGTGACTGACTTCTGAGTCCTTTAAAAGTGTATTGAATATTTTATGCATTACAAAGGCACAGTTTGGTGAGCTTAAACCAGTCCCTTAAAGTCAAGGGGTGGATCTGGGGTGCAGCGCAGTGAAAGAGCAGGAAGGACAGCAGGTAGTTAGAAGGTATCTGTCACTTAGCATCAGAGATGTGTTCTCAGAAGGATCATTAGGTATTTCATTGTGCTAACATCATGGTGTGTATGGGTCAGTCACTCCATGTGGCCTCTTGATATAGTCAAAAGTTGGGTAACTATGTGAGGCTGCTGCCCTCAGAAAACAGCATGCTTCTTTTCATATAAGTAGAAATACTCTAAAATAACAATACCAGCATAGTATAGTAAATATATAAGCCAATAATGTAATTGTTTCTTTCATTATCAAATACTGCAAAATTGTATGTGGTAGGACAGGGGATGTAGCTCATTGGGGCCGTGCCTGCCCGGCAAGCTCAAGGTCCTCAGTTAGATTCCTGGTACCAAAAAAAAAAAAAAAATTGCATGTGCTATGCTTTTATACAACTGTTAGTAGAGTAGGTTCATTGTACCAACATCACCACAAACATGATTAATGTGTTGCACTATGACAGTTATGATATCATCAGGCAATGGGAGTTTCTCAGGTTCCTTATAATCTTTTGAGACCACTGTTGTAGGTGTGGTCTGTCCTTGACTGCCGACATTCTAATGTGGCACGAGATTGTCTACACAACTCCAACCTGTACTGCTTCTCTGTCTCTCCCTCTGCTTTATCTATGGGTCTGGCTGGGCCGCAGACACTAGTCTCTGTCTGGATCCTCACAGATTCCCCTTTGAAGCTTCCACCGCCTAAAGTATTCAGCCTGGCCCTAGATCACAAGACACCAGGACAGACAGCCTCTACCAGCAACACTAACTTTCAATGCTCTAGGAATATACAGTTACATTTCTTTTCTCTGGCAGCACAGATTTACTCTGCTCTAAGACTGGAAGATCCCTTTGAAACTAGGCTGTCTCTGCATAAGGCTTCTGAAGGCCTTGAGCTACCTGAGTGTAGGATTACAGGTGGTACATTGGCTTTAGGGTCAGGAAGACTGGAGTCCAGCCCAATTCCACCTTTTGCAGCTAAGTTACCAGGTGGGTTAACTCACCTAGGTTTATGTGTCCTCATCCGTAAAAAAAAAATGAGGGTGTACACAATCCATACCTCCCTTGACCACTGTGAGGAGCAAATAATGTAATACACACAATTGTTTCCTGACCTTGGCTGCAAATTAAAGTCAACAAGAAGCATCTTAAAAGTTACAGATGCTTGGGCCATAATTTCTTGAACTCTTGGGTGAATATTGGAGTCAATTCTAGAGCATCTAAAAGTTTCCATGCCCAGGCTTTATTCCAGACCAATTATGTCCACATCTCTGAAAATAAAACCCAAAAAACCAGATTTTATAAAGTCTCCAGATAATTTCAGTGGTACTCAAAACTGAGAACAATTGACAAATATGAAAATTACTTTAAATTAGCAAGTGCCAGACATATGTAAAGGATTACCATCAGTATCAACTTGAAAATTAAATATGATGATGATGATGTTGAGTAATTGGATAGGGCTTTCTAATACACTCTCAAGAGTTTCACAGAATAATTATGAAGTTTAATGAAGTAAGCATGAAGAATTAAGAAGGCTTTCAGGAAGTAATTTAAAAAATGTTAGTACGTCATTGTGATGGGAGAATACCCCTCTGATTTAACATGCACACAAGTTGCTGCAGCTTTTTAAATGAAGATTCTGACCCAGTTCTGGGGTGGGGCCAGACTCTGCATTCCCATTACACTCCCTTTGCTGTGGATCCAAGGGTTGAATGCATAGGCTTTGGGGACAGACTGGGTTCCAGCGCTTGGCCTCCCATTAGGGAGTAGGACTCTATGCAGTAGTCATTTTTCTTTAAAGATTTTAGTAAATCTTTCCTCCAAGTCCCCACTTTTGGAAAGTACATCCTTCCTGAACTCTTGCAGCTTGAATGGGCACTTCTGGTTCTTATGCCCTCTGATCATCATGGCTCTGTTTAATCATGATTGTCCCACAGATGGCCATCTTGTTTTAGTGAGACCTTTCCTTAGTGTAGTTGCATAGGGACCAAGGGTGTTAGCCAGCCACTGTTGGTGGCAAAGATGTATAAGGCATTGGCTCACTACTATGTGAGGAAACTAGTGTGCAGAGGGAATCAGATGAGAAACTCAGAGACTGAGCAGCATTTGAGTCCTTGCTTCTGGGATATATCAATATGGAGATACTTTGCTTTCCTGCCCTTCATATGTGACATGAGCCATTCCCAAAATTCTTCTGTTTGCTTAACTCAGTTTGAGTTGAATTTCTGTCAGTACAACGCAAATACCTATGAACAATATCCTAATTATTTTTGTAGCTTATCTGACTCATCTGTGAGATGAAGTGAATAGTGGGATGTAAACCATACAATTGTTACAGTGATTAAATACATGTAAGGCACATAGGATAGAGCTTATGGAAATTAAAGAAATATTCCAATTAACTCCAGGGCCAGTCAGAGGGCTGCATCTATTTCAGACCATGAGTTGGTGCTTAGGAAGTATCTATCATAAAAGGGGTTGGATTCCTAGTTCAACTATAGACCAGCTTGTTCCTTAAAACCCGCTCAATGGTGAGATGTATGTCCTCCCCCATGAGTAGCATAGACTCAAGATCAGCTTGGTCAAATCCACGCCCAGGCTTAACTGTGCACTGGGGTTAAAAATTCATGTGCTAGCACCTTAATTCCCAGTTCATGTGTGTGGGGAGTTAGGGCCTAATGGGAGGTGTTTTGGCTGTAAGTATATCACATTCAAGAATGGATTAAGGCCAAAGGGCTAAAGGTGTAGGGGAAGTGGGAAGGGTGGGGACAGGAAATAAAGGAAAAGAAAAAATTATGAGAAAAGAAAAAAAATGGAAACAAAGTCTTTGTAAATATGGAAGGGTGGAGAAGGTGAAGGGGGGGTCAGGGTAATGGAGAAAAGATGAGAACTAAGACCTGTCACGTAAAAGTACAAGATCCCAATGATGAGTGTAACTATACTATATAATTAATAAGTACCAATAAACTCAATGAGAGAAAAAGAGAATGGCTTTAGGCCATTTTCTTGAGTGTGGATTAGTTCTCCTGGAAGTGATTGTGTTATGAAAGTGAGCTCTTCCACACACTCTCCTGTGCTCTTCCACTTTTCCACCATGAAATAATGTAGCATGAAACCTCTCTTCAGATGCTGTTTCTGTACTTCTGGACTTCCAGGATCCAGCATCATGAGTCAATATAGACTTTTCTTAATAAGTTACCCAATCAGTGGTATTCTGTTATAGCAACAGAAAATAGGCTACGACATTGGCATCCTCCCTAAGATGATACCCTGGGCTCTCCCTTAGCCTTTTTTGGCATTCACTTGGTCTAAGTCTAGCTTCCAGAAATTCCATGTGTCTCCAGGTGCTGAGTCTTCATGCTTTTTGAATTCTTGCAAATTCCCAAAGTCCACTTTTTAAAATGTCCTGTACTGACTGTTCCATGTAGATATCCCTGTGTAGTTAATATCATATAATGCACTAAAGGTACTCAAATGGCGGCATCTTCCCTTTCTTCTTCCTTCCCGTTCTCTTTCTATCACTCTCTATCTCTTTTTCTCTCTTCTTCTTCTTCCCTTTCTACAACTTCTAAATTTTTTCTGAGCACTAGGAAACTAAGAACACACTAAACAATAGAGGAGGTCCCATTTTGGGGTCATCACAGGAGTTATTAGCAGAGTATGGGATGCTCATTGCAATGTAGAAACAATAAAGGGTGGACCTCCAAGGACCTGACACCCAGAAAGAGAACATCACAAATGTGACACAGTGGGAGCAGTACCTATTACTAGAGCAGTAGGTTCGTGGTTGGAGCTGGAAATGATGGCTTTCATAGAATCATAGTAGTTCAGCTAGAAATAAAAAAAAAGTAAGAAAACACTAATTAATATAATGATCACCCACCAGGTTAAGTGAGAGTTTGCAACAATGTCTAAAGCATTCTTTCCAAACACGTGAGACAGAGAGAGGAACCACTTGTTTTGAGGACAGGAACATTTTTTAAAAGCACCCATTTGTGGGACAGACGTGTGTAGGTGGCCTGGTGGAGTGTGGAGCGCATTCTGGTCCCTTCCCCTTGCACTGCTTGAGGCTAACACCAGAACATATAATCCTGGGCATCCTGCCTGTCAGACTGTGCTGCCTATTTTAGTTGTTCTGAGAAAGTCTGAATACTGCCCACATGTGGCAGGGGATTTTACACAGAAAACAACTTGTCCTTCTCTAGAGATCATCTTCACATTAGAAGTAATGTTGAGTATCATACTGAGAGGCACTTTTGAAAATCAAGAGCTAGGCTCTCAAAGTGTGTGAGGACTGGAGAGCCAGGGCTTTGGGGCAGAACCATGATGGACAGCCAAGGCCACGTCAAGAGTGAAGTAACAGATTTGATGGAATTTGAGTTTTCCCCCGGGCCACCTTCTTTTCCAGTGGATGGCCTTGTTAAGAGTACGCGTGGAAAATCAGATAAGCCATAAGAGTATTGGCAGAATGACAGTTGAGCTGCAAGGATAATACCTATGCTCATCATCTGGTTGCTGCAGACACAATGCTAAGCTCAGAAGTGACTGCAAAGAAGATAAACTTTGGTTCTAACCCTTATGCAGTGGTAAACCAGAGACCCAAAGGGATGGAAAGAAGACAGGTATGTTCAGAGGGAAAAGAGGGTGTCTGGACTTTAGGACCAAAGACAACAGGACTGAGTGGCTGAAGGGCCATCCACAGAGCAGAACATTGCAGGCCTCTGGAATTGCCCTGCACCTTTTCTTTGTTGGAGAAGGGTCCCCTGAGGTGACTCATGTGGCATTCTCTCCAGAAATCAAGGTCATGAACACACTTCCTGAGGCACGAGGCAGAACAAGACAGCTGGGGCTGGAGAACTTTCCCATCATGCACTCACTTTTCATCAGGTTCCATGTCTACACTGCTGATGTCAACACTCTCCTGACTTTGTGTTCTTCCCACAGTGCAGACTCTTCTCCCCACCCTAGCCTTCTAGGTAAACTGACCTCAGGAAACACTTGTTTTGCTTCTTGGAATTGTTCCTTCTACCTTCTGGGCACACAGAGGACTGAACAGAGCCAAACAGAGGAGAAATGTCCAGGGGTGGATCCCCACACTTAATAAAGATCTCCCTTATGTACAATGGAAAGAGCTAGACATAGAGGCCATGCACGTATTGTATCCTCCCATGAAATGTTCTACCAAAAATAAACACAGGGACAAGAAGTAGATTAGTGGCTTCCAGGAGATGGGGTGGAAATGGGTTGGAGGATCTTATGGGATGACAGAAATGTTCCAAAATTGGATCATGGTGATAATTCTACAGCTCAATAAACTTTCTACCAGTAAACTGTACATGTGAGATGGATGCATTTGTAATATATAAATTGTACCTAATGAAGGTGAAGAAAAAAAGAAACCTCATTTAAACCACCCATAAGAAGTGCATCATACTATTACATGTGCTTGCTTGGTCAGATTATTGTTTTCTTCTTTGTCTGGTTTTCCTAATTCTCATTTCTGTTCTGCGGGGTTGATATTTTGTTTTCTTCCATTTATTTTTGAAATGTTGTTGGTGTCTATATTTTAGTTAAATGCTATTCTCTCTTAATCCAATTTTTCTTCACCTTTAATTTTCTTTTTCATGTATCAAAAGAGTTTGATGATTTTCCTATTTTGTTCTTCCATTTAATAATTCTTCTTATCATTCTTTTCTTGCATAAGTCTTATTAATGTAGAAACTTTTCTGTGTGGAGTAAGCCTAGTGTATTCAGAAAGAGGGATGAACCTTTGGTACCTTGCGTTTCTTTATTGGATATACTTGTCATATCAATACCCAGGACTCCTGCTCCCCTTCCTGTCCCTTGGGCTGCCACTCCTACTCACATATGGTTTCTGGGCTCTCCTAATATAAAGAACAATGTCTTGTTTTATTATACACTTGAGAAGTACTACTTTAACTTCTCAGAGCCAGTGCAATTCTCAGGGACACAATCTCATGTATATAATTCCTGGTCATTTAGTTGACTCTTACCCCTATAAAAGGAAGGAAAAGCCACCTACTATCTTTAGACTGAAAGACCCCCAAACCTATCCCACCAGGGAGCTCAAATTGAACAATGTCACTATCTTCTAGAAACCAGCTGTTTATCATTCTTTGTACCATTCTGTGTATTTCATGTAATATTAATTTTTGTTTGTTTTCATCTAGGTTTAGGAAGTTGTCACAGGAGCAATGGTGACTTATTAATACACATGAATACTATTCTTATTTGATTGTTTATGTGGCACATCTGGATAGAGATGCATTTTTACCTGAGTAACCCAGTCTCCATGAACTTTCCAACGGATGTAGGTCACGTTTGGATTGGCCATAGCATAATGAATGGTGATGTTTGGCATGTTCTCAACTTTGGGCATCTTTTTCCAAGTTCTGAGGAGAAAAGCATAAAAATCTCAAAAAGATAAGAAAAACTGGCTCTTCTACATCCTCCTTTCAACTGGCAGCCTTTCCTCAGGCACTTCTTAGCCACGAATGTCCTGCTCTCTCACCTCTTCACCTGTGTACATTCTTCCCGATCTCCAAGGCCTCACTAATTCATCCACGGGGACCTGTCTGAACATTCCAGACTATTTACATTCTCTCTTTTCTGGATTCTAGAAAAACCAAGTGTGTAAATGCCACATTTGATGTGTGCTGCTTTTATTTTCTCAAGAGAGGTATATAACTGGAAGGCAAAAGAGCTTCCCCAGTAAGGGCCAAGGAGTGAAAAAATATGGAATGGGTCAGAACTCCAGGACTATACTTGTGTGTTCCACCTGGGACTTGGGTAGCCTTGTAGAAGACAGCAGGCTTTCAAAGCCAGTCCCACAATGAAGTGGACATTGCTCATGGTCACTTCTGCATGAAGGCAGATGGCAGCAGCAGCAATGTCCTTGCATGTTATAAATGCTCTGGAATTATTGAGTAATTAACACCAGTCCTCTAAGGCTGGGTGTCCTTCCCACAGTGGAGGCAGGAGTAGAACCCTTGGTACATTGCACATGGTCAGGAGTGGAGGGCACCTTGGCTGTCTACCCAACTGCCATCCCCCCTTCCTCCCTGCCAAAAAAGCTGAATGCTATGGTTTGTCCGCCAGGGATTCATATGGTGGAAGCTTTGTCCCCAGTGTGGTGACCTTAGAAGTGGCAAAACCTTTCTGGGGTGGGGCCCTGTGGGAGTCTTTGGGGGTGTGGTCTTCTGAAGGAATTAATGTAGTTCTCACAGGAGTTTGGTTAGTTCTCATGACAGGGTTATTACAAAAGAAGAAGACTGGTCCCTTTGCAGGCTGTCTGGCATTCTGTCTTACCATGTGGGCCCTCCTTCTCACACACAACCTTGTGATGATGCTATCCACTAGGAGGTGATGCATCTGGGGAGTATCCTTTATTTGAGATGCTTGCAGCAAAAGTGATTCATACGTTAGTTTTTTTCAGATACTTGTATATGCATAATGAGACACCTTGGAGATGGGACCCAAATCTAATCACTAAGTCCATTTATGTTTTGTATATATCTGGGACACAGAGCCTAACTGCAATTTTATCCAATGTTTTCTCTGCATCTAATTTTTTTTTTTTTAAGAGGAGAGGTTTATTTCAGCTCACAGTTTATAAAGATTTCAGTCCATAGTCAACAGCTCCAAGGCAGGGTGGCATGGCAGAGGGGCTGCTGCAGAGGAGAAACAGTCCATGCCGAAGTAGGCAGGAGACAGTGAAGCAGGAGCAGCAGCAACCTGCCTCTGTCTTTTATCCTATACAGGCTACAAGCTTTTTACGTGGTGCCACCCACACCCAGGGTGACTTCAGGAAATCCATTCAGCCACACCCAGACAATGCTAATTCCAATCAGTGGACTAATTTAGCACCACACCCTAGATCCAGCCAGCTCCAAAAAGCCCCATCTAAGAGCACATGAGGATTTGGGGGACATCTAGATACAAACCATAACATTCTACGCTTAACCTCCAAAAGACTCGACTGCATCTGAGTTTTGACTCCAATCTGTCACATGAGTTCAGGTGTACAATTTTCCACTTGTGGTGTCATTTCAGCATGCAAGTGTTTAGGATTTTGGAGCATTTCAGGTTTGGGATGTCCAGATTAGGGATGCCCAGCCTGGAATTGTTTTCCTATTTTATTAGGTTTATCATAAAAAAGTTTTTTTTCTCCTGTACTTTCTAATCATTAGCACAGAAGTAACATTTAAATATTTTCCTTTAAGATTTATTGCTTTTGACTACTTTTCAAGTATTAAATTTGTATGTTTCAATCTTTTAAAAGGTGATTTCTTGAGAATTTTGAGTAAATAGTGGCCCCATCAAACAAGCAAGACACTTTGGTTTCCTAAACCAACAATCATTCAGTGCACACTTTTGCTTTGATTGTGGCTCTTGCTAGACTTTCTCATTTCCTGGAGGAGTGAGGGAGAGTCTGTGTCAGGACTCACTTTTTCTCCGAATGGACTTCCTGCCAGGTTTCTTTGCTTCTTAGAGACATCTTTCTATTAGGCCCCTTATTTCCTGATGAAGTTCTTTGCTGCTGAGTTTCCTGAAACTTTCCACTCAAGCTCCTGTATCCTCCACCCACCCAGCCAAGAGTCCAGAAAGTTAATAGATTGAATAGATCTCACTCTCCAAACTTCATCATTCACAAAATCTACACCTTGTCTTTCTCCTTCTCTCAGCAATACTACCTTAGAAACTAACACTGAATACTTGAAAATCTCCATTTAAGCCACGGAATGGTTTTTCAAAGATTTATTTTATTGTGTTACCTCACCAGGCTTCCAGAGCAATGCTCCAGTGCATCTGACCTCATCTCTTTGAAAAATCATTGTTGAAGCCTGCTTTTCTTACCCTATGAAGTGTTTCTTCACCTACAACTGAGCAAATAGAAAGTATGTCTCAGCCTGCTTCTTCCTCTGTGGTGCTGTGAGACTCTTTCAGCTCACTTTGGTGGTGGTGGGGCATTAAATTGATCTTCTCTTCTTAAAATTGCTCTCAAGTTAAAACTTTTAGGTTTGCTTCCACTAACCTCTTCATCATAGTACCGCTTGCCATCTACATAACTTTTTCTTGGGTACATTTAAGGTCTGGGAAGAGGCCGCTGGGGAAAAATGGGGCAGAAAGAGATGTGATGGTAATCAAATCAAAGGTAACCTATTTGAAATATGCATTCATATTTCAAGAGATAAAACTCTAGGGAAAACCTTTAAATTTTGTTAAGTTACTGCTTGGAAACAGTCTCCTGTGTGTGAATTAATTGATGTGAGACAAAGTCAATAAATAAGGATTTCATTGTTGTTTGTTATCCATTCTGATAAAAATTTCTGTATTTTCATCAATATTTTCTTAATTTTAGAAAAGATATAATTTTTTTTTTTGGCGTGGTGCTGGGAATGGAACCCAGGGCTTCACACATGGTGGGCAGTGTTTTTCCACCCATCCTTCATGTGCCCCAGCCACCCCAGACTGCTGGCTCTTCTATCCCGGGATGCTGAACCTAGGAAACATCTCTAGCTCTCCTCTCCGTGAGGGGTGCTTTTCCCCTAGAAACTCACATGTCTCACTCCTTTCTTCCTATGATCATCTGCAAACCTCTCAGTGGTCTAGCCTGGCTGCTCTATTGAAAGTTGTACACACACATTCACATGTGTTTGCACACATATGCACACTGGACATCTTTAATTTCTTTATCTTATTTTTTCCACAGCACTGACCAGCTCCAGAATAGTGTTTCACTTATTATGTTTGTTGTCTTTCATCTCCTACAAGACTGTGAGTCCACCAGGTCAGAGATTGCTGTTGTGATTATTGAGGTATCCCAAGCACTTAGGCCAAAGACCCATGCACAGCAGACACTCAGTGTTTGATAATGAGTATAAGATTTTGTTTGTCTATGTGTTTGTTTTTACAAATTCCATTCACTTAAAATAAGAAGAGTGATGTTCCAGGATTAAAAATTAGGTCCAGAGAGGCTGGGTAGATGTTTGCAGCTATGCTCATAATGAAGGTTGAATCAGGACAGTGGCCATGAGGAGGGAGGGGAAGTCATGGGCTAACTTGCTTAGGGAGGTAAAATTGTTAGGACTTGGTGGCCAGTGTCTGGGTATGAAGACGAGCAGTTGATTTAGCTGTAATGAGCAATGAGGGTGATGTGAGGTAACATTTACTGAGTCAGGATAGGACAGAAGCATTGCTAATTTTTAGTGGGTGGAAAAAACATTGTTGAGCTGAGCTTTTGACAGACTATATTTCAGTTTTCTGTGGGGCTGCTGGGTGGATGCACGATGTCCTTACCTATTAGAGTGTGGCTATTGATTTAAAATTATTTATTTAGATTTTTGTTTTAAAAATTATTAGTACATGTTTGCAACGCATAATGACTACTTTCGTTGTGGGTATTTAGCACATGTGGATGACGCATTTAATTCTTTTTACATCCCCTTCCCCCCCTTCCCCTCCATCTCCCAATGCCCTTCCCACTTGCAAAAGATCCATCTCCTCATTTCCTTTTATCTATTTTTTATTTTGCTTTTTATCTTATTTATACTTTGAATTTATCATATCAAAGAAACCATATGGCATTTAAGATCATGTGTCTGATTTATTTCACTTAACATTATTATCTCAAGGCTCTCCATTTTTCTTACAAATGACTCAAATCTGTCCCTTGTAGCCAGGCAGTATCCCACTGTGTATAGATACTACATTTTCTTTATCAACTTGTCTGTTGATGTACATACAGACTGCTTCCAAAATTTAACTATCATGAATCACAATGCTATAAACATAGGTATGCATATGTCACTGTAATATGGTGTCTTTAACTCTTTTGGGAAGATAACTAGTAGGGGAAATAGGTTGGATAGAATTTCTAGCTTTAGTTTTTTGAGGCATCTCCATACTGATTTCCACCATGGTTGTAACATGTTTACATTCCTACTAGTAATGTAGAAGGGTTGATTTTCACCACAGCCTTTCCAGCATTTTTATTATTTGTCTTCTTTACGACAGCCATTCTTTCTGGCATAAGATGAAATCTAAATGTTTTAAATCACATTTCTCTCATTGCCAGCGATGTTGTACATTTTTTCCTTCCAGTTATAGGCCTTTTGTGTTTCTTCTTCCAAGAAGTGTCTATTTGGTTCAGTTGTCCATTTTTTTTTTTTTTTTTGAGACGGGGTCTCACTATGTAGTTGAGAATGACCTGGAACTCACTATGTAGGCTAGGCTGATTTTGAACTCACAGCAATCCTCCTGCCTCAGCCTTCCCAGTGCTGGGATTACAGGCGTGTGCCACCATACCTGGCTAGTTGTACATTTTTTGATAGGGTCTTTTTTGCAGCTCTAATTCTTTTGAGTATTTTATGTATTCTAGATATTACTCCCCTGTTTAAGGAATGTTCAAGAATGGAAAAAATGTTTTCCCATTCTTTAGATTGTCTTTTCACTCTGTTAGCTATTTCTTTTTCTGTGCACAGCATTTTAATTTGATATATGTCTTATTTACTCTTCTTATGTCTTGTGCTATTGATATTCTATTCACAAAATTCTTACCTATGCCTGTGACTTCAGGAGTTTTATCTATTTTATCTTCCATTAGGCTGTGTTTCTGTTTAATATTTACATCTTTCAGCCATTTTTTAAAACTTTGTTTTTATTCTTTGTCATATATATTGATCACATTCATCATAGGAAATTTGTACCTGTACATAATATATATTAATTTTCTGCCATTCCTCTCCTCACCCTTAAACCCTTCCTTCCCTCCCCATCTAGAAAAGCTTTGTTTCCATTTTTTTCCTACTAGTCTCATTTTTTTCTTTTCCCTTCTTTCCCCTCCCCGCTCCCTTGTTCGCCTTCTCATTTGAACGTTTTCTTCCTACTTCACAATATCTTTCATCCATTTTGATTTTAGTTTGGTACATGGTGAGAGATATGAGTCTAACTTCAATCTTCTGAATGTGGATAACTAGTTTTCCCAGTACCATTTGTTAAGGAGGCTGTATTTCCTTGGGCATGGTTTTTGGTTCCTTTGTCAAAGATTGGGTGGTTGAACGTGTCTAGGGTTGTTTCTGACTCTTCCCTTCCCCTTCATTGATCCAAATATCTGGGTTTCTCCTGGCTCCACATGAATTTTAGGATTGTTTTCTGTGAGACATGCTGTAGTTATTTTGATTGGTATTACATTAAATCTATGCATCAGGTTTGGATGTATGGCCATTCTGACAGTTTTGGTTCTGCCTATCCAGGAACAGGGGACTTCTTTCCATTTTCTGATGTCTTCTTTGATCTCCTTTCTCAGTGTTCTACATTTTTCATTGTAGAGGTCTTTTACTTTTTTAGTTAGGTCAACTGCTAAGTATTTAATCTTTCTTGATGCTATTAAGAATGGTACTGTTTTGCTAATTTCTTTCTTGGTAAGTTTCATTGTTGGTGTACAGTAAAGATACTGATTTTTGTGTGTTGATTTTATATCCTGATACATTGCTGAATTTGGTTATTAATTCTAGAAGTCTTTGGATGGAATTTTTTTGATCTATGAAAAGGATCATGTCATCTGCAAATAATGATAATTTTATTTCTTCCTTTTCTATGCATATCCCTTTAATTTCTTTCTCTTGTCCAATTGCTTTGGCTAATGTTCTGTGTACTATATTGAACTAGAGTGGTAACAGTGGAAATCCTTGTCTTGTTCTTAATTTTAGAGGAAAAACTTTCAGCTTTTCATTTAATGTAATGTTGGCTGTTGGCTTGTTATAAGTGGCTTTTATCAATTGAGATAAGGTCCTCTATACCTATGTTCTTCAGTTTTTATCATTAATAGGTGTTGGATTTTGTCAAAACCTTTTTCTGTGTGTATTGATATGATTGTATGATTTTTGTCCTTATTTCTGTTTATGTGGTGTATTATGTTTATGGATTTTTGTATGTTGAACTATTTTTGCATCCCTGGAATGAAACCTGCTTGGTCATGAGATATAATCTTTTTGATGATTTGTTGCATTCTATTTGCCAATGTCTTATGTCTATGTTCATGAAGGAGATTGGCCTGTACTTTTTTAGTTAGGTCTCATCTGGTTTTGGGATCAGAGTGATGATGGTTTCCAGAAATGAGTTTGGAAGCACTCCTTCAATTTTATTGAAGAATTTGAGAAGCATTGGTGATATCACCTCCTTAAAGGTCTTGTAGAATTCAGCAGTGAATCCATCAGATCCTGGGCTTTTCTTTTCTTTTTCCTCATTGAGTTTATTGGTACATTTTAGATATACAGTACAGTTACATTTATTTTATTGGGATCTTGTACCTTTACATGACAGGTCTTGGTTCTCATTTTTCTTAGTCGGCAGGTTTTTAATAAAATTTTTCTCAGTTTCATTGATTGAAATTAGATTGTTCAGAATTTTTATATCTTCTTGGTTCAGGTTTAGCAATTCATAATGTGTCTAGGAACCTATTTCTTTAAGATTCTCCAATTTGTTATAGTATAGTTTTTCATAGTAGTTAGTAATCCATATTTCAGCTGTATCAGTTGTAATTTTGCCTCTTTCATTTCTAATTTGCATTGTGTGAATCTTTTCTCTCTTTTAGTAAGTTTGGCAAAGGGTTTGTCTATTTTGTTTATTCTTTCAGAGAGTCAGCTCTTTGATTCATAGACTCTTTGTATTTTTTTAGCCTCCATTTTGTTAATTTCTACTTTCATCTTTATGATTTTACTCCTTAATAGGGTTGGATCTGGACTTTTTAAAAAATATTATTACCTTGAAGTTCACCATTAGGTTTTTTGTTTAAGATTACTCTGGTTTTCTAATTGAGCATTAAGTGCAATAAATTCCCTGTTAGGACTGTTTTCATTGTGTCATATAGGTTCTGTTGTGTTGTGCTGGCAGTGTCATTTAAGTCTGGGAATTGTTTAATTTCTTCTCCAACCTATTGAGTGTTGAGGAGTGTATTATTAAGTTTCCAGGTGCTCATAAATTTTCTGTGGTTTCTTTTGTTATTGATTTCTAGTTTCAATGCACAATGATCTGACAGTGTGCATGGGGTCATTTTGATTCTTTTATTTGTATTTAAGCATGCTTTATGGACTTTGTATGGTCTATTTTGGAGAAAGTTCTGTGTGCTGCTAAGAAATTATATTTTGTTAAAGTAAGGTAGAACACTCTACATATATCTATTAAGTGTATTTCTTCAAAGGTGTAGTTCATTTCTGATATTTCTTTATAGAGTTTTGTTTTACCAATCTTTATCTTTGTGAAGGTGGGGTGTTGAAGTACCCCACTATGTTTGTGTTTATTTGTTCTTTTATGCCCAACATTGTTTGCTTTATGAAGTTAGTTGCTCCAATTATTTGTTGCATATATATTTACAATTGATATTTCCTCCTACTGTATTGTTCCCTTAACTAATATATAGTGATTTTTTTTGCCTCTTTTGATCAGTCTTAGATTGAAGTTTACTTTGTCTGAAAGTAAAATTGTTATCCTTCCTTGCTTTGGGGGTCCTGGAGAATGGGATATTGTTTTTCCATCCTTTGAATTTTAGTCTATGAATTTCTTTTGGGATTAGATGAGTTTCTTAAGTGCAACAGACTGTTGGGTTTTGGTTTTTGATCCAGTCTGCCAATCTGTGTCATTTAATGGGGGAGTTGATGTCATTTGCATTGAGAGTTATTACTGAAAATTATTGATTTATTTCCATCATCACATGCTTCTTCTGTTGATGATACCTTTCTTTTTTGTTTAACTGCTCCTTGCTCAATGTATTAATTCCATTGTGTTTTTTCTGGGGGGTTGTTGGCTTCATTGTCTTTGTCTAGAATATTACTTTTTTTTGGAGTGCTGGGTTCACTTTCTCTGTCACTGTGTTGTGAGGAGAGAATTTCTACTGGTTATTCTGGTGTTCATGTATCTCTTAAGGTATTCTTTGTTATAGAGTGTCATTATTTCTCCATCTATTTAGAAAGGTGGTTTTTCAGGATATATTAGTTGGGGTTGGAAGTTGTTTGCTTTTAGTTCTGGAAATAGTTAATTCTAAGCTCTCCTGGCTTTTCAAGTTTGTGTTGAGAAGTCTGCTATAATCCTTATGAATTTATATTTAAACATGTTTTTTTTGCTTTTCTCTGACAACTTTTAAAATTCTGTCTCTTTGTTGGATATCTGTGATTTTGACTGTGGTATGTCATGGAGGGCTTCTTTTTTCATCATAGTTGGTATTCTGTAAGCCTTGCTTACCTGTATGTTGAAATATTTCATCATACTCAGAAGTTTTTTTATCATTATGCTTTCTGTAAACTGATTTCATTATTCCACACCTGCTGTCTTCTAATTTCTCTCTAACTCCAATTAGCCTTGAGTTAGTTTTCTAAGCATCATATAGTAGCTAATGGTGGAATTTTTCTTGTTTATTGTTTTTAAGGCTTCTCTGAGTAATTTGTCATGTTTTAACCATTTTGTCTTCAATTTCAGAAACCCTATCTTCACATTGGTTATTTCTGCAATTTGTGAATTTTATGCAATTTTTTGTCTCCAGTATTTCTGTTTGGCATATTTTCACAGAGTCTATATCTTTGGTAGATTTGTCATTTATGATTTGAATGATTTTGGTTACCTCTTCAAAATTTTTATTTGTTTTTCCCCTATCCACATTGGTCAGTTTATATGTTAGTTCCATCCTCCTTTGTGTCATTATTTTCTTCAAACTTGCTGGCTTTCTTTAGTTCTTCATTTTATACAGCTTTGCTACCTGATGTTTGCTTTTCTCTCTAGTGGTGTACCTTGGATCTGCTTTGGGAGAGTTGGGAGGCTTTGGGAACATTCTGTTGCCTTGTTTGTGTTCTTTCTTTTCTTTCTTTCTTTCTGGTGCTAGAGATTGGGATCAAGTGAAGTGAGGACAATATGTACTTAATCTGAGGAGCTACCTAGTTATATTCTGTTTTCCAGTGATGTTCATGGCTTTGTTTGTTCAGAGATATTGTTCACTCCTTTGGTTATTCACTTTTAAGGAGCTGGACTTTGTCACTGTATTGCAAGGCGAGAACTTCTACTGGTTATAATAATATCAATAGATCCAATCATATATAACTAGCATGTATTACACTTGGATTTTACATTTTCACCATTTATTAGTACCCATTGTTTTCTATTCTATATTGTTATCATCAATTAGTCTATGATGTGGAAGGAGAAAGAAAAGAAAGAGATGGAGTAAAGAGATAAAGAGTGGGAAGTCAGTAGAAGAGGTAAATATGAGAAATACTAATAGGCAAAAAATTAGATGAGGGTCAGATTGTGTGAAAGGTCTTGCATAGTTGGAGTAAAGGGTTAGTGTTGGGAGGTTTTAAGAAGATATCTTTGTGGGTGAGGGGCAGGATTAGGTGGAGAGGGTATAATCTGGGATTGAGGAAAGATGTAAAATTATCAGACCCCATTGATATATTTGTGATTAATTTTGTTTGAATCTTCTAAACACAGTTCTGTTAGAGGTTAACCCAAGATGACCATGAATGGTGCCATTCAAGTGAAAGCACTGGTCTACTCTCTTTTTTTCCAAATACAAGAGCCTATTACATGTATGTGTCACATGAAAAGTGGAGATGAGGCAAGAGAGACAGTAGGTAAAATAAGAAAGAACAAAAAACAGAGTAGGTTGAACAGAAGGCTAATTAGAGAAAAGAGAAGAAAGACAGGGAGAGTACAAAATAGGAAAAAAACTTTTAAAAAAGAAAAAAATCCCTGTATTTTCCATAACTCTTCTCTGTCTCTAATATGCCACCTTCTCTAATCAGCCATGTTGGATCTATTTTACCTATTGATTGTATGATTTATTTCTTTCTCCCTAGCCACTCACAAACACAATTTGAAGATTTACCAAATAGAAATAACCTGTCACAGTAATTGACTGCTTTTCCTATAGTCATTGAGTTTCCTTATGGTTTTATTTAAAATTTTTAGAAAGCCTTGCTATCAAGTTATAACCAAATGTCTTCATTCATAATGTGTATCCATGTTGACTTCCATCTTTCTGCCACACTCTTCCCTGAAATGAGGATGTCCTTAGCTAGTTCACTGAAGACAAGAACAAAAGAGCTGCAATCTGATCCTGAAGGAAAGCACTAGATTTTAAAAAATATTTTAATGGCTGGCAATGGCTTGGCTTCTTCTCCATTCTGCAAAGCATCAACTAAAACTGTGCCCACTTGCTAGAATCTCAACAACTTTGTTCTTCCTGTTCAGGGCTCCCAGATGGCCACCAGCTGGCCAGGGCTATTTCTTGCATTCTAATCCCTTTATCCCTCCCTTGGTTTTCTTTTTGATATCTTGCATCTGTCCCCTCCTCTTGCTAACACCCACCATCCTATATACTCTTTGGAAGAACTATTTTGTAAAAATCTTGAGGATATTTTGGAAGAATTAGTGCCTTTTAAAAATTTTGGATTGAAAGGATAGCCAGTTACTGAGCAGGCCCCAACCCTGCTCGTCAGCAGCGGGACAGCTGTCTCTGAGAGCAGGATCAGAACAGAGCATCTCCTGACAATTCTGAGGAAACCACACTTCAACCTGAAAGCTGTGCTCATCTCTATTTGGAATCACTGCAAGGAGACATCTACCCTGCCTGCTTTTCCATGGGCCCGAAGAACAACAGGAGACTGCACCATTCAATCTCATTTGAGCATTTTTTGCTCCATCTTCCTGTGATTAGAGTATTGAGATAATCCAATTCTTAACAATAAATGGCTTTTATTGATTTTCCAGGTTAGAGTTAGAAGATTGCCTAAAACGACAAGTTGTGGACTGGAGTGTGATGTCTACATGTCTGTGTCTTCATCCACATTTGTCAGGCCAGTCAGCATCTGCCTGTGTCCACCTGTGTTTGAGCAGAGCATTTCTGTGGGGTCTCTGAAGGCCTCTGTCTGATGAGGGTTTCTGTCTGGGACCACATGTGCATGGACTGCGGGGAGCCCTGGGGTGCTGGCATGTCTTACTTGTGTTTGTGCCTATGTGTGTGCAGGGGATGTGTGTAGTGACTATGTGGGTGCATAACAATCTCTGTGTGCACACACAGATTGTTGTGAGTGACTGTGTATGTGAAAGCTATGGGGATCAGTGTGTATGTGAGTGCATACACAGAGAATCAGTTTGTGTGACTATGTGTGCCCAGAGGATCTGAACAAGCAATGTGTGTGGGGATGATTCTCTGTGTGCGTACATGTGTGCATATGTATGTTCATATGTCCGGCACTATGAGGGGTTTCCGCAATGTGATTGTGGCATGGTCTTGTGTGTAATAGGAGTCATCACGGGCATTTTGAAGAAGTGTTGGTTTTGTGGCTAGTGTTTTGAAGTTAGGAGATGTGTTTCTATGTGTGACACAAAGCTTTGATGGAGGATGGATGTTTGGTGTCAGCCTGGGCACTGGGACCATATTTTGAGACTTTGGGGGAGTTTAGGGGTACCCATACAAGTTTCTGTGTGGGTGCCTATGGGTTATCTTGTGGGTTTCTGAGCAGTGTGGTATGTATTTTGAGAGGGAGGTTCTAAGACTGAAGAGTATCTGTAGGTGTCTGTGCATGTGGTGCTGGGTGACTCATGTGACTCTGTGGGTATCTGTTTCTATGATACACTCCACAAAGAGCCCTGAACATCCCCACCAGCAAAGCCTGCCTTGGCATTTCACTGTGTGCAGAGTATTGGTGGTGTGCATAGTGCCCAGTCTGTGGCAGCTCTCTCCTTGGAGTTCAGTCACCAACAGTTATTTGCAGAAGCCTCTGCTGAAATGAGTTGCACTTGGCTGACAGCTCAACGTGGGTGGCAGCTCCCTCCCAGGGGATGTGGCAAGGCATTCTACCAATTCCTGAATGTGTCTGCAGGGGCCATGTGGCAATCACCTCCATTCCCAGGACACCTATGGATGTCTCAGCCCATAAAAGCACACACTTGACATCTCTAGAAATAATTTGGAGGAGACAGAAGAGGGAGCATATTGAGTACCCATTCTGCCTGTCATCTTCCAGAAATTATATAACAGAGCAAGAGGGACTTGGAAGACTACCTACAGACTGCAGAAGGAATTGCCTTCCCCTTAGACAAAATGAGATGTTTGAGATGAGGCTTTTAGCTTCATCCAGGAGCTGAAAATCAACCAATTATACTTTTATTTGGAGGCATCCCAGGATTCTGTATTAAGAGGGCATTTTGGATGAGTCAGTATTTGTATTTATATCCAGCGCTGGTGCTCATTATTGACAACGAGGTCTTAAAAATGAGAAATGCATCTTGTGTCTGCTCCCAAGTTCACGAGTGGGGAAGCCTAAGCTGAAGGAGGTAACACCCTGCCCAGGTTCCATGTGAGGCAATATCACAGAGCTGCCCCATCAGCATGGGGTGTGGAACTCCCCAGGCTTAGCTTTAAGCAATATTACAGGAGCCAACTAGAACCTCAACTAAGAGCAAAAGCTCACCAAAAGTCATTTCTTAAAGCCCTGAACAAAAAAATAGCACAGCTGTTGCCCTGCATCTGTAGGTTCTGCACCCTCCAGTTCAACCAACTACAGATTAAAAATATTTGGGAAAATGCTGCATCTGGGGCCGGTTATTTAGCTCAGTGGGTCTGCTGCCTGCTTCACAAGCACAAGAGCCCAAGTTCAATCCCTGGTACAAAAAACAAAACAAAGCAAAACAAAAGACTGCATCTGTACTGAAAATGTACAGATATTTTTTGGTCTTTATTGCCTAGAAAATACAGTACAACAATACTTTCATAGCATTTGCATTGTGCTAGGTGTTATAAGCCATCTAAAAATGATTTAAGTATATAAGAGGATATGCCTAAGCTCTATGCAAATACTACACCATTTTATATAAGGAACTGGAACATTCTTAAATTGTGGTTTCCATAGGGATCTTGAGACTACCAGATGACTGCACTAATCTTGGGGCAGCAAAATACAGTTATAAGTAGAGCTTGAATTGCAGCTGCAAATGATTTTAGCCATTTTTTTTCCTTTTTTTTGTTTGAAAAAGGAATTCTTTAGCTAACTTCAAAGCCAAAAACCAGACCTGTTCATTCTTAGATTACCCGCCTTCTTACCAATTACAGCAAAATGTCTCCATTTCTAAGAAGCAGCACAAGTGGCCACATTTACACCCCTTTTTTTTGCAGGCACAAAGCAAGCTTTGCCTCTGTAAGGGCACAGATTTGCTACCTGAGCCCCATTCCCAGAACAGCCTGTGTGTTACCTCCTGGTGTGTGAGCAGGGTAACTACTCTTGCCAAATCCTCCTTCTGGATACACTTGAACTAACTCCTTGGACTTTCAAACTCCTCTTGGGACCAGGCCGTACCAGCACTGCTATCTTCAGGTTATGAATGAGGATATCAAGGCAGGAACAAGTATTTGGCTGAAGCCAAGGTGCAGAGAACACTTAGCCACAGAGCACAGCTTCCGGCTGGCGTATCCTGTCCTTTCCTGCTCTCTCTCCCTCACAATAAAATATTGAGTGCCCTTTGGAAGGTTTGTGTCTTGATGTCTCCCCAAAGCCATATGCAGTCATAGGTGGGGTTTTTTCTGAGGTGGCTAAATCTAGAGTGTTTGACACTAGGATTAAGGGTGTGTGATTACTAAACCAGTACACATGAGTGATTGGTCTGGCACTGCACTAACGCTGGTATCTGAATAAGATGAAAGCAGTGGGGCCAGGGATTTAGCTCAGTGGCACTGCGCCTGCCTCACAAGCACAAGGTCCTGAGTTTGATCCCTGGTACAAAAAAAAGAAAAAAGGATAAAAGGAGCAGAAAGACACTGTTAAACTCTCTTGTTGCTTTTGCTGCTTCTGCTGCCATGAACTGTTGCCCTTCTGCCTCCCTGCCTTGAAGCCAGCTGATTCTGGGCTAACCTCTATCAACTGTAAGCCAAATAAACATTTCCCCCTTTTACTTTGGGTGTCAGATATTTAGTCTCAGCAATGAGATAAAGGTAACTAACACAACAGGCGTTCTTCTCTCTAATATATACATTCTGTTGTAAATAGGGGACATATCTATTAAACTGAGGATGAGGTTATGAATGAGAAAGTCCCTCAGTGTGGTGTAGACCATTAAGTGTTACAGAGGGAAGCCTCTGTGCTGTGATCAAGGAGACTTTCTGGAAGAGATCTGATGGCTTTCTTGCACTGTAGAGAAGGAATTTAATAAGCTGACATGGAGGGAAGGACACATTCTTGATGTGACATCACATTTAGCGTGACCCTGTGCCTGACTTCTGGAATACAGGCAGAGGTGACATATAGCGTGCACCAGCACAGGCTAAGAGACTCTCCCACACGACCCCTTCATTGACATCCTGACTAGTTGGTTATCTGGATGCAGAGGACCTAAAGCCAGTGTCCCTGAATCACTACCTGGGGGCCATCCACCAAATGCATGTAAGGAACTGTACTTGAGTAGGTAGTAAGCTTCTGTTATGAGAAGCTACTGAACTTAGAGTGGGGTGTTTCTTACACAGCTTGCCTACCCTGAGTCACAGGCATATTGTGTTCTCTCTGATCCTCTGAATGTTTTATTGAAATGTCCTTCCTGACTTTTTCAGTGACTAGTTTTGTTTTCAGTGTTCTGTTCCCTTGAACCAAATAGAATACTCCATTATATTATCAGAAAAAAACTTTTTGAAATGAATGAATAAATACATCAACTTTGGCGGTTCATAGTGGTGTAGTATGATAGAAATATCAGAGTAAAGCAGAGAAATGAAAACATCAGGGAGTGGGAATGTGAAGTTGCAATCTGAGAAAAGTATAAAGGTAAAAAAGCAAATCCCAATCCTAAACTACCTTGAGAACATTTGGTGAGTTTATTCTTTTGCCCCACGCAATATTTACATGAGAGATTATGTCTTTGCTTTTAAAATCTTTTGATTTAAACTTCAATATTTACCTTAATAGTTCACCTACAGATGCCAAAAACAGAATGTTCACACATCCCTGCAACACAGTTTAAAGGAAAAAGAAATTTCTTTCAGAAGTAAAAAGGCAACATATTCTTGAAAGCTTGTATACTTCCTTGGAAACAACAAACAATATTTCTCTGTATAAAATGGAGCAGAGGGTTTTTAGGCAGCTCTGTATCTCCCTAAACAGATGGGCTTTCACATTTAGAAGATGCTGGAGCTGCCATAACCTTGAGTGGGACAGGAGCTTGGGCAGAGAGTGGAGTCCAAGTGCTGGGACTCAGATTGTAGGGAAGCTCCCCCCGACACCTGATCGTGGACTTGGAAGGCCTGGATCACTTCAGCACGCTCCTCATAGTGATATGCACTCAGGACATTTGATAGGCAGGAAAACAATGGCATAGGATAAGTAAAACTTGCTGCCTCTAGATGCTGCTGCATTTTCCAGTATTGCTGTGAGCAGAGACTATGTTCCTGAATAAGTGCCAGCACTGCCACTATCCTACTAAATGCTCTCCATGTTTGATTTCACTAAATCCTTACAATTATCTTATTTGGTTGGCAATTTTATTATTTCCATTTAAAAAATAGGAAACTGAGGTCAGATGATGTGCCCAAGGTAATAGAAGTTTTAAACCACAGAACTTGACTTGCTTAATATTCATCTCATCTTTGAGCCCAGGTACATCACCCCTGGAATGAGCACTGGATTTAGCAGTTAGTAGAATATCAATGTCATGAGAGGTAGCGTTGTTTTCATGCTAAATAACTTCATTCTGGGCACAAATGGAATCTCAGGCTAATGCACTATTTTTTTAAACATCAGTATAACATATACCAAAAATTCTGTATCAAACGTGTCTTATGTAAGGTTTCCCAATGCATAATCTATTAATTGGAATTGCATCAGCATTGTAGGCTTTTGCCACTTTTTAAAGTCATCGCAGTGAGGATCAGATTAATGTCTGGCTGAGTCAGGAGTGCTGCAACCATCTCTCATGAGAAAACTCCAAGACCTATTAGGGCTGGAATAATCTGCCCCCTTGGGTGTGTAGAGATCTGACCTTAGACAGATAAACTGTTCCTCCCAAAAACTTCTAACACCCTAACTCCATTCACCTCAGCCCCTAAAGCATCCAATCCCAAAACTAACATGTGGCCAGTAACAATGTGCCAAACATCCTGACTCCACTCTGGCTCCACCCCCACCATACCCTATAAGCCTGCGCATTTCCTGAATAAAGTGGAAGAGTTCCAGAAAGCTCCCCGGAGTCTGTATGGTGATTCCACACCTTGGCCTCCCAGTCCGGGCCCCTGAATCTTGTTCCCTGAGTGGGCTTGCAGATGAAAACAACATCACAGTACCATTTAAAGACTCATTTTTGGTTTTTTTGTTTGTTTGTTTGTTTTGTTTTTGGTACTGGGGATTGAACTTGGGTCCTTGAGCTTGCAAAGCAGGCCACCAAACCGCTGAGCTAAATCCCTGGCCCTCATTTTGTTTTAAGAAGTCACCACATACTGTTCCCCTCCCTCTAGGTCTCCTCCTGATCAATGCATTTTTTCCCTACTTGACACATTTTCTTTGGAGCTCTACAATCCAGTTTTATTTCTTGTCCTTGGCTACCATTTTTCTGTTGCCACCACAGTTCCATTTCTAGTAAACTGAGTACAATTTTCTTAGTCTCTCATCTCCCGTGAGCACTCTGGATTTTCAGCTCATAATCACTTCTTTCCTTCTGGACACCTCTTGGCCTCTGTTGTTCCTCTCCATTAGTAGCTCCTTCTTTGTATCCCTACAGTTGGATTTTCAGCCCTCTGCTCTTTTCTCCCAACATTCCAGTCACTCAAGGCTCTTGGATTTTTACTGCTCGGCTTTCTCCAAAGTCAGAGATGTCTACATCCATATCTTTCCCCCAACCTCCAAACTGGGCCTTGAATCTTCTGACAGGACTCTTGCACTTAGAGGACCTTGACTATCTATTGTCTCCTCACTCTCAACACTTATAATATCACACCTACAGCCGTAGCTCAACCAGCCAGGAAGCTTCATGGCTCCATTTGCTCCCAGGGCATGCCACTTCCTTGGTGTCCCAGGATCTTCTGCTTGGAGCTGGCTCAACAAGTATGGTTAAGAAAGCATCCAGCTTAGTGTCTGGCAAGGCTAAATTGCCTCTATAAGACTGGTTTTTCTTTCCTTTTCCTTTGCCTGTCTACTTGGCATTGATATAGACAGTAGGTCTATCTACTGTGGAAGGAATCACCAGCTTCATTCGATCCTATCCATCCTGCAGCCACCTCCACAGAGCCTCTCACTCTCAGGCCTGGAATAGGACCTGGCCCTGGACCCGATCTTCAGCTTTGCATTTCTCTAATGAATTACTACTACCCTGTTCCCTGAAACCATATAAATATTTCCAACTCACAGTTACCTGCCACTTTCCTCTAAAGAAATAAGAACTGTCACCTGTTGCCAATCAGATCAGATCTATCACAGTGATGCATGGTGAACCCTTTAGAGCTTTCAGTAATAACAAACAGCCAGATGTGGCATGTGTGGCTTAGGTTTGCCACCACTGGACCCTTGACCTTGACTTTCAATGTCTCATCAGTGGGTTCCCTTATTAATTCAATATTTTCATTCCTATGCCCTACATTGGAGCTCTTTCCTCTGGTTCACCCAGCCTCCGTTCCCACTCATCAACTCTACATCTTGCTCACATTATTCCATTCATCTGATACCTTTTCCCCACCCAGGGTTGACATTTCCTTCAGTATGGAGCTGATTCATAAAGATTGCCTCACTGTTCTTTATTGCCACAATGTTCCTTATTTCCTCTGAATGCTTCCAATATTAAAAGTCAAGGTCATGCATCCTATATCATTAGGATTTGTTGTTCTTATTATATTTAAGGACAGATTCAATTGTTCCTAAAACTAACTGCAAGAGATAACTGTCCATCTGATTTTGAGATGAAGAAACTGAGCTTCAGAGGGTAAAGTTTCCCAAAATGGCATTGGGATTTGACTCCAAGCCCACATGCCTTCCTACTTAGAAAATACTATTATTTTTTATCCCCCAAAAATGGTGTGATTGCAAAGATTATTTATTTTGCTATTCTTTTTCAGTGGGCCTAACTAAAATCTGAGCATATATTTATTTGATGAACTCATTGAATTTGGCCTTGGCTTCCAGACTTAATAATACCATGACCACAAATGAGCCAGAAAATTTATGAAAGCAATGATGACCAGGATTATTTGCCCTGGTAAATAACAGATGACAATCAACACCAGGTCAAAGTGACCAGTGATATCCTCCTAATAATTGATTAGCCTCTGGTGATTTCCTCCGTCCATTTCTTCCTTTGGAGAAAAGAAAACTCAGGTAAAACACCTGAGAAGCTCATTGCTATTCTGAAGCCATTTTGCCTCCAACTCTAATTCAAATCATCTCAGGGGTTTTGTTGACATTATCTACTAAGGATTGTAATCCATCTTTCCAATTGGAGAGGGGCATCAGCCTGTCAAACAACACCATTCCCTCCACAGAGATCAGACTGCTTTCCTGACTGCACGGTGAGCACTTGCTACCAGGCCAGCCTCCTGAGCCAGGCCCCTGGGTACAGTCCTAAAGGGTAATATTTACAGTGTTGGATGGCTGAGCACTGTGGAGCTTAATGCAATTGTTAATAAAAGCAGCCTTCATTAAGACAGGGAGCACAGGCAATGTGCCCTTGCTTTTGAGGAAAGGACAACCCAGCACAAGATGGATGTTCCCCCTTGGCTTGGAAATCATGCGGGTCAAGTGCCTTGTCGTGCATTAACAGCCTTTTTAAGTTCCTCTGCAGATTGAGAGGAGCAGCTTAGATAAATGAAGGAAGAGGAATCATGAGATCTGTCTTGGTTGCATAAATGCTGAGACACAGCGGCTGCATTTAAACAGAGCAATTTGCTAAATGAGTGGTTGGCTACTTTCCAGATGGCCAATGTGACACAGGGCTTGGATGAATCCTTTATTCAATCATGCATCTGTCTAGACTAAGACATGAAAGGCCAGGTTAGAGCCACTGCAGCAGCAATAGCAGCAGCAGCAGCAGCAGCAGCAGCAGCAGCAGCAGCAGCAGCAGCAGCAGCTTTGAAACCCTTCCATAAAACATGCTTAGAAGTGCCAACAAGGCAGCTTGGCCAGAGCTCAGCTGGAGTGGGTGTAGTGGCATGGAGTGTGGGAAGCCTCCAGGAAATCCAGCTTCTCAGCTGAATGACTGAGCCAGCTTGGAACAGTATCTCTGCCTCTGTTTGCATCTGCCTGCAGTATCACTTCACATACCCACCAGGTGCATAGGGCAGCCAGGTGATTCAGTAGATGAAGCAGCAGTATAAGGTTAGAGAGCAGGAAAACTGATGCATCCTTTGATGTTTGTAATGTGCACTATGAAATAATTTTAGAGGTGTTTTGTATTGATTTTCCTAGGTTATTTATAAAATTCTTTAGATTAAATATTCTTAGCTTTCAGGCACAACTGACTCCCTTTCTGCATTGTCTTCTCTCTACTCCTTAGACTTAATTCAGTCTTGGCCTAAGGTCTTCACAAGCCATGATATCCTGAGGATACTGGCTATAGATGCTAGGGGTAGACCAGATGACCACTCCATTCTGGGGTCTCATGGTCCAGAAAATACAAATACTGACTGAAACTAGATCAGGTACAATGGGGCCAGTGGAGGGCATTTGGCCCAAATCTAACAAAATGGGCTACCAGACAACTTCATTGGGCTCTAATGGGACATACGGAAAAGGTAACCCGGTTGACTGGTTTTACTCTACTGAATGGTACTCCCAGCCTATTTTACTTTCATTATTGCAATAAAAAGGTTTTTGGGGTGAAGATTTACTTCTGGTCTTCAGCAGCCCTTGAAATCTCTGCTCAGGGAGCAGCTCCATTCTACCCCATGCTGAACCCCACTGGGCAGGTAAAGGCCCACCGACCTCCACACTGAGCAGCACTTTCCATTCACTTCTGACTCAGGAGGAAAAATTTGATCCAATGAATCAGCAGCAGCACTTCCTGTAAGGTTCTGAGGAAAACTAGTTTGTTTAGGAAGAATTCTGAAGTACTTTACTTATGGCAATTTCTGTCTACAGAGATTGGAAAAATTTGAGGTCTGCTCTGTGTCAATACACCAAAGCATTCTCACCAATACTTTCCTGTCCTGGAAGTTTCCTATCATCAGAGTGAAGTTGCCCCAGTCAGCCTAAAATAAATGAATTACCTGAAAAGGGCTGTCCCGAAGAGAGTGTCTTTGTGATATTAGCCCCTCACCTGCCTCACTCCTTCTGTGGCTATTCTGAGTCTGGATTCCTCATCCGAACCACTAGGCACAGAATATAATTTAAGAAACTGTTCAACTCTCTCAAAGGTGGTACATACCATGACTAGCACCATTCTACGTGTACTGGTGAAAATCTGATCTGGCTCAGACTTTGTCATGGAAATCTTGGTGGCAAGAGTCTAGGCCATGTAAAGAAAATTATTCTAATCTATAGGTATGCTATAAGAGGAGAAAATTCATCAAACTCTAGGATTTGTTCAAGTCCTGGCAATGGAGAAATGGCTCAGAGAATGTAAAAATGCTATGCCTTCTTAAGAAAAAGCTTTCTTAAAGTACTAAATGTAACATTGATTAATATTATTGAAAGATCTTTAAATGTATGATCCTGGTCTTGGTGCAACAATCTATAGATGTTGTGGAGATTATTTCTCATCAAAGAAACCTTGGTAGTAGGGTAATGAACAAGGTTCCCCAGTCTTTGTTAGCAGCTCACAAGTGTGTCTTCCCTTGTGCTGAGTAGGACTGAGTCCCTGATTCTAGAGATACACGATGCAATCGTTCTAAAACATCCCCACCAATGTTATGTGTTCGTAGGTAGGGATTTCAAAAAGTGATTGGGTGACAAGGACTCTAACTTCATCTGTGGATTAATCCATTGGTGATATCATAATTTGAGGGCATTACTGGGAGACAATGGACAGAAGGGAGTGGGTTACTGAAGTGTGCCCTTGGAGATTATATTTTTTTCCCTACCCTTTCTTCTGTAGCCCTTTCCCTCTTGCTCTGCTTTCTGGCTGTCATAAGGTGAGCAGCTCTCCTCCACCATGTCTCTCCACCATGATATTAGGCCTCACCTCAGGCCCTTGGAGCCTGCCAACCATTAACTCAAACCATAAGCCAAAATACATTTTTTCTCTTTTAAATTGGTTTTCTCAGGTATCTTGTCACAGGGATGGAAAGCTGACCAAAACACATGACGATCAAGTCTTGCAAATTATGCAAACCCTGAAAGCTGCCAAAGAACAATTAAGTGACAGATTAGGTGACGGCAGGCAGAGCTGTTGCTTCTGCCACATAAACAATCTACTCCTCTCTCACACACAACCTGAGGTTGTGCTAAATGGAAACCTGAGCTCTTTAATGTTATATTCACTTCAAGCCTTTCCCTATCCATATATATGTATATATGATTTTTAAAATGAGTATCAAATGAGGCCTTAAATACTGTTTGAAAATGTCGTGACTTTTTAACATTTACATGTAGCTCCACAGAGTCACTCTTGATTGACATTTTGTTCCATTTCAGGGCTGTTAATTAGGAACCACAGATACTAGCGAGAAAGATGAAAGCAGCAGAAGCTGCAAACTATTCCTGAAATAAAACGCAACCCTGATTCGCCCAGATCCTGAGGGCAACAGTACGTATACTGTCTCATTCACTTGGAGCCCACTAGGGGGCAGTAGATGATCAGATCTCCACAGCGCGTGCTTTAACGACGGTTGCTATATATACACCTGAAGTGTGGCAAGCCCTTTACACAAAGTGAGCAGAACAGCAGCGGTGACAGGTGTAGGGAGCAGCCCGTTATTGCTACCAGCACGGTCTGTCAGGAGGAGAAAGTGAAATGAATCATTTGCATTCTTACCAGTGAACCTGCATTCTAATGAACAGGCAATGTCGCGGGCCCTGCCTTGCTCTCCTGGCTGGCGTCTGCAGGAGGGAACTAACTAGCCTGGACCGCAGCCAGGACGAGACAGCGCTAGGCAGCCCCATTTACGGGAGCTGGTAACCACGGGGTACGGTGGACCCTCTGCCACCTCGTTTCTTCTCCAGCCTTCTCTGCCGGGATTCCAGCCTGGAGGCTGAGTGGCCCACATCCAGGTCGTCATTGAGGTCACATGCTGTGTGCATGGCGTCCCCTAGAGCTGGCAGTGCGTGGACCTTTCCCTCACTCCCCACGTGGGCTGCGGCCTGAAGTAAGGGAGGGGTATTAGCTCTCTCTCCTGGGCTTCTCAGGCTTAAAAACATGTGCTCTAAACAGCTTTAGGGAAAGAGAAGAGGCAACACCTGAATGAAATGAGAAAGCAGGACCAGGTAGAGATCAAGATTTTCGTGCCCCTTTCTTAGCCTCTTTCTTTCCTCCTTGAAGAATATGGTGTCCTCCAGTCCCTGCCCTGTCCAGATCTGCTCTCCAGAAGAGCCTTAAGCTATTGAACCCCTGTGTTTCTATTGTGTTTACATCACTCTATCTACTCTCCCAGGGAATTTAAGCCTTATTTCTTTTTTTTTTCTCATTGAGTTTATTGGCACATTTTAGGTATACAGTACAGTTACATTCATTATTGGGAATCTTGTACCTTTACATGAAGCCTTATTTCTAACTATAAAGCAAAATACAGAGAAAAGATTCCTCCCACTCTGGCCTGGTGAATATGAACCTTTGCTGCAAGTCAGAGCAAGTTCGTGCTGCCATTTTTCCCTGCACTCAGACTATGATGCTTTCAGGGTGATTCTTCCACTCCTGGGCTCATTTCTCCACACATTTATTTACCTGGACCGTTTCCCTTGTTGATTTGCAAATCAATAAAGCCAAGGAGTGACTGCACACATTCAGCTCAACTTGCTCGAATTCATATCCCAGCTCTGCCACCTCCTTGGGCAGCTTGTATAATTGTTTTGTGTCTCAGTTTCCCCATACTCACAAATGGTAGTGATGATCCACCTTGTGGAAGTGTGGTGAGATGAAGAGACAGGGCTAAGAGCACCAGGCACTCAAGCGAGCTTTGCACACACATTTCCTGTGAGAGTTTTTGTTATCACACTGCATTTCCTTGTCTGTTTTCCGTCTTGTTCATCTCAGCTTGGAGACACAGATGCTCCTGTCCTGAACCCCCCGACACACCACGCACATGCATTTGCTACTCTCCTGGAAAGGACAGCAGATGACCTTTTGGTCCGTGACACCACATGCCTACCTGGTCATCACCATAGACGAGCAGGCACTTGTCAGGATCCACAGAGCTGAAACAAACAAATAAACAAACAAAAAAATAAACACAAAACACTTTCTTCAGACAAGACATCAAAAGCAACAATCTGAGGATGGAAGGAGGCTCTAAAAAGTGTCCTTTATGCCACACCCTATTTATAGAATAATTGTAGAAATAGACACCTGGGGACTTTGCCTACACCAGAAGTGATTTCCAGTTCTCTTCCTTTAATACTCTACTTCCACTGTGAAAATTCATGATTAAAAGAAGGAGTTTATGTTAAAACCAGTGCAGAAGCTAAGAGGGACTATGAGGAGATGTCCGGACCATGCGCTTTCTGTGAAATACTCTGCCAGCCTGGCAGGGAGGAAATACTATCTTACCAGCCTGGAGAAGGGAAGGGGACTTCCCTGAAGTGGGAAGATGAGGGGTTGGAGGGAGAGCAGCTTCCCAAATCCAGAGTATGAGGCTGACAGTAAGTATCTTCCTCTTAGGCCAGGTCTTTGGCGGGCTGGGGGTGGGGGTTACTGCAATCCCCTACTTTGGTTCCAACGGTTTGGGTGTCACTGGCTTGTGCCATATCCAGAGCTGGAGGAGTAATTTCCCTGATGGAGTGGAGACTTGAGCATGGTAGGACTGGCAGCAGGGCAGAGGTGGCAGGCAGAAGGGACAATGAGGAGGAGGAGGGAGAGTGGGAAGGTATTGAGCAGTGTGACTTTTCCCAGTGACCTCTTAAACCCCTCAGTACTGTGTGGGAAAATCACAAAATGCTTGTTTTGGTTAGATTTCTCATCAAAAACCAGTGAAGGGACTGTGAGGGTGCCAGAGGTGGAGCCCCGCCAGGATCTGGGAATTATCAACATGACAACCACAGAGCTGTTGGACACTGTGCAGCTACATTAAATTCGATGACTAGTTTGTCAGTTGACATCAGACATGTTTATTGCTCTTTTATTTTCAAAAACAGGAAGACTCTACCAGAGACATTTTTTTCATGGCTCAGTATTTGAATCTGTATCTCTTAAGCACCTTAATTATAGTTATCTAACAGATATTACCAAGCCTATAATAGATATTTTTTCCCTCTTTTCTAGAATCTAGGAAGTTCAAAGAGAAAGATGCTGTTTGTGTCTAAAAACTGTTTAAAGGTATTATAGATTATATTTTGCTCAATGATTTTTATTTTCCTATATATGTATATTTTGTCTCCATAAATATGTATATGTGATCTTTTAATTCATTCTCTATGCATTGCTGTACACGTCAAAATCTTCTTTTAGATAATGTCTTTCAGGATTATAAATAAACACATTTTGCCTGTCCTGGAAGTCCTTACACCTTGATCTTGTACATATGGTGATGTTGTTCAATTTTTTTTCAGATAGTTCCTCAAGTAGTAAAATCTGTTCACTTCTAGCTTTAAACCTGTGTCTTGGCAAAGGATTTTTTCTACCCCTATTGTTATTAAGGTGTTCTCCTCTATTTTCTTCTAGTATCTATTTTAAAATTATTTAGGTCTTTGCTCTACCTAGAATTTGTTGTATACATTGTATGATGTACGGACTTAAGTTTTCCCTAAATAAATATCCAACAATTATTTGTTAGACCATTCCCCAGCATTTGAAACATCCGTGTCCTCAGATACACTTTTCTGTGTAGACAGAGGACTGCCACTGCACAAACTTCACATTCCTCTCTGTACCAGTATTTCACTGCATTTGTTTCCTCTACTTTAACAGCACAGTGTGACATCTAGAATTCAAGTCCTCCCTCATTTTTTTTCTTTCAATATTTTCTTGGCCATTATCACATATTCGCTCTTTCAAATGAACATTAGAATTGACTTTTTACGCTCTAAAACAATCTCATTGAGATTCTGATTAGACATTGAATATGGCATTTAATTTTGGGACATCCACATAACACTGAATTTTCCTATCCAGACACAGATGATTTCTATTTAGTTGGGATCTCCTTTATGCCTTCAGAAAGGTTGTTAATGCTACTTCTGGGTGTATTTAATAAGTTGCCAGTCACTATTTTCTTCAGAGACAGCAGTGAGAAAGATGGCAAAGAGTTGAATTCCTGGTGGCCAGGAAGTTGCATCATGAAGCAGTATTCCTCTGCAGATCAGACAGCACTTTTCCTAACAAAGACTCGATCCATGTAAGACATTCATAAGCTAGAAAAACAAATAAGCACACATGTTCCTTAAGAAGAATAAAGTTTGAAGCCCTCTGACAAGCAAAAGGGAAAAAAAGGCCTATTATGAGCCAAAAATATCTTCATATCTTGTATGTCATATTTTTACAGAAGATTTTAAATGGAGAATTTGGCTTCTTGCATGCTGTCATTCTCTTTGATACTATCTTTTCCATAATTCTTGGTTATTTTAGTATCAATTGTAAATACTCCATCTAGTCTACTGCTTTCTCTTTCCCTTAACTTCATGCCTCCCAATGCTCTTGGATTCACCAAGTGTCAGCCATGCACTGCCAAGGTCATGCATGTCCTTCATTTTGTCATTTATAATAACTGGAATAATCTCCATCCCACACTGAATCTCAGTTTCAGATGCTGTTCCTCCAGTCTTTCCAGTTTATTCACTCCATTTTCAGATCTAACAGTGGGGTATGCAATCTCTGGGTTCTGATACATATGCACTGTCTCTGATGCTTCTGTGCCTTATTTTCCTTTTAGCCTGTTTAAAATCCATGGCCAATTATAACCACTTCTTTTATCTGCCCTCAACTCCCTGTTCTCTCTCATTTTCATTCTTGCATGGTAAAACACCACCTCAGGTTAGGCTTGACTTAACTTTTCACCTACTGCCCACCTGCCTCCATGTGACAAACCCCACAACTGTGCCAAGTGGTCTGACTTCAAATTCATAAACACAAACCATGAATAAGTTCTTTGTACCTCCTGGCAGCTGTCCCTTATCTTTCCAAGACTATTTCTTCTTTTCTCTGTGGATCCCTAACACTTCATCCTTGACCCTCATTCTCATATGAGAGCTTCCTAGTCATTGAGAAAAATTTTCAAATAAGACCTAACCAGACCTTATCACCTGTGCACACACACAGATGTCCCTGGACCACTTTTTAGCCTCCACTGGGGCCCCTCCTCATGAAACACCCATGCTCTTCCCTGAAACCAGCTTCTTGTGCACGGAGCCCACTCCTTCTGCCCAACTAAGGCTTAGAATCTCTCCTTTTTCCCTTTTGCATACTCAAATTTGCAAGTTTTACTGGACTATTCCCATCAGCCCACAAGCATGCTGTTTCTCCCACTGGGGAAAAGAAAATAATTTGTCTTGATTTTCTTTCCTCTCCAACCATCACCTCACTTTACCCTTCCTTCTATAGTGAAGCGACTGGATAGAGGGCTTCATACCACTACCCTCATTTCTCTCTTCTTATTGTGTTCTGATGGTGTTCTCTTGGAGCTTTTTCTCTCACCTCCATAGAACTTGCCTTACTACTCAGCAGTCACCACCATGCTGTTAAAGCCAAAGGAAAAGCTTGATCCTCATCTTTTGACTTTTCTTGACACTGATGTACCTGGACAGAGAGGGTGAGGAACAGGTGCTCAGGTCCAGAATATATCCTTCCAGCTTATGCCCCCAGTAACCTACTTCTTCCAGCCTGACCCTAACCTTTAACAGCACATTAATGGATTAATCCATTTATGCCAGCACCTTATGATCTAATCGCTTTCCTAGAGCCTCACCTATGAACACATGACCTTCTTGGGAGACATTTTTGATCCATCTCTGTGCTATTAGTTCTGACTCCTCCTAATGCACACACGCTGGCCATCCTGCATTTTGGATGCCCTTACCTGGTTCTTCTTTGTCGCTAGCATCTGTTACTTTTTAACATTCTACATGATCGTGTTTTATGAAAAAGGTTATTGTCCAGGAGAGAGAAACCAGGGTGGCAGGTGCTCTTGCCCTTTTTCTTTACTAATGTATCCAAGTGCTGAAGACAGTGTCAGGCCATACCTGGATCTTTGTTGCTGACAAAGTGCACACCTCTAGACCACCATGTACACTGCTTACATGTGCAAGGTTTGCCCCACCACATGGTGTCCGGACTTGCATGGAAGCTGTGTGGGCCATGGCCACGCTTTGCTCCAGTTCCCACTGCAGTGCCCCATGTGAGCTCCACCCCCACCCCCAATACCTGCCTGCTGTCTGGTCCTTCCTGTGCTACGTGTTCCCCTTAATCCTCACTCTCTTACACGCTACTTTAAAAATTTTTCATCATGTTCCTGTATCTTTCCACTCCGACGTGAGCTTCCTGAGAGTCCAGTGTTCATCTGTTTCTTCCACTGTCTCATCCCCAGCTTTGGAGGCAGTGCCTGCATATGTTCCAGGAGGGGACTTGCTTACAAATCACTCTGTATGAAGTTCTCTGTTTACAGTGTGTCCTGATCAACCTGTGTGACAGTTCTTCATCACTGTGAATTTCTCCTAGATGACATCAGCACAAATCATCACGTATTCTGTTGCGCTCAGATTCCTCAGGGAAGCCGCCATTCACTTTTGACCGCTTGGCCTCCATGCTCCTTGCTATGACCAGCCTCAGCCATCGTCACAGCCAGTTCTTGAGACCAATAGGGCTCTTTCTCAGGCCCAGTATTCCCACTGCACTTAACACTTCAACATACATCGTCATGGCATTCTTGGTTTTTGAGCCCTATGGCCACGCAGCCAAACTCAGGGATGCTGCTTCATACACTTAGAGCTTTGCTTCCAGTTGGACAAATGTGGTGTCTAACACAGTGTCTGGAACAGTTTGAGCATGGCTCCAAATCCATCTATCCTTCCTTCTACAAATATTGATTGAATGTATCTATGTGCCCAGCGCTGTTCTAGGCCTTTGGGGTATAACAGATTAGTCCCTTAATATCATGGCACTAATATTCTAATGGAAGGAGGCACATAAATAAATAACCAAATACCATATGTGATGTGTCAGATGAGGAAAAGACTACGGAGATAAACAACACAGGGCATGTCTATAAGGGGTTTTCAGTCTGGGGTGGGTAGACGTGGAGTTTCGTCATGGAGGGTGGTAGGCGAAGGCCTCTGGGAGCTGGGCACATGGGGTGACCACACAGGTTCCACATTCCTGGAGGAAGTAATGGTGAGCACAAAGCCCTGAGGCGTCAGTGTGCATGGAGTGTTCAAAGAACAGCAATGAGGCCAGTGCCCTGGAGTGGAGAGAGTGAGGGCAGAGGGGCAAAGATAGCACTGTGGAAGAAGAATAAAGGGGGAAAGTTTTCTGGATAAAGATTAGATAAAGGAGAGGAGCTGTGAGGGACTGAGAGCACCAGCAGTGGGTACCCAGGTCCAGCCTCCCTAAACAGTTGATGGGGGTGGGCATTGAGTGCCCACAGGGAAGTGGCTACAGCAGCTCAGGGCAAACAATGCCATGAGAAGCTGTGTGCAGCCTTGGGCTTGAGGACATGCAGGGTCTGAAAACCCTGAGCAACAGTTTGCGTCTTAAAAGTTGCTCAAAGGCTCCAGTGTTAGTGGCATGGTTCCCAAGGTAAGGAGTTCGGAGGTGGTAGAACTTTCAAGAACTGTGGCCTAGTCGGGGGGTCCTTCAGCACTGGGACAAGGGGGTTGTGGGGCCCCTGTCTCTGTCTCTCTCTGTGCACCTTGGCTTATGATGTAATCATTTTGCTCTGCCACACACTTCCTTCGTGATGTTCTGCCTTACCACAGGCCCAAAACAATACCGCCAACTGCTTGTTCACGGTCCAGGGCCTCGACAACTTTCAGGTTTACCTGAAAAAGTAAGCTCTTTCCCTGTATAAATCGATCACTTCAGTATTTTGTTATGGAGATGGAAAGATGACAACATTTCCTCTGTGGGGCAATGAGCATGATAAGATTGCATTTACCAAAGGGGCCGAGAAGAGTGCTGTAGTATCAGTGAGGAAACCCCTGGAATGATTGATACTACAGCAGGTTGTGGGAGCTCAAGATAGGAATGAACTTGAGTTTTGGAAAATGAAATAAATTCTATTTACTGCATATATGGAGCTATGGACTGAGATTCACATTTGCTCCAGTTTTCTAAGTACATTAAAATAAGGCATAACATACGGCGGTTGCATTCCTGGCTTGTCTTTTAGGAATCGTTAGCTACCGGATACTGACATGTTTTCCTCACAACAAAACCATTTCTTAAAAAAGTGGGAAGAATGGTTTGAAGTGAAGATTTTCTGCTCACCCTAAAAGGAGTCTCCTTCAATCCTGCTTCAAAGTGTGAAAAAAATCCCAGAAAAGCATCCATCTCGAGTAAGAGAGCCCAGAAATTATTCATATTGCTCTATGGCTCTAGCAAGAAATCAGATTTTGTGAATTCAGGCATCTGAAACATTTCACGGGGCAGCACACATAGGCAATAACAATGTAAAAGGACCAAGCTTGTCAAAAAGGCTGTCTGATTTCTTTCTAGGATATTAGGAAGCCCAATGTAAAACTGATATTTCTTCTTACTACTGGAATTTTTCATCTCTAGATAATCTGTGTGTTTTAATATCAGTAAAGGAAGTAAAGGAGACCAACTCATTTGGGAGTGAAGGATAATAAAGGGGAGTGTTACCTAACTAGCTTGAAATGTCAATAATTCATGACAGCATTCATTACATCCAATAACCTGAAGTTTCCATATAGCGCCTAGGAAAGGATCCCAGTCCTGAGGCAAACTCAGCACACAGCCCTGAGGCAAAGGAGGGGGCTGAGAAACTAAAAATACTTGGTGATGTTTGGACTGGCTCCAGATTCTGTTTCTCTGAACCTTTTTAAATTGCAGAGCATTATGATAAGTGAGTAAATTTCTGACAAATCTTGGTATTTTAAATCCTAATGATCTCACCGTCTCTATATTGGAATAGCCTTTGATTTTTCAAAGAACCTTTCTTCTTTTTTTCTCTATGAAATGTAGTAGGATAAAAAAATAGAACAAGTCTTGTTTCCCCCCTTTAAAATGGAGGAAATCATTGACTCCCAGTTATAAAAGGTGATGGGGAGATTGAGATTGATGGCAATGTCTACAAAGAGCACATTGGTTCTTTTTTTTTAAGATATGAAAGAAAAAGACAAGTCAGATTATAGCTCACACTGAAATATCTCTAGTTATTAATGTTGCTTCTTCTCTAGCCTTCAATCTTTCAGAAATAAAGTAAATGGATCATCAATATTTTTTTTGTTTTGTTTTTTAGTGTGTACTTGATTTGAACCAAATTAATTTTTCTAAGGCATCGAAGGGTACCCAGCATCCTGTCACTTATGTGAGAAGGCTTTTCTGGTACATCATGGGGATTGCTACATCTTGAGAGAGTCAGCTAGTGTCTCAATGTCCACTTGGATAGCAACCAAAGAAAAATAGAGATACTGATCACTTTTGCAACTCACAGAAGCTGGGAATGCATGCAGACCACATGAAAAGCATTGGTTCACAGAAAGTCATTGATGCCCTGGGATGGTTGTTGAGCATGGCATAATCAAATCTGCCTAGAGTTCATGGGCTCAGTTGCAAAGAGAGACTAGAAATGGTGAGGCGACAATTAGCATTGTGAAAAATGATGAGGGCCCACATGTTACAGAAATGAGGGGACAAAAGGAATAAGATCTAGTCAGTGATTGGAAGTGGAAAGTGAGGAAGAAAGGAGGCTGCTCTAGAAAAATGATGAAATGAAGGCTAACCTAGCTTATCCACATAGGAAACATAGGTAAGCTGCAGAATTTGGTGGGAGATGCAGTTGTGTTTTGACCTTTGGGTTTGAAAGGGCTCCTGGGCATTGAAAAGGATATGAGTTTGAAGCATGGCCAAAGCCATGAAAATGAGCCATACTACTTAGAGAATTTTTTACAAGGAGGAAGCCTAAGATGCACAGAGGAGAAGCAGCTGGAGTAGGAGTAGAGAGACAGATCTATTGCTAAAATCAGGGAAGAGAAACAGTGTCAGAGTTGGATGTAATGAGGAAAGAGTTTGCCCTTCAGAGGTTGTTGTCTTAGTCCCAGGAGGAGACAGTGCTGTTGTAAAGTAATGGACTAGGGTGAGAAGCTGTGATATCTCAAATGTGTGGCCCCAGGACATGTTACACTTCAAGTTCATTCTCTTGGTGAGGTTACTGGGGATTTGAGGACAGAAGAGAATGTGAAACTATTGACTCAACTCAAGGGACAGTGGGCACACTTGAATTTGAAACAGGTGCCAGGTGTGGTTGTGTGTTTTCCTCCAGCAGCTCATCTCAGGCTTTTCTTCATTTTCTTAAGTGTACACTTACTCAACCTCTGACCTCCAGGATGTTGAGTGGGCACAGAAAGCTCCCTATACTCTTGTCACATGGTACTGAAGCCTGCACTATGATAAAAAGGCACTGCTAGAGAGGCCAAGAAGATCCTTAGGAAGGCCAAGGGGTATAGCACAGGAGCTACTGAGGTCCTCTCCTCTCTATTGGCCCTTCTGTTAGTGTGATAGATATAGTATTGGAGAGGGGATGAGGGAAGAATTGCAAATAAAAAAAATCTTAAAGATGCAATTCTTTGGCTCCTGACTAGGCAAGGGTTCTGTGAACACCCGGACTCAAATGTCCTCTCTTCCTTCTCTCTCAACCTTTTCAGCCAGTGACCAGCCCAGAGCCTCTTACAAAGCTCTACAATCACTTCTTCACTACCCCATCAACCTCTGTTTGCTACCTCTAGCATTTCTCTGAGTAGTCATCATCATAATCACCAGCATTTACAAAGTACATACTATGTGCCAGTCACTACTTAAAAAGCTTGGATGTGTGTTCATTTGTTAGTTCATTAAAAAAAAAAAAAAAAAAAACTAATTTTACAGCTAAAGAACTTGAGGCCCTTGAATATCCATAATCCCTTCCTTATTGGTTTCTCTGAGTTCAGAATAACCCATCCTTCATTTCTCCATGAAAGTGAGTCTCCTTAAACATTTTTTAAAAAAATCTGATTGGTGCTTATGATGCAGAGCAAAGTACCTAGCAGGGCAGAGATGACCCTTCATTAGCAAACCCCTGATTGTCTTGTCTGATCCTCCCTATCTCTCTCCTTCAAAAAATCATTTCATTCCAAACTCTGTCATCTTCTCCAAATTATTCATTGTCTCCCTCCCCAAATCCCTGCTCAGTACTTTCATGTTCTAGAATGTTCCGCAGTCCCCAGGTCTATTCTCCACCCTTGTCTGCTAGCTCAAAAGTGACTCTCCTGGGAGGGCTTTGCTCTCAGCCCTCCCACCTCCCCATCTAGTCTCTAGCTGGCTCTCAGTCCCCACCTGTAAAGGGGGGTCAGCTTGCCTGCCTCCTCTCAAGCGTGAAAACATTACAAGAAAGCAGTGTTTTGTATATCTATATTTTAAAGTTCATTTCATGAAGAAGTAGGATTGAAGATACAAATATCCTTTTGTATAGAACAGAACAAGACTGCCTCTAATTTAGGAAGTGAAGCCAATCTCTGTTGTTTTACTGATATATTGTCTTAACAAAAGGCTCTACATTTTCAAGATTTTTTTTTTTGTTGTTGTTTAAGAAAACCTCTGGAGTAGGTTGATGTCATGTCTTCTAGTAAAAAAATTATTTTTTGTGGTTGCTAGTTTATTTTAATATTCAAAGAGAGTAGGTAGTGTCTTGTGCTGGGTTAGCAGACAAATTAGCAATAGGTCAGACTGGGATAAAAATTCCTTGTTAGTGCATTTAGTTGCTTTGTCTAAAAAAGAGCCATTGAATATTCGCTATGATCCAAAGACGTTATTAGGCAGGTATAATTCTCATTCACCGTATACATTTCTGGACTGGAGGGGTAGCTCAGTAGGGGAGCATTTGCCCAGCATGCTAGAGACCCAGGGTTTGATTCCAGGCATTGAAAAAAAAAAAGATGTCTTATCTTTGTGTTTTATATTTGTATGTAAAATTGTTCAGGCTAAGGAATACCTCAAAGTGTGTCTACAGTGATGCAAAAGCAACAAAACAGAAGTTGTATTATATTTGAAATCATATATTAGAGGTAATGATAGAGTGGGCACTGTATATGGTAATTAGTTTACTATGTGCTCCCACAAATGCACTCAGACACCATGAGTAATGTTCCCTAAAGTGCTCTGTCCCTGTAACTAGCTATCATTGTGCTTACCCAAACTCAACTTTACCAGGATATTAAAATAAATACCACGTTGGTTCTGCTACTGCTTTAACTGATTGGGCCTTGGTGTGAGAAGAGGTAGGGAGATGAAATGGAGCTAAAATGCAAAGTTTATGCTCTGATGCTTAGCTGGAAATCAGTAAACAGCCAGATAGCCTTGAGTGAGGTTTGGGGCTGACATAGGGACACAACCCCCAGTCCCTTCTGACACACACACACATGCCCAGGCTGTGGGGTTGTAATGGGTTATAAAGTGCTGTTTTGGGGGCCAGGGATTCAGCTCAGTGGTTCTGCCACTTGCCTCACAAGTGCAAGGATCAAGTTTGATCCCCCCCCAAAAAAAGATTTTAAAAAAAGTGCTGTTTTGAACTGTTTTGTTGTTGTTGTTGAAGATGTGTGGAAATTAAACACCAGCAGGAGAGAGAGAGAGAGAGAGAGAGAGAGACAGACAGAGAGAGAGACAGACAGACAAAGAGAGAAGAGGAGAGGGAGGAAGAAAGAAAGCAAGAAAGCAAGAAAGCAAGAAAGAAAGAAAGAAAGAAAGAAAGAAAGAAAGAAAGAAAGAAAGAAAAGAAAAGAAAGAAAGAAAGAAAGGGGAGGGAGGGGCAGGAGGGAGAAAACTGGTCTCTGCTTCAGAGGCACAGAGAATCATCTGGAACCTCACCTCCCAGTCTCTTGGGAAGTCTCTTGAGAGGATGCCAAGACACAGAGGAGGGACTCGCAGAGAATGACATCACTAACAGATGCTGCCAATGGCTGATTGGGCTGGTGTGCAGCCAATGCCACTGGCTCCATCCCAGAAAACTTCCTCAGCAACACAGGTGATGTGGTTTGCGCACGACCCAAGTCAGCAAAGACTCACCATTTGCACTGAATGCTCATGCTCCCCCCATTCATAGGATGAAGCCTTAGCAGTTAATGTGACAGTGTCTGGGTTAGGTGACAGGGCCTTGGGTTAGGTGAGGTTGTGAGGGTAAGACCCTTATGTGACAGGATTAATGTTCTCAAAAGAAGCTCCAGAGAATAACTCTCTTTCTGCCCTCACAAACCAAGGAAAGGCCATGGGAGCACACAGGGAGAAAGCAACACTGTCTGAAAACCAGAAACAGAACTGACAACCACCTTGATCTTGGGCTTCCAACCTCTAGAACTGTGGGAAAAAAAAATTTCTATGTTGAATGAAGCTGCTCAGTCTGTAGTATTTTGTTATGGGTGCCTGAGTGGACTAAGATATTCAACAAACTGTACTTTTACCCAAATTAAATGTCCTGTGTGTCCAGCCTCTGGCTCCCTAGTCCATAGTAAAGAATAAAGACCCAGCTTTCTGTTCCAGGAGTAGTGGAGGCAGCACAGGGTCCCCATGACTTCCAAGGACCACAATCTCCCTAGAACTAATTAGTACAGAGGGCTCTCTGGCCTGCTTTTCTTTTCAGAGCTCATGTAATCATGATCAGAATGGAAATCAGCTTTCATAAATCTCTTTTCTGAGTGCCACTCAACTAACAGACAAGTATTATCTCAGTTAATACACCCAACACCCCAGTAATATTATTTGTATTACACCAGTTTTACTGACAAGCAAGCTGGAGAAAGAGTTCAGACAACTCCAAACAGGATTTGATCTCAGAATCTAAGCCTTTATTGTCTATTTACTTAAAAACAAAAACCTAAATTGTTATGTGCCATGTACTGGTTAGACTTAGACTGCAGAATAAAGCAGAAGCCATTCCTGCCCTCCTGGCCAGTGGACAAGACAGCCAATAGTCACAGAATCCACCATCTGTTTGCATAGGCTGTGCTACTTAGAATACAGGGAAGGAAGGAGGTCAGTGAGGATGTAGATTTCTTAAAGAGGTTAAGAAAGGACCATCAGAGGAATTTACCTGGAGGTCTGACCAGAAGGGCTAATGAGGTGTTTCAGGCAGTGGGCAAAGGCCCCAAGACAGTAAAGAACTGCGTGGTTTTGAGGAGATAAACAAGTCAGAGAAAGACTGGACAAGGAGGACTCCGAGTAGCTCTGAGGACAGGTAAAGTGAGGGAGGTTCCTGCCCTTACAGCGTATGTGGACTAGAAAGAGAGGGAGTTTTGTGTGGGGAGTGCCTGTAGCTGAGTGCTATATTTAGGAGCTTTATCTACAACAGGAGTTTCATCTTTGCTGCAGCCCAGTGAGGCAAGTCTTATTCTTTCCGTTTTGCAGATGAAACTCCTGAGGTTGAGAATAAAGACATGGTCCCCAGAGGCCTCTTGCCCTGGTCCCCAGGGATGAAAGGGTGGCTGAAATATAAGACCCACCCCTCAGGCTCCAGGCCTCCATTGTCTACTCCTCCACCCCGCCTTCTCCAGTACCCTGGGCTGCAGGAGGAGCTTGGTTACCCTGGGATGGGTCTGACCTGTTGCACACAGGCAGGCAGGGGCAGCCTGCCCAGCACAGTGGAGCTGAATTCCGTGCTACTGAATTATCCCAGATAGGATTTCTTTCTTCTCTCCACAGGGCTGTCCTGAAAGCATTGATAACATACTTCGATTTCAGGAAAAACCTGCAAGGCAGGTTCAGCAAAAGGCAATTTCCCTCCGACTCAACTTGCCAGCTGCACAGGCTGCGAGGGTAGGCGCCATTAGCGTTGAGAAGGACTGGAACACCCCTCTGGCCCTGGTGGAGGATTGGAGCTCAGGTGGAGGGGAATAGCTGCCTATGGGTGGGGAAGGCAGGCCCCTTCAGGCAGCTCCTGTGCAAGCAAGAGGGGGAGCCCTCTGCCTGGAAAAGAGTACAGAGGGCGGAGTAGCGGGACCAGCATCTCTCCCATGCTTTTGATCTATGAGAACCTGAAAACTTTGCTTTTCAATCCCTTTCTTCTAACCTATTGACTTTTTTTTTCTATTTTTCAGTATACTAAATGATTGCTAGAAGAAGGATGAATGAAGATATTGTACTCAAAATTTAGGGTGGCTACAGAGACTTCTATGTTATAATGAGAAGATAAAGGAGTATGGAAAAAGGGTAAATGCAAAATGAAACTGGGCATTTCTTTTAGTAATTCCACAAATATTCTTGAGCACCTACTATGTTCCACTCAGTATGTAGGTACCGGAGAATAGATAGCAAAGCCTGAGGTGTTGGTGCTACCTGAGTTACTCAGGGCTTGCACACCTGTGGCCAGTGTATAGGACAAACAAAGCTAAATGCTAGGGAAACTCCTGGGGTGGGAGGGATGCTTGCTTCTGGGTAAGAAGAAGATTCAGGGGAATCTTCAGGGAGTAACATTTGAGCCATAAAGAATGACAGAATTCCAGCAAGAGCCACCCACTCTGTAAGACTGTGAGATCTCTTGGGGGCCAGGGCCTATGCATATGTTTATCCCCAAATCTGCAATGTGGGCCCATAGTTGGGGCTCAGTAAACATCAAGAGAAGGATGGGGAGAGGAAGGAAGCACCAGGAATAGGGCCTGAGACATGCTAAAGAATCTCTGCCTTAGGCTGATGTTTCTGTGGCTTGAAGATGCAGTGAGGTTGAGTCTGGGAAGGTGGAGAGGACTCGGATGTCCTTTGCTTTGGTCTCAATATGGTTTGTCCCCCTCACAACTCATATTGGCACTTAGTCTCCAGCACAGCAGCACTGGGAGGTGGGGACTAGCAAGGGGTGTTTGGGTCATGGAGATGAAAGCCTTTCTTCCAGGATACTGGTGCAGCTGTCCCAAGAGCCAAGTGTTATAAAACAAGTTCACTACTGGTGTTTTACCTCTTCTGCATATGAGCTCTTCCCTTCTCCTCCCTTTCATGAGTTGACGAAGCACAAGACTCTCACCAGAAGCTAAAGAGGAGCACTATGGTTTCGGACTTTATAGTCCTAAGAACTGTGAGCCAGAATTAAATTACAGAAAATGGACTAAGTACACAGTCCAAAAGCTATAATTGGACAGGGAGTTGGCAAACATTAAGAAATAATGCTATCAGAATTGTTCCAGGAAAATTAATTCAGCCACATTTAAGATACAGACTGATGATCTCACAACTTTAAAAATACTTTTAACCTCTGGCTTCCCTCTCCCTTTTAGATGTAGGAGGGTCCTTCGTTGCTGGGCAGATCTGTGCCATGTGACACAGTCATGACATGTGCTGTTGGGGCCATAACATTTAGAGTTGCCAAGAGGAGGGCGCCATGTCAGGTGAGAGCTGCCCCGGGCTGCCCTTCTTACCAGTAGTCCAGTTTCAGAGGAACAGCTTCCAGGCTGCCAATCTGACAGTAAGGCTCCAAGTTAGAAAGCTCATACAGCTGCAGTTCACGGCTTCTGTCCAAAAAGCAAGCACACTGGGAGTAAACTTAATTTCCCACTTCATCTCCGTAGAGCTGTTTTATATTTCACAGATCCTACAAAGCGGCAGCCCCTGAGCAGTGAAAAGCCTGCCCTTCAGGACACATCCTCCAGCTGAGCTTCAGACTTCTCTCTGAGCTCCTGACATCTGGGGCTTCTCCTCAGCCTGGTGCTAATCCCGGCCCCAGGTGCTAATCCTGGCCCCGGAGCTGTTCCCTCTCCACGAGAACGGGCACAGGTTTCAAGCCCCTGGGCTCTGGATCCCAGAAGTGGGGGATTAAGTTCCCAGTTTACCAATTAATTCCCTCATCTGAAAATGGAATCAAAACAGTTCCCATTTTGAAGAAGGGTTCTGAAGATTCATTGAGATGAGGTATAAGGAAGTGATTCATCCCATGCCCCAGGACTTGCCAAGTTCTCAAAACTGTGAGCGAATGTTTGATGCTGATAATGTAGAGATGACCAGACCTACCAAGCTGCGGAGTGACGGCCTCTTCCTCTACAATAAAGGGTTCGTCATTTGTTCCCTTCATGACCTATACCCCTGACCCCTCCTTTCCCACCTTAGGAGGTCTACCTTGAGCCAGTTGAGAGAGGAACAATTCCCTGGGTGGGAAAAAAGCAACACAGTGCTTCCATTTGCTCATACTGAATTTACCAAGGTTTCTCTAAATACCGCAACCACTGCCTTTTCTCCTTCATGTTAAATGTCTTTTTTTTTTCCAGCTTCTTTTCCACCTGTTGTGCAGCTCAGTTGTTCCCTGCCTCTCAGTAGTGTGTGCTGCACCTCGTCTTCCCATCTGCCAGCTCAGAGACTCCACAAGCTGTTGTATCAGTCTCGGAACTTCTGTGCATCTGACACACATGGTAGGGCTACTTAGCCTATTTTCAAAATTCAAGTTGGGAAAGTCATTACGTTAAGTGAAAAAATCCAAACACACAGAAACAGGAACTACATACATGTTCTCACGAATTTATGGAGGCTCAAAAAAGTTCTCATAGAACAGCCTGGAGCTGTGACTGGGGTGGGGGGCGGGGGCAGTGTTAGTGAGAGGCGCCAAAACACACGCAGACAGGAGAAATCTGGGCTGCTTTCCTATAGAACAGCAGCATAACTATTGGTTAAAGCAATCTATGATATATTTCAAAATGATTAGAGAAGTACAAAATTCCCACATGTAAAAATGATTAAAGTTTAATGATTACTCAAGGTAAGTGATAACTGATTTGATCACTACATATTGTAAATGAGTATTAAATTATCATAATGTATCCCATAAAGATGTTCAAATATGTCTTGATGTAAAGTTGAAATAATAAAAATAAATCAAATTGGGCCAAATTTATAAATCCAAATGTGTTGCTTTTTAGTGATGTTAAAATATTGAGTGCATATTGATTAAACAATGTATTTATATAGAAAGATTATTAAACTGAATATGAAATAAATTATATTTAATAAGATGATCTGGATGGTTTGAAGATAGATTGAGTATCTGTTGGTTAAAGCAGTTAAGGCCTAGAAAGCAAGGGATTTCTGGGAAGAGGTGAAAAGAGGCAAACCTTGGGCACGGGCTGTCCTGCCCCTTTCTGTGGCCACCCCCCAAGAGCCCTGAGGTAAACACTTCCTCAGCTTCAGTGTACCTGGACCACAGTTCACATTTCTGCGGTGTTGATCTTTTTTTTTTTTTTTTCCCTTTTTGGTTTGAAGATAGATTGAGTATCTGTTGGTTAAAGCAGTTAAGGCCTAGAAAGCAAGGGATTTCTGGGAAGAGGTGAAAAGAGGCAAACCTTGGGCACGGGCTGTCCTGCCCCTTTCTGTGGCCACCCCCCAAGAGCCCTGAGGTAAACACTTCCTCAGCTTCAGTGTACCTGGACCACAGTTCACATTTCTGCGGTGTTGATCTTTTTTTTTTTTTGCTTCACCTTTGAAATTTTCTTAAACTTCTTTCCCCCCAAGCCTTATTCCTGTGTCATGGCCTACACTGAGGTCCATCAGGCAGGGCCCAGGAAATATCAACATTTTTAGGATCTCCCTTCCCAGTATGAGACCTGCTCTTCTGAGGCACGTGGGCACTGAGTACTGTTCAATCTTTATACTCTGGATCGACTTTTAAAAATTATTTATTACTTAGTTTTTGAATCAGTCTTGAGCATTCGAGATAATAAAATATTACTACTTAAATAATGTTTTTAAGCTAAAATAAGCGGTGCTAAAAAAAGAATTGAGACTTCCGTTTTTCTCATCTAGCCCATTCCTTTGCTCTTGAAGTACTTGTCAAAGCAGGGTTCCCATCTGTGTTTGAAGCAATAACACCTAACTGCCTTAGGCCAAGCAAAGCAGTAACTTGGGGTAGTGAATTGGCCTAACCAATGATCTCCAGTGTTCTGTTTCGAAGAGTCCAAGGCTTTATCATCATACCACAAACATGAATGTTTGAATAAACTCAGGCATGAAAGCAGGTCTCATAACACTGACTGCTTACTTCCCATTGATGAACTTCAGGCACTCACCCAGTCCCAATGATCAGTTTGTTGTACTGTGGCATGCTGACAACATCTGTCACCCACCGGGGCTTCTGGCTGATGGACTTGCCCTAGAGAGTTGAAGGGGGGAACCAGCAAACACATATCCTTTAAATGAGAGGACAGTTTCAGATTCGAGCCATTCTTAGCCATAGCACGCATATTAGCATTATACAGTTTTCTTTGATTTTCTCTTTCCAGGAGGAAGAGCTTGTTCCATAGGCTGGAAGAGCCAACTTTCTTCCTTTCACAGTTAGGGCTTACTCTGTAGCCTGAGAGGTTTAGGGGTAACTTGTCATGTAGACTGTGTTTCCTGAGAATAGAGCCTGGGTTCTGTATCCCCAGTATCCAGCACAGGCTTTGGATCATGAAGGAACTCAACTACTTGCTGAATGAAATAATAAAAGAGCTAAGCATGGTTGTGCACCCTATAATCCCAGCTACTCTGGAAGTTGGGGTAGGCAGATTGCAAATTTTAGGCCAATCTGGGACATTTAGCAAGATACTATTTGAAAATTAAAAAATAAAAAGAACTGAGCATGTAGGTGGGTGGTCTCTGGGTAAATCCCCGGTACTGCTGAAAGGGAGTGGAGGAGGAGGGAGGATGGAGAAGGAGAGGAGAAGGAGGAAGAAGGAGAAGAGGAGGGAAAAGGGGAGAAAGAGGGGGAGAAGAAGGGGGAGGATGAAGAGCGAAGGGAAGGGAAGGGAAGGGAAAATATATATCCTGAAGTGGGTTGGACATTGTAACTCTTAAATGTACTACCCAAATTCATTTTGCTTTCTGACTTTCTGACTGTGATTCATTAGGTTCTTCGAAGAGAAATCCTAACATATCTGCCTAACTGATACAACCACGAGTGAGGGAGAAAAAGAAAAATTCTGTTCCATTTGTCATTCATTAAGACATATGATAAATTACATAACAGAATCACAGGCAATTCATCACTTCATCTGATGTTAGAAGCAAAAATGAAGCATTATCTTGTACTACATGTAGTGCTCGTATTTTATTTGCATTCCATAGCCTAACAAAATGCAATATGAATATATTATATTCAAGGGCACAATTTATGTAATCATGCCACTTAAGGAGTAGTTTAAAATAGCAAATAAAATCAAACTGTAGCACTCAGCATCCTTATCAAATGAAAATCACATACAAAAATCCACTTTTTCCTTTTCAGCTTCAGCTGCAGGGACCAGAAATAAATAGCTCCATCTTCTCTGATCATGATTAAGGTGTCATCAGGCACGGAAAGAATGCGTAGCACGGGACCCCCACGTGACAGCCTCCGCAGCACAGCAGGCGACAGGAAGGACACCTCTTTCTGTCGGGCCAAAGCCTTGGCTTGCTTCAAATACTCCAGCTGCAGATACGTGCATAAGCCATCCTGGAGAATAAAGGTCAATTCATTAAATATCCACTGTCTTTCTGGTTTTCAAAATTTCCCTTTCTCATTAGAGAACAGATCCCCTTTCTCGGATGTAACAAATGTTAGTACATGAACTTTGTTGCCAGAATTGTGGGTAATAACTGTGGCAAGCCTGCTCAGCGGGTCCTGCAGTCTGTTTCCCAGCTGCCATCTTACTTTTGCTTTCCCTTTTCCTTTAAAGGTGATGATGATGATGATGATGATGATGATGATGATGATGATGATGATGGCAATGAGAACAACAACAATGGCGGCAATGATGATCACTGTTAGAGTGCACCATGTTTCACGTAGTATGGGTCTTCATCTCATTTCTCATCATTCCTAAGGAGGTTATGGTCCATTGCTCACCCATTTTACAAACTGGGAAACTCAAGCTTCAAAAGAAGTTAAATGGGCTGCCTAAGATCTAACAACCAACCAATGGCCATCCAGAGACTTGTGATATCATTGAATTCATTCTGAAGTTCCTACATAGCAGGACATATGCCTTGTTTTGAATCTTAGCGGTGATGTAAGAAGCACTTTCTTCTTCTTTGCCTTGGAATCCTGAATATTCCTTTTCAAATCCTATGGCAGTGAGGGCAGTGGCATTTTATTTGGTTGGAGAATTGGCCAAAAGTCTGAATACAGGTGACCTATTTCTCAATTTGTCATTTTTGAACTTAATTTATCCCAGAACAATGGAAGGACACTGACAGATATGATGGCCAGAAAACAGGTATCTCAGCTCTTTGGTATTACACAACCAAAACCGGATAACATTAACAGGGATGATGATAATACTTGCTGAGAATTTATTGTGTGACAGCCTTAGTTCTAAACATTTTATATGTGTTCACTGTTTCATTATCACCATGTATCATTACCTACACTGTTTTCCTGGTTTTTCAGAAAAGTGGTGGATGTGGCCCTCCATCTTTGGTTTTCAAATTCCTTTCACGGAACTTGCCTTAGTTACTGAACTCCCTAATTAAACTACTCCAACTATAGCCTGCCATTACACAAATTTGAAAATTGTGAACAGTCATGTTCTCTTGGTTCAGCTTCAGGTTGACAGAAGTACCAAGGGGCAAAGAGTACTCCAAAGGGCCAGACATGAAACTCAATATGTTATGCACATTTCTTAGTAACTGCAAATTGGATTCACAAGATATAATTCAACTTACCCATTGAATTTTACCCACTGCTTCATAGTCTATTTTCATGAAAAGTTGTTCTATCTGTTCGATATTCTAAAGAGGAAAAAATAAGGATAATAATTAATAAAAGAAATAATTTTATGGCTTCTCAGGGATGTACAGGGTAAATTGCTTAGTACAAATGGTAATGGATTTCTATCCTGTTCTTTTATCAGTGTGACTTGCACATTATCCCTCAATGTGTATAAAAGGCATTGTACTGGCTCTTATCTGTGGACTTCTGCAAATGCTGTTGTCTCAGTCTCACCTTCCTTTCTATCCTTCATAGTGTGATTATCTATGTCCTGCAATGTTCAGTGTAAAGCTGACCCAGCTGGAGGCCTCCCTGACTGCCTCATCTGGTCAGACATTCCCAAAGCACATGTGTGTGCTTTGATCACATCTCTGCATTCCCTGGCACGGAGACCACATCCTGATTGGCTTTATACCACAGGGGTCAAGACAAAGCCGCTCCCTGTGGATACTGAATGAATGAATGAGAGACTAAGGGAATGAGTCAGTAACTATGCAGCGAGCATTCTAAAACTACAGGATAATAAACTGCTTTGGTTTAAGAGAGCTGGGATACTGGGAAAACACATAAAAAAATCTGTCCATTTAAAACATTCTTAAAATGTAATTAAAAGTGTACCAACAAAGAAAAGCCTAGGTCCTGATGGACTCACTGCTGAATTTTATAAGACATTTGGAGAAGAACTACTGCCACTACTCTCTAAACTTTTCAATGAAATTGAAAGGGAAGCAATACTTCCAAATTCATTCCTGGAAGCAGTATCACTTTCATTCCCAAACCAGGGAAACACACAACTAAAAAAGAGAACTACAGGCCAATCTCCTTAATGAATATAGATGCAAAAAGCCTTAATAAGATACTAGCAAAGAGAATACAGAGGATTATTAAGAAGATCATCCATCCTGACCAAGTCGGATTTATTTCAGAGATGCAAGGATGGTTCAACATGCATAAGTCAATAAACGTAATACAGGCGATCACCCGGCGGCGTGCGCGCGAGCTCCCGGCCTGCGCGGGAG